>NC_134273.1:43894177-44262372 GCF_031893055.1 Leptodactylus fuscus | reverse complement strand
GAGAAAACTCCAGAAGGAATGTTTGTTGGTAGTGGGACCTGTCATTCCACCCCCCTCCAGTCTACACTTTGGGGATGTTCCGGCAGCGACTCGGCTGCAGAGAATCTGCTCGTCAAGGAGGTTTAAGAAGCCAGCTCCAGCAGCGGGGGGGGCAGAGCTTGGCTGGAGAGCCAACAGAGAAGTCATATTTATGGAGCTGTGTCCTGAGTGATTCTACTGGCTTTTGATTTCTGTTATCCTAGGTGAGGTAACCTATTCTATGTTTAGTTAGAGCCTAGCCGGGCAGGGATTTATTTTTGTATTGTTTCCTTTTGTTGCTGGACTATATTTTTGAGTGAAACTAAAACTCTACCTTTGTTTTGGACTAAAGAAACTGGACTTGTGTGTCTATGCCACCCCACCTAGCAACCCCTGACATACACAAAATATATATATATATATATATATATATATATATATATATATATATATATATATATACATACATACACTTTCACAAATTATCTTGCACCATATTCCACCTTATTGGCCAATTTCTTGTTTAGTTCTTCAGCAATTGAGTCATTTAGTTTGCGTTCAAACTGCCATGGTGTTGTCCGAACAGTGTCCACCATTTCTACTAGGACAAACATACTGGAAACTGACCAGGGCTGAAAATAGAGAAAACAAAATATATAACAAAATATTAGTAATAAAACCCTTAAGTTTAGAAATACATTCTGTGGATGTTAGTAAATACAATAAGAAAACAATGTAATAATACCAGCACTGTCCTGCATCTCATTACTGTAATAAGAGTCAACGTTCTCAACCACAGAGGATGATAAAATCGTAGCCCGGAGGTCCCTAATATTTTCCAGCTTGTAAGCAGTATCGTATACGGCAGGTTTAGTTTAGCTACACTTTGTATCTGCAGGACTTAGTTTGTATTCAGATGGTCAGGTTGGGTGCACATAAGGCTTTTAAGATTTTGCTGTGTTTGAGCAAAATCCAGGTGTGGCTATAAAAGGAATGGAACATATAAAAGAAGTTCTTGTACTTATAACTTCTGCTTAATCCACTCCTGGCTTTGAATCAAAAAAATGAAACAAAATCTGCAACAAAGAAACCGGCGTGGTTTTATAAATCGTAGCATTTTAATTATGCCTACGGAAACCCTGGCGGTTTCCCTATAGGTATAATTGAATCAAAGTTCGCAGAGGAAACCTCTGTCAACTTTGTACTACAGCTATCGATACAACTACCAATACTACTGCTGCTAATACTACTATCAATAATACCGCTATCAATACTACTACCAATACTACTACTACCACCACCAATGCTACTGATACTAATAACAATACTTTTACTAATACTATAAAGGAGCCTTCACACGGAGTAACGCGCCACTCATTTTGTCCCATATACACGTGTAAAATCTAGTAAGCCATTGAGGTCAATGGTTTTGGGTTGTTTTTTTTTTTATAACGTGCGTAAATTTACATGCACATAATTACGCGCGTTATACGAAAAAAAAAAAAACATTGAACTCAATGGCTTACTAGATTTTACACGTGTATTTGGGACAAAACGAGCGGCTTGTTACTCCGTGTGAAGGCTCCCTTAACTACTGCTACAATACTCCACTACTACTACCGCTATCAATGCTCTACTACTACTACTATCAATACTCTACTACCGCTATCAATGCTCTACTACTACTATCAATACACTACTACTACCGCTATCAATGCTCTACTACTACTACCGCTATCAATGCTGCTACCAGTACTTCTCCACTCTCCCTCTGCAGCAATTTCATCAGAGATGAAACTTGAGCTGACAGACAGTACTGATGCAATGCAATTTTGTAGGGTCAGTGCTCCTATAGGCTGCTGTGCACCCCACGTCCATTACTCTCGGTGCGGTAAGAAGTGAGCCTTCCGTACCTGCAGTCCTGCTAGCCTCCTACTGCACGTGTAACAGGTTTCATGTAGGTGCTGGATCTTAGGAAGTAAAGCGAAAGGACCTATGATGATGTCATAGCATGTGATCAGTCACGTGTGTAGGCGGAGTCAGGGCTTGCTGTTGTGCTGGAGGAGCTGTGTGTTGTGTGGACTGCGCATGGTGCAGAGCTGTGTATGTGATATGTTGTACAGAGGTGCTGTATGTGTAGAAGGGGCAGGGTGCAGCCTTAGACATCGCCTTCCCCTTCTGTAGTGTGCACACGGGGCGCACAGGCGCTGGTGGTAACTGCTGTGTTGTACAATGGCAGCAGATTTGTGCACATTCTGCATAGTATACCTGCAGCATAACTCCACACGTGGTGTAGGTCTGTCTCAGCATATCAGGCTCTGCTGTACATTATACATTCCCAAGACAGAAAATAAGCAGCGGCCAACTGTGTGAACAAACCCTTAAAATATGAGGGTTAATAGTGTATGCGGGATATTGTACAAAGAATGTTTATGGGCCCTCAGGTGGGTTTTGTTTTTTTTTATACTGATGGCCTTATCTTAAACCAGGATTTTGTTGAATAGTGCCAGCAGAACCAGCTCAGGATTAATGCTGGGAAAACCAAGGAGATGGTGGTGGACTTTAGTAAACAGAGAGGTGCTCCGACCCCGGTGGAGATCCAAGGGACATGCATTGATATAGTCAGGACCTATAAGTACCTGGGCGTGCGCCTCAATAATAAACTAGACTGGGTTGATCACCTGGAGTTGCTGCACAGAAAGGGCCACAGCAGACTCTACCTACTCAGGAGGCTGAGGGCCTTCAGAGGCCAGGGAACACTTCTTAGGGCCTTTTCAACTCTGTGGTTGCTTCAGCCATCTTTTTCAGTGTGGCCTGCTGGGGGAGCAGTATATCAACCAGGGACAGAATAGACTTGACAGGCTGATCAGGAGGGCCAGCTCTGTCCTGGGGAACCCCCTGGACCCAGTACAGGTGGTGGGTGACAGAAGGATACTGTCTGTGGTGACCTCCATCCTGGAGAACAAGTCCCACCCCATGTATGGGACCCTGATGGAACTTGGCAGCACTGTAAGTGACCATCTGCTTCACCCCAAGTGTGAGAAGGAGCGCTATCGCAAGTCCTTCCTTCCAACCGTGACCAGGCTGTATAATCTACATCAGTCCAAGCGAAGTGGCAGTGGTGGTGCCAGGACCAGAGATGCGTGTTACCAAATTCAGTGTGGGAGCCCCACCAGTCCGATACTGCTAGCCTATGCTGCAGATAGGTCAACAGTCTGCGGAAAAAAAAACACCTGGGCCTGGAACTCATGAGTGGATTTAGCAGAAGGGAGAAGTGTCAGTGCTTTCTTTGTTTCTTTGTGAGAGAACTCTCATCAGCACCACCTTCATCTTCGTCAGCGGCATCCTCTTCTTCCGGGGGTGGCTTGTAACTTCTAGGCCTTGATCCTTGGGCAGAGCAGACTGCGCATGCCCACAGAGTCAACAGTCACTTTACAGAGCCAGAAGCAGATAGTTGTTTTCGGTGTAGTGACTGTGCTAAGTTATTGGGTCTTAGGGTGCATTCACACTACGTATACGGCAGCTTATTCTGAACGTAAATCACGTTCAGAATCAGCAGCGTATAAAGCAGTTCCATTCATTTCTATGGGAGCCAGCATACGAGCGTTCCCCATAGAAATTAATGGGCTGCTTTTTTCACTACAAGCAGTCCCATTGAAGTGAATAGGATGTGCTCGCGTGTACGGCTCGGCATGAGCAGAGCTAGCTGTACACACGGGCACTTCCCATTCACTTCAATGGGACTGCTCGTAGTGAAAAAAGCAGCCCATTATACGTATGCCGGCTCCCATAGAAATGAATGGAACTGCTTTATATGCCGCTGATTCTGAACGTGTTTTACGTTCAGAATAAGCTGCCGTATACGTAGTGTGAATGCACCCTTAGCTCCCATTTGCTTACTCCTGAGCTGAAGTAACTCAGAGCAACCAGCGAACAGAGCTACCTGCTTCCAGCTCTGCTCTCTGTACAATAATTACGGAGAACAGCTGATTGGCGGGGTTCTCGGATATCAGACCACGTCTTATTTTATATTGATGACCTACCCTAAGGATAGGTTATCAGTCTCATACACTTGGAATCCCATCCACACGTTACGGAAAAATATGGAAATAGAAATCGCAGCATGTCAATTATACCTAAGTAAACACCGGCGGTTTCCCTATTAGTATAATAGAAGCAGAAAGTCTGTCTCTCTGTGAAAACCTTTGCAGGAAAAACTGCAATGCGCTACCACGACATTTTTTGCTGTGGCCTGCTACATGGAGGTTTAACCTTAAAGGGGTTTTCCAGGCAAAAAATTGTTTTTTGGTTTGTTTTTTTTAAAGAACGTGCTATTAATGGGTTAATAAATGCACCCAAATACCTTCAGCAGTGTTTTCAGTGATTTCTAAGTTTCTCTGGGCGCTCCCGGCATTCTCTGCATTTGTTTACTTGGTGTAGTTTCCTGAACAGAGCAGGAAGGGGTTATAGGGGTTGTACAAATCTGGTATGTTTGGCCTATCCTGAGGGTAGGCCATAAAAAGCTTAACCCCCCTCTTACCCCCTTTCATGTTATTTTATTGTAATATTTAGTTTGTGCTTTTTATCTTTAAAACACACTTGAGAAGATGTATAGTTTCCTTACAACACTTTTTTGAAGGAAAAAAACACTAGAATTTAGTCCTAAACCAAACCACATTACCTTGTAGAGGTGATTCTATATTTTCCAAATATGGAGCCTTATTTTCCTGTTTCATTCATATGCAAATGATGGGGAAAATGCTATGCCTGGCACTTTCCTATTGTGCATATGATTAAAATTGAAATTTACATGAAAATGGGTCTCCAAAGCTGAATAACAGAGACATTTTGTAGAACATACTGTGGAATTACCGCTGCAAAGTAATGGGACTAGTTCATAACAAATTTACTGCTGACAGACTCACTTTAAACGCCATTTGCACATCATTTTTCCTTGTCACCCTCCTCACGTTCTGAAAGGAGGGCATGACAAAGTCATGGTGTGGACAGGCCAGACAAATTTATCATAACGGACGCCAGTTTTGTGACGTAAACGATGACTGAAATCTATGCCAGCTATGCTGCTGTAAATTTCTGTCTGGATGTAGGGACAGACAGAGGGTGACAAGACATGGGCCAACAAAGGGTAAACCATGTCTGGTATTGTATTGGTTTTTATTTTTTTTTCATAATAAAGCATCTTCTGATCATTGACATAATACCCTGCAAAACCAATGGCTGTCAATATACCATCTCCAGCAGAACCTAACAGAAGGACTATCGCGGGAGGGGAGAGGAGGATGAGTGAGCAGGTCGTACTGTAAAATAACATAGACTCCACCATCTAAGGAATTAGACATCTGAGTTTTCTCCAGTCATGGGTGTATCTAATGGTGCAGGCTAAGTTACTGAGCCATCAACATCATTGTGCCACAAATGTACGGCATGGGGCCAAAACTGGTTAAGGGGGCATTCACACTACGTATACTGAAGCTTATTCTGAACGTAAAACACGTTCAGAATAAGCGGCGTACACGCTGGCACTTCCCATTCACTTCAATGGGACTGCTCGTAGTGAAAGAAGCAGCCCATTCATTTCTATGGGGAGCGCTCGTATGCCGGCTCCCATAGAAATGAATGGAGCTGCTTTATACGCCGCTTATTCTGAACGTGTTTTTCGTTCAGAATAAGCTTCAGTATACGTAGTGTGAATGCCCCCTCACACTGTCGCTTTATCCACAAGACATGCCCTGTTGGTCCAATTTCTTGAACCCCAGTTGAGCCTAAAAATGTTTCAGTATCCACATGCCCCGAGACACCGCTCACCTGCGGCTGGCACTAGATGCACAATTTTGGAACTATTGGCTACCACATGTGGGCAGGTTTCTGCTGTGTGTGACCCCAAAATACCCTTAAAATGCTTACACCTTCAGAAGCCAACTGTCATTTAAGAAAATTGTAATGCAGTTTTAAACACATAAAAACTTGTGTGAACCTGGCTTTATTAAGAACATTTCAGCAACATCAGGAAACACCTTAAAAACGTAAAGAAATGCCTTTCCTCATACATATGGGTTATTTACATTGATATTATTCCTATCTGAAAAAAATGGTTGTTAATAATATAAAAGCACATGAAATGAAGGTGGCAGGAGGCCTGGTGGGCAATGGGTTAGTATGCCATACCCTCTTAGCACAGACAAGTGTGTTAGCTAGGTATTCGCTGCAGCCTGGCACATTGCTATTCAGACTGTGGCTTTAATGGGACAGCCCTGCAAAACTCCTCCTTCTTCTTTTCCTCCTGTCACAGACGTCACCACTGAGGGGTGTGCAAGAGAATTTAGATGCAAAATAACAAGGAAGATTTGGATCTAGGAGAACGGTGCCCTTTAAGTGTCTCTAGAAGGTGAGGACTAGGGATTACATACATACAGTGTTCATATCTGTTTTGGGAGGAGGAGACCTGAATGACAGCTGAGCCTGTCATCTGTGAGTGGGGGAAGACAAGGTAAGGAAGACCCTTTAAATCCACCATATCTTGTTATCGTCCAAATCAGCTGTGGTATGCAAAGGGTGTCAAGACATGTAGCGATGCATGGATCATTATATCCCATAACATTTTCAGCCCATGCAAAATGTGTATACACAGCTATTCTCTGCTGACAATACACGGTGCAAAAATCATATTTGGTTTTTTCTGAATGTGGATCAATTATATGTATCAGAATGTGTACGATGCCCATTGCCTGTGGTGATAAATAAGAGAGATCATGCGACCTGATAGCAAAAGGCTAAAATTACCATCCACAGCATACTAGACCTATCTAAATGTCATGTATTTTGGTCCCTATGTTTGCAGTGTAGTAGCAAACCTTGCTGTGTATGCTTAGCTAAACACAGAGGCTAATAAGAAGATACATTGCTCATGCTGGGAAATGAACATCTACTACAACCATAAACTGTCAAGACTGTAATATGTTATGTATCCCTAAAACAAAAGGCTTACACCCAAAACAGTGATTGTTCCGTACACAGATCCACAGAGACTGGGACAGGTTTGTTCTGCCCTTCTGAAGCCAGATTTTGTTTCTTCCTGCTGGCCAGATAAGGGCGGATTTCTTCATGTGTCACAATCCTAGTAGATCCGAGTCATTGCAGTAGTATTGCCTTTTTAGCTGCCTTGTGTGGTTCAGGAAAACAACTCTAGCTGTTATATACCTTCTGTATAAAGGATATGATTTCTTCAGTAAGATACAGAATCCACCTGCTACTAAAATGAGACACAAAGAAGATCCAGACAGTGTATAATAGGGCGTTAAAAATAATCTGGTGACAAATCCTTTCGCAATAACACCCCCAGGGACAGTCCTAATAATCAAAGCAGGCAGAGCGGCTCTAAACACAATACTTATTAAATGGCTGGCAGCTTCCCTAGTGCAGCATACAGATAATGCCTTGGTCCTGTAGATCCGAGAGGTGTAAACACAATTCTGGTTGAACAAATGACTCATTTCAGAAACGAACTGAATCACAGGCCTAAGCAATAATATAGTCTATGCTGTGATCCTAAAAGCTTGGCTGGCTCTTATGTATTGTGGCTTAGCCAGTTCTGTATGAGACAGAAATATACTGGATGATCCATTGTGGAGGATTCTTAAAAATCCTTGGAGAAAGGTTTTGCGGCTATATCCTCTTTAATGCATGGCACTTTTAATAATTATTTTGTCCATTTACATTTCCGCATAGGAATGACAAACATCTCTTGCAGTACTGTATATAGTGTCCACTATATTATAGAGATATCCTGCATGATTATGTATGAAGAAATCTTACTGGTGACAGATACAGGCTGCTGTTCTTATGTACTTGATGCATAGTTCTTTCCAATCCTACTATCTAAATGGAAGTGATCGATTCTAGCAGCTTTATGTAGATAAGTGTATTGATAACTGATCAGCCAAGGCATTAAAATCTAATAATGTGTAGGTTCCCGTTTTCTTCTCTTAAACTGCTTTGACCCATCAAGGTATAAATTTTACAAGATCTCTGTAGATGTTCTTTGGTTTCTGGCACCAGATTCTGTGAATTGTCAGATTGCACTTGCTTTCTCACTACATCCCACTGAATATGGGGAACTCATAGGCAAGTTCAACACCTCTAACTCCTTTACACTTGTATTTGACCTGCAACTATGTTTAGGTGGAATGTGTTAATGTAGCATCCACATAAATGTTAGAATTCAAGGTTTTCAAGTCTATTTACTAGCATAACGCCATCATATTACTTTTATAGACACTGTAAGTCAATTTCCCATATAGGGCTGACAATCTACAATTCTCTATCAGTGTGTCTTTGGGGGGGAAGCACTCAAACACAAGGAGAACACAAACTCCTTGCAGATGTTGTCCTTGGTTGGATTTGAACCTAGGACTCTAACACTGCAAGGTTGCAGTGCTAACCACTGAGCCACCATGCTGCCCTTCCAATAGACCATTGTCCAGTTCTTCAGACTGCTTCACCAGATCCATGTAACATCTTCTCCTTAGGTAAGTAGCCCACACACACCCAGCCATCTACATGATGTAAAATAAAACTTGATTCATCAGACCGACCAGTTTTTTATATTGCTGTTTTGTACAATTCTGCTTGGGTGCCCACTGCAGTCACTTTCAGCTCTATACAGTAGCCAGTGTGGGCACGTTGACCAGTCTGCAAGAGCTGCAAGCTTTGATGTCTGTCATCAGGAAAATTGGTATCAAACTAATATTAGTACCTTGTAGGCCGCCTTCTACGCTTACCAAAGATTGCCTTTCTTATTCTGCGTTGAAGCTACATTTTCTAGAAAAAGGCTCTCCATTCTAGATAGCTGCCCATAACTGCAGACAAAGTATGACAGAGATGTCACTCAAACAATTTGTGGCGGGGCTGCAGCAGTTAGGGGTGGTTATCTAAAACAGAGAGTGAAGCCCCAGACACAGAAGAAACGCCCTTAAAGCCCTTTTCAGGTAATTTGCATAAGAATAAAACCTTGATTTTCATTCAAATGTAGCTGCAATGCAGAATAAGGGCTCGTTCACATCTGCGCCCATACTCCGTTATGCAGGTTTCCGTTTCCTGCACAAAACAGGCAGGAGACGGAAACCTGCCGGGATGTTTCATACTCCGTTATGCAGGTTTCCGTTTCCTGCACAAAACAGGCAGGAGACGGAAACCTGCCGGCATGTTTCAATCCCATTCATTTGAATGGGCTTGAAAAGTCTCGGGCTGTGTGCGCTGGTGAGCGTTTTATGCGCTCCGCGGAGTGCATAAAACACTCACTGGCACTCACAGCCGGACTCAGCATGACAGGTTTCCGTCTTCTGCATGCAGAAGACGGAAACCTGAAAACGGAGTTCAGGCGCTGGTGTGAACCCGGCGTAAGAATGGCATCTTTAGAAAGAGTGGAAGTAGCCCTATTAGCATGATACTGATTTTCCTGTTGACAGACTTCCTTTTAAGGGGCTCTATCACTCAGAAAACTGATTTTGAGCTAAGCATATGCCTGAATAACCTTGAAAAAGGCTATTCAGGTGCTGCCTCCAGTTATTCCAAAGCCCCCGCCACCTGTTTTTAGTAAAAATGATATGTTAATGAGGCTCACCAAGCACCCTGGGCATTCCCCAGGGTCAGCAAGCACCCCCTGTGTCATACCTCAGTAACGCCCTTCCTTGGCATGTGCTCTAGTATTCCATCCTCCTCCGTACTTGCTGTACCGCCTACATCCTCTGTTGTCTCGCTCCTGGCGCTTCAAATCCCATGCATGCGCAGTAACGCTCCGCTCTGAGTGCTACTGCGCATGCCCGAGTGCCATTATGGCGTAGCTCGCAATAGAACAGCATATTGAGCAGTATGTTGAGTTCTATAGGTAGCTGCAAGAAAATGGCGCTCGGGCATGTGCTGTAGCGCTCAGAATGGAGTGCTACTACTTCATGCATGGGATTTGAAGCGCCAGGAGTGAGACAACAGAGGATGTAGGTGTTACGGCAAGTGTGGATGAGGAGGGAATAACGGAGCACAAGCCACCAAGGGGCGTTACTGAGGTATGACGTGGGGATGCTCGATTGCCCTGGGTGCTCGGTGAGCCTCATAAGCATATTGTTTTTACCGATTTTTACTAAAAACGGGGGAGGGGTGTCTTTAGAAGAACTGGAGGCAGCTATTCAGGCATATGCTTATCTTAAAATCCATTTTCTGAATGATAGAGCCCCTTTAACAACTTGCTTACTCCAGAATACTAGTCACTTCTTTGTCACATAGCATTGAGAAGAATCAAAGATGTACCAATGTGTCCACTTTGTGTCTCACTTGCCACTTTTTAAGACCATGATTGGTCAGGGATTCTTCAGATACCTGGTATGAGTTATAGCTGCAATCTATGCGGAACCTCTTGCTAATGGCCTTTCTTGTGTCAGCAGGGAAACTGATTACAGCTTTTTCTTTATCCTCTTTACAGTACAATATATCTTCTATAAGATCATATTAGATTGGCTAGACCTTCTCCTTTGCTGCAAAGTTATTTTTCTACCTCTTCCCTATGTGTTTGTCTCTGAGACTCGACAGAAAAGTGAAAGAGCTTGGTCGTTTGAACACTGTATTCCTCCAAAGAACAGAATATATCATCTTTTTGCTTGTAGTGGAGCATCTTGGTGTCATAAGAACCTGACTGGAACAAATTTCAGCTATGGTTCATTAAACAGGAAAGAACTTGACCAATGTGGAGGAAAGAAAGAGGAAGGGTCAAGAAAACACAGGTAGAAGCTATCTTATGGTTGTTTGTAATCCCCGTTGCAGATGCATATCCTATTCTTTACAGATGAACACCACTTAAAAATTGAAAGAAACAGGTGATGTTCAGTTCAGGGTTTTCACGACTATTATTAATGTCTGTTGCTCTTGTCCATCATAGGATGAGAGCAACGGACATTCATTGTATAATGGAGACAAAGCACCCTCTGGTGTTCATCTGCATTCACTCTCGTGTTAAAAATCATGATAGAAGAAAGCTTCTGTCTTGGGAACAATCGAAATTCAATGGGAGTCGGTAGAAACAGACACAGACAGAGGGGGCTCCATCTATGTCCGTCACTCTGCACAGTTAAAGTCTGTTGCTCTCATCCTGTGACGGTTGAGAGCAACAGAAATTCACATGACATTGCTAGTGAATGTCTGCTAAATAAGTTGGCATTCTTGTTGAATCCTAAATTTGGGATCATGAATCCTTTTTGTAGATCCCAAATATAAATTCTTTGCTTGACTAATTTCTATGTAGGAAATCTCTCTTCTTACATCACTGCCATTTGATGGAAAGATAATGACAACTACCTAATGCACTGCCTTATAACAGCTATAATAATATTCTGTGGTTACTGACTACCAGTTCTCTGTTCCCTGATCATGTACACATATTTTTTTCATAAGTCTGTATTTGCTACCTGTGGCTCAGCTGGGTGGGAGTAGAGCTGCAGTGAAGGCGCCAGGCCGCAATACAACGGATAGAGCTTTGTTTCCGACTCATGTGGTCTCCGGAAACAGCTTCGCACAAAGAATTGGTCCAGGGTCAAGGTGTTTGCCCATTATCGATCATATATATTTATGGATTATGCTCAGTTTAGGCTATAAAAAAAACATTCTATCCATATTTATTAAATACCCCAGGAACAGATTAACGGATGGTGCTTTGGGGGAGATCCAAGTGTGAAGTATAGTTTTTCAAGTCTCTAATATTAAGAGTTGGTTTTCTTGGTATTATGGAACGCTACATTGACCATCAATCTACATAAATATACCAAATAAAGCCCATTCTGGCTTCAAACTAAACTCGATATTAAAGAAGTCGTCCAGCATATATATTTTTTTTTATTATTGGACCAGGGAAGGTGCAAATTAATAAACAAAGCATACTCACCTGCCGTAGTGCGATCCAGTCCTACTGCTAGGCTGTCTTCTTTTGCCGGATGTCCTCACTGGCTGTAACGTCCAGGGTCCCTTCCCTTAGGTGCTGATTGGCCTCAGTGGTCACATGCAGTTACATTTAAATTGCATTTCTAAATATGTGGCAGCATTCAATACAATAACCATCTTACAATGAGTAGAGATGAGCAAGTACTGTTCGGATCAGCCGATCCGAACAGCACGCTCGCATAGAAATGAATGGACGTAGCCGGCGCGCGGGGGGTTAAGCAGCCGGCCGCTGTCAAAGCGGAAGTACCAGGTGCATCCATTCATTTCCATGGAGCATGCTGTTCGGATCGGCTGATCCAAACAGTACTCGCTCATCTCTAACAATGAGCCTTTACCAAGTCTTCCCCAGTCACTAAAACAAAAAATTTTTTGAAGCCAGGATCATACTCAATGACGATACATGTAAAGACACCCCTCTGCTGCTTGGGTCACTGTTTCCATTACTCTCAATGGTAGGTTTTCCTGTTAGTAACATATAATATTAAAAATAGTAAAATAAAACCCCATCATCAGGTGTGATTGTGGGTCTCCAATCACAAATAAAATTTTACGGGATGCATTAGTATTCACTTCACTGTGTCCTCACCAGCACCCAGGTGAAAGTGAACACTCATCAGGTAAGGGGGCCTGAAAACTGGGAAACGCTTGGGAAAGCCACATGTCTGAACCCACATGTAACATAATGGCCCAACAGTGCCCCACACCTAGTGATGTCTATAATACATTCTGTACTACATATGCCATCTGCTCATTGGAGAGCTGGTGGTGAGCTGCATCTATCACTTACCACTCTGCTCCATGCTTACACTGTGCTTCGGGGCCTGCTATGATGTTGGAATTTGGCGCATTCTGCAGATAGGAAGTGGGGAGCAAGTGATGAATGCAGATCAACACTCACTCCCTGGGCATCCACCCTGGGCATGGAGGACCTGCATGCAGTGCAGCATGTAATATAGACTAGTGAAAACCGCTGGAATAGTGCAGGACTGGGGTACAAGAGTTTGTTTGTAACCAAGCAAATATTATTATTATTATTATTTATTTATTTATTTTATCTTATCTATATAGCACCATTAATTCCATGGTGCTGTACATTATTATATTAATTCCATGGTGCTTTACATTTGGGGGTTTACATACAGTACACAAAATATACAAACAAATAATATACAAACAAATATAATACTAACAAGGACCAACTGGCACAGTGGGATAGAGGGCCCTGCCCGCAAGGGCATACAATCTATGAGCGAAGAGGGATAGAGACAGAAGGTGAGGGGAGACTGTTCAGATGGTGGTGTGGTGACAGTAGTGTTATTGGAACTTGTAGGCC
Source organism: Leptodactylus fuscus (assembly GCF_031893055.1). NCBI lineage: Eukaryota > Metazoa > Chordata > Amphibia > Anura > Leptodactylidae > Leptodactylus > Leptodactylus fuscus. Next base: position 44,249,021 of record NC_134273.1, on the reverse strand, counting down.
TTCCTGAATAGGTGAGTCTTCAGGGCCTTATTGAAGCTTGTGATTGTGGGGGTCAGTCTTATATACAGTAAGGGCTGTATTACTCTGCCAGATATTAGTACATTGTTTCTGTGCCATTCAGCTGCATGGATTATCATCAGCATTGCAATGATCACACAGAGAGATGTTCTGCCAATAATCTGCATCTTTTCTGCTCAATAGAAGGTGCAATCAACCACCCTGTAAGCATTTGCACTTAGGTCAGGTGGTCGACAGGACTATTAGACATGGCTATTATTGGAGACAAGTGTACCTAAGGCTAAGGCCCCACATTGCAGAATCGTAGCTTTTTTTTGTTGCAGATTTTGTTGCGGTTTTCTGTGTCAAAGCCAGGAATGGATTGAGCAAAAGATAAAAGTATAAGTATTTTTTTATATATATTTCCTATTTTTTTTTGTAGCCATTCTTGGCTTTAGCTCAAAAAACCGCAACAAAATCTGCAACAAAAAAAGATGCCTTTCCGCAATGTGGGGCCTTAGCCTAAGAGTGCTCATTACCAATAACAGCCCTGTTTGCAAAACAGTGATGCTGTATCAAGACAAGTTACCCAATTCAAATGTTTTCAAACCAAATACAAAGCCCTCGGAGACCCCATTGCACTTGAATCTTATTTGTATATTAACAAATTTTCAGGCACATTGTACATCTACTGGACTGAGGTATGATGATGCTCTGCTTTATCTCCCCTACTTTCACTGTTGCCGGCTTGATTATCCAGTTTCCCGGTTACACATTCCCAATAAGGAGTCCCTTGAAAAATCATCCCATTTCTTTAAATAGAAAATTGGAACTATCTTATAAGATCTTGTAGATATACGTGTTTTTAATTCCAGATTTTGCAAAGGATGCGTGTAGGATTTTGAAGAGCAAACATTATTTCAAAATAACTGACATGTGGAAACTTGCTTAAGATTTACAGCCTATGTGTTAGCACAACTGTCTATTATGTAAAATCACAGAGTGTGATATGTACATTGCCAGAAGGACTTGACAATATACAAATGAAAACCGCAAAGACTTCTGGTATATAAACACAAGCGTACATATAGGACTTGGGTTGACATACAATGCATCTCTTGTAACATTGCAGAAAGTAACGTGTACAAGAATATCAACGCTCAATTCTCAAGAAAATAATATATAGTTTGGAAAGTCAAAGTATTTAAAGGTTTAAAACATAAGCTCATTGTCAAAAATAAGTTACACACCAAGCAGTTGTTGGAATGGAAAGATACTGTCTGCCTGTAAATGTAATGATGATATATGTAAGAGGTTACAAAATGAGAAGTTTATTGGGGAAAAGGATAAAATTAAAAGGATGCTCAAGTACAGTGTTGGGTACAGTAGGATATAGAGGCATAAAGGTTCTGTATGGATTCTTATGACACATTTGCCAGATGGTCCTGGAAATCCGTGTTTTGTATGTGAGAGCATTATTCTGCTGAGAAATACCAGTTGGAAGCCCCGCCACAAGAGACAGCAGATGTGGCTGTAGGATATCCTGTACATATCGCTCAGCTGTACGTGTCTGGTATCACTACTAGGGATGACCAACTGTCACATTGATGGCTCCCCAGATCATCACACCAGCAGCTGGGGCAGTGTGTGGCTCCATAGCAAAGGCAGGCTTGAAGAGGTCACCACAAGGCTCCGAAATAAGCAGACAATTCTTCTACAGTATAGATAACTTTGCCATGAGGTGGAAGCCCCATCTCCTGGCAGGCACCAGTCTCTGACTTCCACTTGATAGGGGTTGTTAAGACACAAGACATCATAGGTCTGATATTTACCCTATATAAGCAACTCCTCTCATGTCTTACAGAAGAGAAGTGGAGTAAGATATTGGAGTCACATTCTCAAGTCTCTCCTTCAGCTAAAAATAGATTAATACAAATATTCAGGATATTTTAATGTTACCTCACTCCAGCCCATCTACAAAAAATGTGCAGTCTGCCTCATTCTAGATGTCATAGATGCCAGCCCTGTAATACTGACGTTATCCACTTACTTTGGACCTGTCCATATATACAGTCCTTCTGGGGGAAGGTGGATTCTCTCCTCTTGCTTGTCTCCTCTGGGAAGTATCAGTAGCCACACCATCATAGAATATTCTACAGGTAACCTATTTATCTATCAAGGAATGCCATAGCTTTACAATCACAGTGGGAATCAAAATTGTACCATATGAGAATATAGCGTATACAAATAGTAGATTATAAGTACTCACTGTGTTCACTCCATTTTATGCAAATTTCAGTCAGTTGTCTGAGGAACCTTCTATAGCTCCAATAATATTAAGTGATACAGAGTAATTAATGGTATTATTGTTATTGTCTATTATATGATGTGTTATAATATGCCGCACCTTTTTCAGTCTAATATGAAGGAAAATTCTGAAAGAGGGACAGAAACTGAGCTCTGTGATTTAGAGAAAGATTTCTGAGCAAGTAGAATGAATGCTTGACAGGACTCCTAGGAGAGTCAGTGAGAGTCCTATATACTCCGCCTATGCACCTATGCAGGGAGAGTTGTCAATCACTGCGTGTAAGCAGGACTATCGCTGTCTCTTCTAGAAGTCCTTTGAGGACATACTCTTCCTTTTTTACTCAGAAATCCTGTCCGAATCATATAAACCTATAGATCACTGAGATCAGCTTCTCTGCAGCTGTCATATCCTGCTCTCAGATAGGGCAGCAGAAATCACTTACAGATTTGCTTCAAGTGTTCTATGTATACAGAAAAGCTTGTAGTTGATAATGTAGTATACTATAGACTTAGGATGGCCAGAATCTTTATTAGATCCTTTGTCTTCTCAATGGGGATCACTTATCTTTTCTGGAGTGAGCATATGGTACAGGCAGGGGATTGGTGTGAGATGTCATCCCTGCTGCTCATAAGTGGAGTGTACAGTATTGGCCCCTGCTGGTGGTTGCTCCAGTAATCATAATAGCTGCTTGGGAGGTGAAGAAAGAACATCAGGTTTTGCCTTCGTTCTCTGCCCTGTGCTTCAAACCCATTATGTTTCAATTTTCTTTGCATATCATATTATATGCATATGTTACATAGTTGATGAGGTTGGACATTAGTCCATCAAGTCCAACCTATAACCTATAACGTGATAAGATTAAGTTGATTGTGAGCTATTGGTACTTAAGACTTAGGCAGAAGTCAGGTCTGAAATCAGCAGATTACATACGTCTCCTTCACAAAACTGTCAAGAAATGTATATCTTTGCAGAAATGATTTTTCCATAAATTATTTCTGAGAGGCTCAGTATTTGTAACACTACACACTTAAAGAGGTTGTTCATGCAAAAAATTAATTTTAAAATAGGTGAAAAAAAAATAATATAAAAAAAATCATTCTCACCTGTCTCCGGTGCTCCTGTGTCCTCCCAGCACAGTCCTGCTGCTCCAGTGTCTTCTTGAAGTGCAGCTTCTCGATTGGCGGTGATGTCCAGGATCCCTTCCACTGAAGCTGCTGACTGGCCTCAGTGGTCACATGATAACTGAGGCAAATTAGCGGCATCAGAAAGTGATCCTGGGACTTGCACAGAAAGACATCAGTGGACTGGCAGGATTGGTCTGCAATGGGCAGCACCAGACCATCCATTTAAAATGGGACCTGTCACACCTCCACCAACTCCAGTCCTTTGCATCCTGCAATAAGCAGCAGTTCACTAATTCCAGCTCCGTTCGAATTTGTCCTCTTGCCCTCATTGTTCCCAATCAATAATTTTGTTAGTTTCAACACCCAATATGCTAGTTGGCATATTGGAGTTAGTTGAACTTGATAGACATATGTCCTTATTCAACTGTAGTGACTATGTAACTATGTGGAATGGTGAAAGCTCCTCTTTAAAAAAAAAAAAAAAGCAGTCTAAGAATTTTAAGAGATTGGCTAGAAACAGGAGAAGTGTTAAAATAACAAATTTTCAATTCCCATGTAGTCATGTAGTCTCCACTAGTCTTTGTTTACTGCAGTTGTGATGTGTCATGCACTCACGCACATGATTGAAGCAGCCAGTTACTAGGCTTTGCAGTCTTGTACTGTACATATAGACAACACTTTTGACACCAGTGAATGGCCGTCATGCTCATATGGGTATTTTACCTCTGCAGCAAGCAACAGAGGCAGTGAGCACTGAGGGGCTGAAATTATAGGCTTTGAATATGTGAATGCTGGTTAGTTTAGGTAACACATTTACTACTCTTTGAAGATCAACATACATGGTCAATAGCTGTCAGTTATATATCTCCTGACAGGTCACCTCCCATAGGCTATGACTCTACATAGAAGGCTGCAGCGAAAAAAAGTTGTGGGAAAAAAACACAGCATAAATGCATTGCGGTTTTTCCTGCAGCGCTTTTCACAGAAAGGAAACCTCTGCGGATTTTCTCCTTCCATTATACGTATAGGGAAACCACCTGCGTTTCCATAGGTGTAATTAACATGTTGCAAATTCCAAAACATGAAAGGCACAGCAGCCGCATTCACTGCATAGTGTTGGTTCTGGAAATGGTATCTCTGCTACTATAACTTGTATAGGAGCGCTGCTGTATGTGCTTCCTGTCCAATAGCAACTTCTGGTATCTGGAAAATAAATAGCATAATAGATTCTTCTAAATAAGAAGATATTTGGGCCCAATATATTCCTTGTTGAGAAGACTGAAGCTTGATTGTGGTTGGACAGTGAGATAATGACTCCTGACACCCCACATACATCAGTATTTTATTTTTTTGTTCAATTCAAAAGTATAAAGTACAAGAACATATATAACAAACATAAACAAGGTGACCCAGAAGCCACCAGGCAGAGCAACCAAGAAGGCTGCGACAGTCAATAGAGGAAAAGGTAGATTACAGTAAGAATAGACAATGAGTAGAGAGAGGGATTCGGAGAAAAATAAGAGAAGAAAGATGGGGGGAGAGCAGAAGAAGGGCAAAGCCCCCTACATCGGGAGGACACAGAATGTCGCAGTCTAATCCCGTGAGGTGGTATCAGACCTCAACATTGTGATGCAGGAAAGAGGTCAGGTTCGCCATAAACTATTGACCTTCAAGAACCAGAAGGAGAGAGGTGGAGGTTCCGCTCGTTTCCAAAATTGCAGGATGTAAGCCCAGGTTGCAAGGACCAGGAGGTACAGTAGAGAACTCTTATATGTTCACACCAGATACTGGTAAAGATGGAGAAGGAAAAGGGCAGAGCCTAAATTATGGGAGGTATCAGTAACCTGCAAGATAATCCTTTTAACACCATCCCAAAATAGGGAGAGAGCGTCACAGGACCAGAAAACATGAAGCATAGTTCCATCCTCTAGTCCATACCTCCAACACCTGCAGAACGAGCGCATGTACCACCTAGTCAAGATCTTAAAGCTGGCTTTCTGGTAGCGGGAACTAATCGAGGCTTCATGAGTGAAACGAAATAGATGCTCTCTTTATACATGGTTGAGAGAAAGGTTCAAGTCCATCTCCCACTTCAATATAAAGGGGACAATATAAAGGAGGTTGGATCAGAAGTCTATAAGTAGATGTGAGTGAATGGAGTAGGAGGCTGTCACCTGTACAGAGGTGCTCCAAGAATGTGTATTCAGATCAGAAGTCATTAGTATTTTGTTTTATAAATATTACTAATGATAAGTTACAATGATAACATAAGGAATATGTAATATAAACACCATTATGTGTGCTGCTGCTGCCATTTGGGTTCAAGTGTATTTCAGCATGTCTGTGCTTTGTCTTCTATAATTTTGTTCTGTTTCGATGTTTGTATATCTAATCTGTGACCCGATATATGTTTAAAACTTTATACCAATCATATTTTGTTTTATATGTTTTTTATTTTCGTCCTGTTTTCCTGGCTTTCTGCCCTGGTTGCATATTATCTGTCAAGGTTGCACTGCTGCCTGCCAGAGTGCTACATACTTATGTCATTGAACTACATCATTGAAAAGCAGAACAATAGCTAAGCTGTTTATATATGATAAATGCAATGTAGTTATATTCTGCTATTCCTTCATAATCTTTTTTGTTTGTGTTTAGTAACAGACGGGTAGAATATTCCTCATCTTGATAGGTGCAGACATGTCTTCTAATCCCACCACTCCACCGCAACCCCTTCAGTCACCGAAGTCACCGATAACTCCATCATACCCGTTCCACAGAGAAGGAAGTCGACTCTGGGAGAGGAGTCATCTTTTTCTAGGAGAACTTCCCAGCCCTCTTCCGACGAAGAGAACTCGGACATATTCAGCGTATGTATTATAATGTACCAGCATTGAGAAAATGTAGTAATTTTATGACTTTATTATTCTAAAATTGATCAATGCAAATGAATAAAAATAGAGCAGACATTTGACCTGAATATTATACTTTTAGAGGGTATGTGCATAATAAAAAGTCTAGTTCCAAAAATTGCAATATATTTAAAGACCTTTTACGTCCTCTGGAACCCGTGCTGTTCTAAAACGCCAGAAAGCTGACAGCACACTGAAGTCAGCGTAATGTCAGCTTAACCAATGTGTGTTGGGGTGCAGGAAATATCAGTGCTGTCAATTTTGGCACTGATATCTCCCCACAGTCAGAAAATCAGGTCTTACTGCCTAGCGTTATTGCTGGGCAGTATGGAATGCCCAGACAGTACTTTTCCATAGCATTATACTGTCAGAGGGGGTGTTCCCTAGCGATGACGCTGAGCAGTAAGGCCTTCCCTTCTGATGGTGAAAGGATGGCGATGCCAACACTAACAGTTTTTAAAGGGAGTCTATCACCTCCTCCAAGTATATTGATCTGCTACCACCATATTGCAGAGCACATCATAGTTATAAATAACATATCTTATTGTACTGAGGGTGGGCCTATAGCTCCCTGGAGCACTGCTATTGTAAGTCAGACCTCTACAATCTTCTGTCTGGACCACTCCTCCCACTGCTGTGCCATCGCCCATCCTACTTGAGCAGCTAAAACAGTGTTCCCAGAGTTGGAGGCCTGCTCCCAGTGCACTGTCTCATTTGTATAACACTTCAATGTTGTTTTCATTCCAAATAACATACATAAGAAAGGAATGTTATTTATCACTGTAACGTGGTAGTAGCAGTTGAGTATGCTTGGGTGAGGTGGTAGACTCTCTGTAATGAAGACGTGTGCCTGCTTTGTCACCAGTAGTTGTTGGCGTTAATATGCAGCCGACATCCTGCTTCAACAGCAGCTTGTTAGAGATGACTCTGATCCAGACCTTGAACTAAGACTAGATTCACAGCTCAGTTTTCATTCAGAAACTTTGTCGTAGTGACTTTTGAAAATTGTCTTGCAAGTTCAACTTTTTGTTAAAAACCTTGTTAAACATTGTTAAAAACCATGTGTTTCACTGTGATAACATTGTGTGATACTAGCAGAGGCGTAACATGAAGCTTCTGGGTCCAAATCTTAAATCTGTACCAGCCCCTCAAATTTAATGTATTGTTTATAGTAATTGGCCCCCTCATATTGGGAAGAAACACCTTATGGGCCTCATAAAACTCCTAGTTCCAGGTGGATTATAGAGGCAATAGCGCGTTGATGTACTCTTCTAACCTAAAAGGTTAAAGTATATTGAAAAACAAGATTTTATTGTACATGCAAAAAAAAAAAATATATATATATATATATATACTTTGAATTTCTGCAATTGTATCAACCCCAGGTAAGAGTTAACAAGTTTTTCCTACCTTACGGCAAACAGCATAAAAGACTCGAAACAACATAGCAAAATTGCATTTTTTCATTCCTCCATCAAAAAATAATCTTACTAAATAAATTAAATGTTAAATGTAAAAATCTAAAATACAACAAAAATGTTTCTCAAAAATGAATCAAGTCCTTTATTTAAAAATGTTCTGATATGTTAAGGTAAATATGATAAGATCCTATTGGCGATGCCTGACACCACTGACACAACAGATTTTTTTTTTGCATTACAATTTTGCCTCTGTATTGGTTGCCTTTTTGTAACAATTATAGGAAAGCATTACTTAGAATTGTTTCCAGAAAGACCCTCAACACAGTAGAGCAAATTTATCAGCCCATCGTCAATTATTATTATTCTTATTTATTTATTTATTTATTTATATAGCACCATTAATTCCATGGTGCTTTACATTATTATATTAATTCCATGGTGCTTTACATTTGGGGGTTACATACAGTACACACAGGGCCGGCGTCAGCGCACGGCATAGTCGGGCAAGTGCCGGGGCCCACAGAGCCTCTGGGGGCCCCCCGGCACTTGCCTGTCACAATTTCAGCTCATCGGCGTCCGTCCGCTGATGAGCTGAAATACATACGCGATGCAGGAGCTGTGAGATCAGCTCCTGCTTTAAAGCTCCGGCCCCGGCTTGCGTGTGTAGGCGCGATGACGTCATCGCATCACGCCTACACATGCAAGCCGGTCCGGAGCTAAGCAGGAGCTGATCTCACAGCTCCTGCATCGCGTATGTGACTAGAGAGGAGCATCGGGGGAACGAGGGAAGGTGAGTGATAGAAGGTGAGTGATGTAAGTGTTTGTTTTGTATTACATTACATATTAAGGTGAAACATAATGAAGGGGGCCCATGAAACTGGGGGGCAAATGAAGGGGAGGGGGGAACGGCATGACAATGGGGAAGATGAATGGGATGGGGAGAGAACGGCATGAAACTGGGGACAGAGATGGAGGGGGCCCAAAGAAACTGGGGGGCAAATGAAGGGGAGGGGGGAACAGCATGACACTGGGGCAGATGGAGGGGGGGAGAACAGCATGACACTGGGGCAGATGGAGGGGGTGGGGAGAGAACGGCATGGAACTGGGGACAGAGATGGAGGGGGCCCAATGAAACTGAGGGGGCAAATGAAGGGGGGGAGGACGGCATGACACTGGGGCAGAGACGGGGGACATTAAACTGTGGGCAGATGAAGGGGGAGAACGTGATGAAACTGGGGACAGAGATGGAGGGGGGACATGAAACTGGGGGCAGAGGAAGGGTGTATATGAAACTGGGGGAGAGATGGAGGGGGGGCATATAATTTACGGGTGACTGTAGGAGGATTATACTGTGTGGGAGCACATAATAAATGAATGAGAATGGGTGGAATCAACATAAAAGTGGGTGGAACTAAATTTGCCGCGGCGCGCAGAGCGCGCCGCACATTTTGCCCCTCTTTCTACTCTTTAAAAGATTGGGAGGTATGGCGTTGGTGACGCCACACTCCTGCATGACGTCACTCGCTTCATCTGCAACGCACAGTGTCTCGACTCCCCCACCTCCTTTACAAGAGGGCCCACTGAGGCTCTGTCGCCCAAGGGCCCATAAAAACCTGGAGCCGGCCCTGAGTACACAAAATATACAGGCAAATATAATACTAACAATGACTGACTAGCACAGTGGTATAGAACACCCTGCCCGCAACGGCTTACAATCTATGAGGGAAGAGGGATAGAGACAGAAGGAGAGGGTAGAGACTGTTCAGGTGGTGCTGTAGTAACAGTAGTGTTATTGGGGGTTGTAGGCCTTCCTGAATAGGTGAGTCTTCAGGGCCTTCTTGAAGCCTGTGATTGTGGGGGTCAGTCTTATGTGTCTTAGTAAGGAGTTACAGAGTATGGGGGATGCACAAGAGAAATCTTGGAGACGGTTGTGTGAAAAGCGTATTAGAGCCAAGCAGAGTAGGAGGTCTTTGGAGGATCTGAGGTTACGTGTGGGCAGGTAGTGTGAGACTAGGTCAGAGATGTATGGAGGGGACAGGTTGTGGATGGCTTTGTATTAGTATGCATTAGTAACTTGATGCATTAGTAACTTGAACTCAATTCGCGGAGCAACGGGTAGCTAGTGAAAGGATTGGCAGAGGGGAGCGGAGGATGAGGAGCTGTTGGAGAGGTGTATTAAGTGAGCAGCACAGTTTAAGGTAGACTTGAGGGGGTGAGAGTAGTCGCTGGGAGGCCATAGAGAAGGGTGTTACAGTAATCTAAGTGGGAGATTATGAGGGCACGGACTAGCATCTTTGTGGTTTCTGGATTGTAGATGGGTGATTTAGCACTTTGGCAATTTATTAAGAGGCTGAGCCTCTTGATAATTTGGGCACACCTTGCACCTCTCAGGGTTTTTTCATGTGCCTGTCTTAATAAATCTGCCACACTAACTAAATAAAAGACTGAGTTAAAACTGCAGCATGTCCTAAAAATCTGTGGTTAGAAATCTTATTCACTTGTGTAAAATCTGCCCACTGCACTCATGTATGAAAGCAGCATAGACGGAGCAAACTGATGCATGTGAAGTCACCGTACATTATATAATACATTTCTCCTATATACTGAGGGTGTTAAACAAACACAAGGCTTTCACTGCCCTAGGCTGCTACTAGCTTCCAAGGATATTGTGAAATCATTTCAGAATGCTGATGTACAAATAACATGTGAAAACATGTATGCATAAATGTTTCTTTATTTGATGCTGAAAAGGAAGGAGAGTATACATTTTCACAGTTCAGCAAATTTTAAATCAAGTTGGTAAACAGGTTGTGTATTTAAAATGTCAAGATTTGTTGGTGTTTGGTTTAATCTTTTGTAAAATTTTTGAGATTAAATAATGTATCAGGGATATATTCACACTACTGATCTCTTTTCTGTTGCTCAGAAGATCAGAAAAACAGAAAAAAATGTTTTACTTATGACAGATACAAATGGAAGACATTCACTTCAATGTTAAAGGTTATCTGAGATTGTATCAAAGTTGAAATAACTGTTGCTCTTGCTGGGTATACAATACAGAGCAACCCCTATCTATTATTACTACTACTGTTTTTTTTTAATAAATGTAAATTTGCCAGGAGTAACTGTAAAACAGCAAACAAATAGCTGAAAAATGCTCAAATGACTATAATATAGGAAATCCAGGGACTATGGACTCCCAAAAAAAAAAATTAAAAAAAAAAAAAATATATATATATATATATATATATATATATATATATATATATATATATGTAATTGCTGAAATATGTGATGAGTTTGCAGTTAAGGCATAAGGATAGTGTTGACCATACATTCCTATGTTCTCATTAGCACTGCAAGAGCTTCTGCAGGACCAATCTACAAGGGTGTCTGCAAGCAGTTCTCCCGTTCTCAGGGTCATGGGTTCATTACTCCTGAAAATGGAACAGAAGACATATTTGTACACATTTCCGAGTAAGTGTATCATATTCGTTTTAAAACGTTATTTATTAGATGTGATAATGTCATGTATTTTTGGAGAGATGCTTATCTCTCTGATTGTTTTAAAGGGGTTGTCCAGGATAATTTATATATATATATATATAATATATATATATATATTAAGCTGGGGAAGGTGAGAAGAAAAAAACAAAACATACTCTCTTATCCCCGGTGCTCTGGTATCTCCCAACATGGTCTGGTCCTACTGATCTGGTGTTTTCTTTAGGTGGAAGACCACACCACACTTGACCTTTAAGGCCAATCACACGCCTAAGGAAACAGACACGGGATGACACATGCAGCAGCGACTTCTGCCTCAAAAACACCCATCAGAGCAGCAGGACCAGATTGGCACTTACCTAAAAAGCTTCATTTAGCTTTATGGTGGGAGCAATGGGATCACTTATACAATAAACTGCAAAGTATTGTAAATTACATAAATACTGTGTTAGGTAGTCTGTAATAGTATATTGAAGACAAGCCTGGGAGTCTTCCATAGGTTTCCGGCTGTCTAGGCAACAGATCACCACCCCTGGATCAAATTCCAGTGGACAGCAATCCCAGACAAAATGTAGGAGCCCACGTGTCACCAGTAAAATGGTGTCTTGGTCAGGTTTGACCAAGGCATCAGTAGGATTAGTGTCCACAATCTGTATAATAGAGAAGAGACCCAGTGGCTATGTTTAAAGTTCCGACATCCACCTTAATAGTAGGAGGGTTACTTACAGGCTGTTTCTCATTACTGGCCATGTAGTAACAGCATAACCAATAATAATGGCTAGTAATCAGAGATGGCCTGGAATTAATCACTGTTCCATTTACTTATAAGGGAAAGTAGTGATTTATCCAGCACTGAATGCGGCTATGACTACATTCAGAGCACTATGTGGTAGCGCCCTAATGATAATAGCTGCGGGGCATACTTACATATTCAGGTTTTCAGATGAAGCCAGAACAAGGTGTGGGTCATAAAAGGAGTGACGGTGCTACTTCTACTTTTTTTATTCACTCCAGGTGTTGGCTAAAAAAAAACTACTTCTGAAAAACTTGAATATATAACACACCGTAAAGGGTTTCTCCCATTCTCCCACAAACAACATTATTTATCCATAGGTTCACACAAATTGCCAAAAGACAATCAATGCTCACTTGTTGCTTTACCTCCAATACAGTGAATATATTTACAATATTGGCATTTATAATGAAACTTAATTTTTATTAAAATACATAAATCTGTAGGACATCCCAGTGCCAGAATGCAAATTTACGCCAGGTATGAGCTTGTGTCGATGTCCATTCTAACTCACACCAGAAAACTTGAGTTATAAAACATGAGTTATAATAATTGTGAGTTATAATAGATAAATCGGATCAAGTCATCTCGCCAAGATCCCCAGTCACCCCCAAAACAGTGGTAGCAAGCGAACTGAATTACCCAAAATCGACAGTGGCCTATGTGATTATGAAGTGGAAGGTGAACGGTGATTGTCAGAATATGCCCAGATTTGGCAGACCCCTGAAATTGGGAGATAAAGACCGACAAGTGCTGGCCACAGAAACCACAACCAACCGATGGCTCACATACACCTGGAGTTTCAACAGGCATCTGGGAGTATTGTGATGATCCATACCATCCATAAGGAAGCATCTGCTGGGTTCTACCAACTATTCAATATGAATAAATGTTGTTTTTCTATTCTACCACAAGTGTCCAAATACTTATTGGTACCATATTGATAGGGCTCCCCACAGTAGTTGGTTCCATATAGTGCTCTTGAAAATAAATGTGCCATTAATAATAGTGCCCTAGGGGGTGTCACTAGGAGTATTGGTAATAATGCCTTCATTGGTGTCCCCAATAGTAATATTGCTCTCCCCCCAAAAAAGCCCTTTAATAAAACACATCACCTAGAGTTTACAAGAGAATTAAATCATATACTCACCGGACATCCATTTTGTTATGTGGTGCAGACCTTCAGCCTGAGAGGCTCTTGTCCTGCGACCTGGCTCAGTTGGCTATGATAAATAATCTGCCTTCTTACTGACTACAAGGCTGTGGAATATGAGGATGGAGAGCGGCTGTCCTGAGGGAGGCAAACCATCCTAAGCATAGTGATATAGTTGGTTGTGGGGTAGCGTACATTGGGGACGCTGAACAAAAGATCCAGGGTATAAATCCCAGATCATTTGAGCTAGCCAGGACCCTACTTCTTAGCTGTATGAAGGAGAACACTGTTGTTCTTCTCCAAATCAGCAGTGCTCACTTTATTATATTTGTAACTTTGTTACTGAGGTATATATCACTTCAACCACTCTCTTCCAGTATACATTGGTAAGATTCCCATATGAACTGCATTAAATTTAGGCAAACCTAGCAATTTCAGCAATATCATTTAAGGATGTCATTTTTGTTGCAGCATCCATCTGCTGGTGTAGAAAATCCAACATACTCAATCCCTTTTTCCCAAAAAAGTCAAACCACTGCTAGAAATTTCTAAAAGTGGCTTAAGTTCCACTCGCTATTGAAGTAAATATACATTGTCCACAAAGCGGAGTGTGGATGTATATGGGGACATAAGTAGAGAAGGCCATTAGTGTTTGTGATACTCTAAGGGGTTATCCAGAGAACAATAAAGCTTATCAGTGCCCTCCCGCTACTGGTTAAACTTTATTACTATGTTGGTCCCCGGGGACCCAGAAGTTTACAGAATGCAGCTTGGGAGGCTGAAACTCTAGTTAGAAAGCAGGGTGAGAATTTTTGCTTCTCTGTTCTTTGTTTGTCTAGGGAAGGGGTGGGGGCTGCGAGTTTGAGAACAATAAAAACAATATCGCCCTTTTATTTAATGATTCAGATTTGTGTTAAAAGTGTGAAAACTGTCTAGAAGCCAATGGCAGCAAAAGGGTTAGGTGTAAACTGAATTTTATTGAAATTATCAAAATAAAGAAACAGAATCACAGAACATTACAAAATAGCAAAATGAAGACTAACTGAAAGCAAGTCCAATAACAGGAAAATAGCAAAACAGTGCCCTGGACGGGCTAAACAAGAGGCAAATGTGCCAGCAGAACACAAATCAAAACAAATCAAAAAGAACATCTGCAGACACAACACGGCCCCAAGAGCGATACCAGAATAACACAGGACTAGGGGAAGACAAGACACCACGAGGACAGGAAACGAAAGGAGGGAAGGAGAACAACATCTAACTTAGAAGAGAGGAACAGAATGAGACAGAAGAAGAGTGGGACGAAAGACACTCATAGACTCCAAAAGGGGAACCACCAGAAAAAAGGGTTAAGGAAAAAGCGAAGAGAACTCAGTCGAATCTTGAAACACAATCCACGGCCGCCAGAGGGTCTCGAATTTAGACGAATCCACAAGATCCTCCGCTACAATAGCCTCCATCCTTCTAATGAGGAGGAATTCCTGGAGCCACTCCAACAGGGAGGGAACCACCGAGCTACGCCAATGGCGTGGAATGACCGTCCTGGCGGCCGTCAGAAAATGGCGTAGTAAGTCACCTTTGACCCTAGAAATCTTACCAGGGATAAGAGAGAGGAGGGCCAGTTGAGGGGAGGGGGGACACAGAGCGACCACTGACCTTAGAGTACAGGGAAAAGACAGATGACCAAAACTCCTGAATCTTTCCACAGTCCCACCAGATATGGAGGAAGGATCCCACAGTGGAACCACAGCGCCAACACTCGTCCGACACAGAGGGGAAAATGCGATGCAAGAGGGTCGGACAACGGTACCAACGGGATAGGCAGCAAAAGGGTTAGATAATGAAAACCCAGAAAAATAGAGATTGTTTAGCTTGAAAAAAAATAGATAAAAATTTTTAGGCCAGGGCACCACATGGCGTAAACGCAGAGGTTTCACCTCAGCATAAATACCACAGTGTAAACGGCACAGAAAAAAAACGCAGCACTTTACAGTCACTGCAAACTGGATTCTAGCATATTCCAGGTACAAATTGCAGAAAGATATATGCAGTGGACACTATTATACCTACGGAAATGCCAATGGTTTGCCTATAGGTATCATTGAAGAAGAAAGTCTGCAGATGAAACCTCTGTAGACTTTCTGTGCAGAAAGACAGGGGTGAGGCAGGTGATGGGACAGACTCTTTGTACTATATATTGGGGATAATGAGTTGTACATAATATGCGCCATTCTGGCGGAATCCACAGCTCCCTGAATGTAATAAGTTAACCGACTTTCATACTTGGGAGGATAAAGGGTTGCACACAATACACATGTTAGTGCATGGAACCTTTCAAAACTTTGAGCAAATACAGTCCGATTATTCTCTATCATATACAGTAGGTTCTTTTGCAGTGTCTTCAGCTTAGACATGTCTATTTGGTTCAGTAGAGATTTCATGATCTGACAGTGACTCATCATGCCACAGTGGACGCCATTCTGTCTGCAGATTTCAAGTATTTGAAGTATATATAAAAACCTCTTATCCCATCATTTATCTAAATTCCCACTGTGAGCTTGGGCTAGATGGGTGGGAGATATCGACAGATGAGCAAGACAATGAGGTTCTTGAGATCACCCCAAAAATGTCACTCTGTGATGCGCAGAGACTCTCCTATCTATATATGTTACACAAGATTTATCGTACCCCTACCCCTAGTAAGTTGTTTAGTTTAGCCTGGTTGTGAAGTGTCCCCGTTGTGGCCATGAGGATGCTCATCGTGTTCACATCTTCTGTGAGTGCACTTCCATTGGACTTTTTTGGAGACATGTGCTTGTCCTAGTTGAGCGGGTCTGTGGTATAAAACTTCACTTCTATTGGATTTTTTGGAAGAGGCAATTGATATGGAATCCTCTGTGGCTCTTGAGATCCTGTACATACTGTTCCTGCCCAAATAGCATCCTACTAATTACTAATACTCTCCACCCCAACCATTTCTAAGATAAAGACCAAGGTGAACCACATTATTACTGTAGTGCAGGGTCCCACATGAAAAGGTCCCAAACAGGTATGAGGCAATTTATGGGGCCTAGCTTGGCGCTTTAGGTCTGCCCTCTACAGCCCTCTATGGCTCTTTTCGGATGTTCCTTTCTTTTGCTTTGGGGAGGGTGTGGGCTGGGGACTGTTATGATTTTTAGACTCTGATCTAAGGTACTTCTGCAAAGTGTTTCATTCTATAAATTCTATAAACCAGGATATTTTTGATTATTTGCAGGGCTGAAATTCTGTCAAAGACAAACATTTAGTCTTATTGCTTTTCTTTTTTTTTCAACTTACAGCATTGAGGGGGAATATGTGCCTGTGGAAGGAGATGAGGTAACGTACAAGATGTGCCCAATCCCACCCAAGAACCAGAAATTTCAAGCTGTGGAAGTTGTCCTGACTCACCTTTCTCCTCATACAAAGCATGAGACCTGGTCAGGACAGATAATTAGTTCTTAGAATATATCAAAGCCTTCCATAGGTGGTGGGGACCAAGAGACATAAAACTGCCATATTGAACCAGTGTCTACACCTTCAAGAGTCATACCAGATCTTCTGGAAAGGTTGAGCCAGTCATGCTGGGATATTTTTTTCTTTAGTAATGAACATGAGGACTAAAGACTGGTTCAAGCTATCCCTAAGATCTGTAATATCTTAATTCCCAGGCTTTTCACTTGTACTAATGTTGATATTATTGAGCTGGATGTCAACCAATATACTATCAGGATCCTCCTGATTCTCAGCATATCAGCATATATCAGTCAATAGTAGTAGGACGTGTTGCCATCTTTTTATCACTCTTCCGGTATCATATCATTTGACTCTTTTATTTGTTATTGCTGTAATTCAGTGAAATGTAAAATAACTAAGTTTTCACTCTAATTCCGAGCCAACCTTTTCTCACTCTTTAGAGAGTTCTATGCTTTTATATGAGCTTTCAACAGTTCTTGAGACTTCAGGTTTTAAAACCGTAACAATGGCTGCATTTCTAGATTTTGTATCATCAAGTCACAATTGCTATGTTAACATTTGTATTCTACAATCTCGTACTGCATCATTATACCATATATGATTAACACTGCATTTGTTCATTTTATGGGTTTCATATACAGTACACTTGACTACAGTGGTGGAAGGAGAACTGAGCTTATATATTCTTAGCTGGCGTAAATATGACCTGCTTCCAGATTTCAGAATATTCCCGTCGGTTTTAATACTGTTGAAAAGATGTTATTGTGATTTTTTTATAAATATTTTGTGTGTGAGTGCCTTAATTCTCGTAGTATTGTGCACTGTTTTGTATTGAAAGCTATGCTTTTTCCCTCTTATTTTACATAAGTTTGGTTGGATTTGAATACATTTGGTTTTGCTTGTTTTGCTTGATGAGAGGTTTTTATATGTGTTCATTAATGATGTAACTTGTCAATCACAGTCAGTACCATAGTGCAGGTCCATACTATAGCAGGTTACCACTTACTGATTTATTGGTAATACTGTATTGGATGCAAAGTATAGCTAAAGAAGTCTAATTTGACATGTTCCCTTTAGATTATACTGGCAGTGATATTTAGCTACCTATCATAAAACACTTTCTTTACTGCAACAGTTGATCCATTAAAAATAATTTAGTAATTCACAAGAGTCAGTTTGAATAAAATGGTATTTATCGTATAGATCCTTGGATATTTTTGTAAGTGCATACAAAGTACTGAATTCCATCAAACACTGGATTACTTAGTGCTTCAATGGTATGATAGTAAGTGCATGTGACCTATGGTCAATTTCCTTTATGTGTATTGTATGATTTTCTAGAAGTTGTTACAACGTGAACTATACTTGCAAAAGCATGAAGTTACTAATGCTTCTTTCATTTAGGTTCTGAGTCAGATTCGCCTACAGATAAAATAGAAGCAGTCAGTGCTCGTATGCTTGCTGGCCGTGACCTTCTTCCATGTAGTAGGAAATGATAGCATGTTTTTAGAGCTTCAGTTATTTTCTTTTTCATATACTGTAATACTGCTGTTATTTCTTAAGCTTTCTATTAAAGGTTATTACCTATCAGTAGGTTCAGACCATTATATGGCAAAAACACATCAGTTCAGGAAATGTGAGGACTAGCTTCTATTCTGTGAAGACTATCTAGTATATTATTAAGGGAATGTAATAATCCGTCAGACATAAAGGACAAGATACACAGTCTAGTTACATTAATGTGACCAACTGTCAAAATCCAGAATAACCACCTTTGGCAGAGCGGACTGTTGCGAGACCTGCAGGAAGAGAGGGGATGCTGTGATGATGGTCACTGGGATGTTGAGCCATGCCGACTCCAGTGCCGTGTCCAGCTGCGCTAGGTTACTCGGTTGAGCATCCATGGCGCAAACAACCCAATCAAGGTGGTCCCACAGATTCTCAATTGGGTTCAAGTTCAGGGAATTTGCTGGCCAAGGGAGTACAGTAAACTCATCCTGGAGCTCCTCGAACCACACACGTACACTGCGAGCTTTATGACACGTCGCATTGTCCTGCTGGTAAATGCCATCATCCTGAGCAAAAACAATTTGCATGTAGGGGTGAACATGGTCCGCAAGGATAGATGTATACTTGTGCTGATCCATCGTGCCTGCCACAATGATGAGTGCACCCAGATGGCTGATGACACGTGCCTTCTGCGATGGGTTATTTAACATTGACGTCAAAAGTAGACGATAGTCACATTAATATGACTGGACTGTGTATAAAGGGACCCTACCATCAGAAGGTGATTATTTGTGAAGCATAAAGGTAAAATAAATTAATATAAAATCATTGAAAAGAAGCATGCACAAGTAACATTACCTGCTTTGTTAATGCGTTTTATTCCTTTACTTGTAAATCTTTCTTTTACAGCTAAATACTGAATGTGTTCTATTATATATTGGCCATATACACTTTAAAGTGTTTTCAGTCTGATATTCCAAATTATAATGGAGAATATAAGGATAAAGAAGACAACTATTTCCTGCCACCAGACACTGAATTGACAATATGCTAAACTGGAGTGTAATGCCTTCTTTCTGTTGTGCCGCACTCAGAACTACCCCATAGGGTAATGTAAACGGAATGTATCTCCTTTGTGGGGGTTTTTTTCCTTAATAAAACCATATTACTTTTTATCTAATGAGTTTTTATTTTTAGTTTGTAAATTTTTCATTTTCCGTACATGACTATAGAAGCAGCCATCTTGCCCGAGCTGTTGTTAAAAACATTTACAGATATGCTTTAGAGCAATCACATGGACTATACACAGTAGTTTGTTCATTGAGGTCTATGGGAGACATTTCTAAATATACTCAGTGACCTGGCCATAGGTCATTGTATAGTAAAGTGGACCGGATACATTGTGAGCCACCTTTACCTACTATGAATGGTGGTCCATATCTATAGATAGATGTCTGTCATTGTAATTCTGTCTGCCCTGATAATGAAGTGACTGCTGCAAAAAATAGTGGCATGGGAAAGGCAATGGGAAATTCTAAAAACTTTATTAAAAAAAAAAAAAATTCTGATGGTACATTCCCTTTAACTACCCTTTGCACATTTGTTAAATGTTTTCAGGACAATCAACCGGAACTTAGAACAGATTTGTCATATTCATAGTCATAATAACATATTCATAAGAAGCAGATGCTGCATTCACATTTCTTTTGGAGGCGTCATTCACAGGCTTTGTTGCCAATTCTGTCAAATTTGCCAGCAAGTATCATGTTGCCTGCAGCTCCATTTTTGATGTGAAAGAGAACCTTTTAGAAATCAGTATACTGTGACAGTCGCTGATTTCTAGAGGTGCCATTGGTGGTTTTCGTCCTCTCTTTCCATTCAGCTGTTTTTAGTACCATAAGCTCCAAAACTGATAGCAGACAGCCTTCCATCTGGGAAGTCCCTAGTGCTTCCGTTATTAATGAGTATTAGGTATTTCCCGGTTGGCTAATTAGTAAGCGTTCACCCAGAGGAATGCGGAGTGGAATGCCATTGTGTAAACCTAATCTTACTGCTATGAGTGCTGGAGCTAACAGCACATATAACCGCTATACAGGGGAGTGTACAAGTAAGGGGCGTTCACACTAGCGTTGCTGTTCGCCCTTTGTGATTCCACCGAAAAGCCAGGCAAAACTGCTTGGGGATGACTTGCCGGCGGTCATTTTAAAAATCCATTCATTTCAACCCATTTTTTTTTTCTTTTAAGGGAGCATTCACACGGTGTAACGTCCCGCGAGATTTGGCACGTGTACGCCGCGTGACCCTTTGCATGCCGTACACGCTCCCATTGAGTTCAATGGGAGCGGGGAGCGTATGCGCCGTGCTAGTTTGCGGCCATGCATTTATTCACGGCCGCAAACTAGCGCGGCGCATACGCTCCCCGCTCCCATTGAACTCAATGGGAGCGTGTACGGCATGCAAAGGGTCACGCGGCGTACACGTGCCAAATCTCGCGGGACGTTACACCGTGTGAATGCTCCCTTACAGACACAAAAGTCCTGCATGTAGGATTTTTTGGCCTGCGGAAAAAAACGGACTTGTGACGAATTGGGTGTAAACGGACACTAACGGACACAAGATAATATACCATTAAAATGAATGGAAATTTTAACGGATTTCTGACCGTTCATCTAGTGTCCGTTGCTAAAATCTTGTAGAGGACAATAGCTATTGGCACTGCTGACGGTCACCAACTGTAATGTGAACGCCGTCTAAAGGAAAGCTACATTATATTGGGATCCATGCTTGGATCTGTTACAACATTGTAGCATGCATTATACACAGAAGCCACAAAGCAAATGTGATCAGAGCCCAAAGAGTGTTGCTAAGGATGGCATAGTTGCTCAGGCAACTGTACAATGCCCAAAGAGTCTTAGGCATGGGTCCTATTCTAATTAATAGGAGACTCTTCAGACTTATATGGTTTCTTTGGTAACTGTACGACACAGCGTACGCTTCCTGCTTTCTCTTCATGGCTAATGTCAGATCGGTTGAGAGAATGAAATGTGACATTTTAGGATCAGAGACACGCGCAGTATTTAATGTAGGTCAAACTTGTTAAGCATTTTAACAGTTTCTGGCTGAAAAAACCCTATTAATCATTTGTAAAAGAATATGCATTTAGGGTTTTTGTGATATTGGCACTTGGGATACGTTGTCGGCATGCTCTAGCTCTGCCATTTTTGAGCTTTTTTCTCAATGAGCTGTAATGGACTATAAATTCTTTCCTATAAAGCATTATGTGTAAAGGACAGTAGGTCAGATCTGGAATAAGAAGTAAATGCACTAAAATCTGACACATTCTGAAACAAAATGTTTCATGTAGCTCAACGAGAGGGCGTAACTTGTATAAAAGGCAGTGTGGCTTGTAATGCCAAATTTTGGTGTCAAATATGGCAGCAGACTTGGGCAACCCTTAGGTGACGTAAACTTATACAACAGGCAGTCTATGTTCCAGTTTTATCATACAACCTGCCAGTCGTACGGATCTGCTTCCAGTGCCCGTCCTGTAAACAATAGACTAGAAGCAGAAAGTTCCATCTGTATTCTAGAGGCCTGGCTCCTTTACTGCAGATCAGCTCCCACTGACTTCAGTGAAGGGGCCAGGCCGTTATACGGGGTATGCAGCTTTCTGCTTTCAGCCTCATATTGTGTACTGGACAGGCAACAGAAGCGGCTCTGCACAGATGATTGGTCTGGGGGCCGGGTTTTCTAAGGATAGGCCATAAAAAAGTGAGGCCGGACTACCCCTTTATAGCTTGAAACCCATGTAAAATTATTTATATATAAGGAAAAAAAGCAACAAAGAAAGCAAAAAGTCATTCTTTCTAAAATACACATCTAAACACACAACAAAAATGCTAGAATAAATGCATGGAAAAAACTGCATGTGTTCTTTAAATCTCATCTGTTTTATACGTGTTATATATATCTATGGAGAATAGATATGCTATATAAATAAATTCCTATTCAGTTTGTTTCTATTTTTTCCTTAGAGACAAAGTTAAATTTCCATCCATGTGGCATCTGTTTTACAGCCCTTCATAGACTTGAGACTCTGTGATAAACAAACAAGCAAAAATTGTCTTGTCTATTAAAACAGTCCATTTCAAAAATGGACATGTGAATAGGTCCAGAGAATTGCATTGATTTTACTGCAGCCATAAAATAATCTCCATCACATGCAGTTTTTTATGTAAATAATGCCTTATTTGCATGGGTTTTTTTGCTGCAAAGAGATATGTATCTGTTGTGGAAGTCAGCCATTGTCTTTATATGCTTGGGCAATAAGCAGTTTGTGTTCTTTTTCAATATCTTTAATAGGATTACAAAGCATATATCAATCTGTGCTATAAATTCCAACAGAAATGAAACAAACAAATGAAACATTTGTTTCTCCTTTCTGAAATTTTATAACGTCTCCATTATCCTAGTATTGTAAGGCCTGGTTCACATTTTCGTTTGGGAAGTCCGCATGAGGACACCCCCCCCCAAATGGAATACCAAACGCATTGACAAGCGGTGAGCAATGAAAGCACACGGACCCCATAGACTATAATGTAGCACTGTCAGCACGAGTCATGCGGAGGGGAAAGTAGTTCTTGAAGTACTTTTCTCTCCGCATGACTCGTGCGGACAGCATGTGGAAAACACACTGATCCCATTATAGTCTATGGGGTCCGTGTGCTTTCATATGCTCACTGCTTGTCAATGCGTTCGTTTGGAGACTCCCCGAACAGAATCCCGAATGCAGATGTGAACCAGGCCAGTGCCTTAAAAACAATAAAGCTTCTGCCTTTGCTTAGCGCAAGGTTAAGATAGAACTGAGTGAAAGAGATAAAAAACTAAGAACCAGAAGTCATTCATTCACCAGTACAAAAGCCAGTTATAATAATAGAGCACATACACAGTTTCTTTTGTGGCAAAAATTGCCTTAGCTGTGTGATGTGTGATTTTTTTTTTCTTTTGGTTTGTTTTTTAATTTACCAATAATTCATGATGCACAAACTTCCAAATCTGAAATCTAATTTTATAATGCCAATATAAACTACTAGGAAAAATGATATTGCATGTTTTCATTATTATCCTTATTGGCAGAGACATCAACTAATGAGAATTTAAAGCCACTACATTTATGTAGCCAAATTTCTGAGAATTCTGTTATATTATTGCGTTGTAATGAGTTTTTTGGGGGTTTGGTGAAATACAGGGTACATTAGCAGAGGAATGCATTCATAAATAAAGTGCACTAGTTGCTAGCACACAGTTAAAGCAGACATTATCTATTCCCAAAAATCTTCATAATATGCCATTGTCATTTCATTGTTAACCGAGCCAGTGACATGAAAATGCAGTGCAAGCTGCAAGGGGCATGCCCTGGTAAGATCAGTATAACATGTCATTTATTCATGCAAATCTGCTTGTAATGAGCTTAAGATGTCCATATACAGTAGATTGTAGACTGCTGAAGTGGAAGATTTTGGACTCTCTGTTGTCGATTGTTCATCTTATGTGTGTAAGCTAGAATGATGGACCTTTTCGCGATTTTTGTATTTTTATATGTTGAAACATCTTGTAATTTCTAATTTTCAACAATTCATTAGCATTGATCGAATTTCATCTGTAAATTGTTGCAAAGTGTGTGGGGGAGCTTGTGGTTGTTTGGAACAATTGGCCGTATGAACAATGAACCACAGTTTGTTTCAGATGAGCAATGGCAGTGTAAAATCTAATGTATAAGGCCAGCTTTAGTTGTGGAAAGTCCTAGTTAGTGGCTGACAGGATTGTCAACAGGACAGCTAAACCTGAAAGCTGCTGATCTCTGAGTAGGATCACCCACTGAACGCCTATGTTCAGAATCTGTCTTCTTTCCATGAAATCCTATACTCAAATCCACTTTCTAGCCCATTTACGTATTGGCATTAGAAATCTTCACTGCTTCGGCCAGGGAGTATTGGTGTAATAACCTGTATACCTTCATTTCTGGTAATATCACCTGTGTATATACAGCCAGGATATAGAAGCTGTATATTTGTTATGTGCCAATACTTGTGAAAAAAAACATATTATAACATTTATTAATTAAATACATGATAACAGGAGATCCATATGTTGGAAAGTTTAGTTATGCCTTTATATTCCATACAATGTACTAAAAGGCTGGAAAAACATTA
Organism: Leptodactylus fuscus; assembly: GCF_031893055.1. Classification (NCBI taxonomy): domain Eukaryota; kingdom Metazoa; phylum Chordata; class Amphibia; order Anura; family Leptodactylidae; genus Leptodactylus; species Leptodactylus fuscus. The sequence goes on along the minus strand of NC_134273.1, from coordinate 44,224,596 downwards.
GAAATGGGGTAAAATAGGAAAAAAAAACCTTTTCCGACATCTTTTAATTGGTTTAATTTGTAAGGCGTTTACTTTAAAGTAAAAATGACATGTTACCTTTATTCTGTGGGTCAGTATCATTATAGCAAAGTCAAATTTAGATTGTTTATTTGAATGCCTTTAAAACATACCTTTGACACCCATAACTTATTATATTTCCATCTATGGATCTGTGTTAGTGTATTTATTTTTTGGTAGTGCAAGTTGTATTTTTTATGGATATCATTTGGGAGGAATGTATGTTATTCTCAACATGTATTATTTCATTTTGTGAGAGCTAAGGGGGCCAAAAAGTGCCGATTTAGGCAGTTGGACCTTTTTTCCTTACAGCATTAACCATATGGGATAAATGCTTTTATATTGTAATAGTTTGGGCATTTTGAGACGTGGTGATACCTTGTATTTCTTTCTTGAATTTGGGGAAAAGGAGGTGTTTTTAAATTTTGAATTCCTATTCAATCCTATTCATTAAAACTTGTTTACCCCTCCTCAAATACAGCGGTTACAACTAATTAAGGCATCTAAGAGGTTAAATATCCATGATCGGACCCGTCAGTGGATGTCTGCTGTGATAAACGGCTCCTAAGCCCCCAACATCTGCTGTGTATATACAGCAGATGTCAGGAGGGGGTTAAATGAATAAATGACAAGTTATACTTAATCTTTTCCCACAAAACTATATATCTTACTGTGTAGTTCAGCATTGCACTGTATGTTCGTGTGCCAGATTCTTTGTAACTAGTGACATCTAATAGAAAATACTCTAGACTAAACAGATTATTCTAGATAACAATTTCTGAAAAATGGTTGCCTCCAGTCTTGTATAGGTCGCAGATTCCGCTAATACAAAAGGAGAGACAATGAAATCCTCCTTACAATACATATAACCTGTAGCAGATGTCAGCACAATTTATTCGGAATAAATCCAAATTATTCATATTTGTAAAAAAAAACCTATGGTTGATCTGTGCCTTTGGATAATGTTAGAGGGACGGTCATGTTTCAGTAGGTATCTTGTGTAACTTTAATAGAAAATGCAGCTTTTTACTGATATGATGTGTTCATATAAACTCTTTGCTATCAGCTAGGCTTAAAACGGGCATACACTTTGGCAGACAGCTATTCCTCTCATCCCCCTATACACATGCATACTGGGCTCAGCCCATGGGAAGAATAAGCAGCTTCTAGACACCCACATTGACATTCAGCATGCCTAACCATCCATGCCCCTCATATCTGCAGTCAGGCGAGCGGTGGGACATCATCATACACATTAAATGTTTCACCAATCCCATCACATTCGACAGGTTCAGCCAATGTTCATCTAAATTGTATTTCTATCTCTATTGATCTTGAAGCTGTTGCACAATAATGACACTTTTTACAATGAGAAAGATCTGTTTCCAATATGTATGAAGCCTTATTCACTACAGAAGTGCTGGGATATCTGTATGGATTTATTCTAATTTCTTTACTGATATTGATGTATTTTTAGACACAGATATGAAGAGGTGACTTATTATTACTCATTAAAGAAGATTTTCTCCCAAAATTCAGTGTGTGAATGTCACTAGATCAGAAAGAAGAGCAAGAGCCAGAATTTGGTAATTCTGATTTTTTTTTATATCATTATTAATACAGGTATATTAGTTCTGTGAATCTTTTAGGCCCCTTGCAGACGACCATGGCCGTGATCAATGTGCTATCCGTGTATTTTACAATGACCCATTCATTTCTATGGGCCCGTACACACGAAGATAAATTACACAGTCACGTGTGCAGGCTGACAGCCCCGGCCACAGAATTTAGAACAGGTCCTATTTCTGTCCTATTTTGCGGCCCTTGCTTCTGTGGCTCCTATTCATTTAAGGAAAGGGGCTGCGGACATGTGACATCCCTGTGTCCCCCGTGCGCCGCGCCTGCATTTAATTCATGGCCGGCGGCACAGGGTCGTCTACAACCGGCCTTAGTCATCCCTTTTTACAAAGCAGACGACAATACCACCATGTTCAGTTTTACTATTAGTAGCTGGGAAATATTGTATAGCTTCTGCCAATATCGCTGCATTTTCTGTAGTCAAAAATAGCTATTGCAAAGAAATCTAAAGAGCCCAATAGCTATATGAGACAAAAGAAAAGGCAGAAAACATCAAATATCAAACTCTGGCTGTTTCTCTAACTTCTCAATACTTGTGCTATTGCCATTTTCCCATTTCCAGGCACATTCATTTCTTGTCACTATTCTCAGTATATGATTGCTCCATAATGTCATAAGCGGATAGAAATATAGAACTGATCTGTATCCTCATTCACATATGAATGCCATATGCTAATGTCTTTCTCTTGTAGCAAGGATTTTTTTTTTTTTGAGAATTGTTGGATACATTTGTTTGCATCTAAACTCATGTCTGTCTGTTTTACTGTTTATGTGTTGGCAATAAATAAAAATGCAATAAAACAAACTCCTTTTTTTGTATTATTCTAAAAATACTTGAGATCATAGTCAAAGTCTGGCGTCTGGCTAATGACTATGGGCATCTGCTCCCAGGAGCGTAACTTGAGGGGGTGCAGAGGGTGCAGTTGCATCGGGGCCCAGGAACCTTATGACGCCCAAAGCACTGGCATCAGTATTGAGATTGCAGATCCTATCTGGCCCATAAACTAAGGAGAGCCACAGATTACCCTAACCACACTAAGGTTTATCAAACTCCTTAGCCCCCGTAACCATCACTATCAAGAATTAGCTGTAGGTATGAGGTAGGAGCCCCGGATAAAAGATTGCAGCAGGACCCACAAGACTTTTGTTACGTCACGGGCTGCTCCAGTTCTTGTTTGCATCAGTTTTTTTGTAAATGGGACCAATTTTTTTAGGTTAATTCCCAATTGTTGTTTGCACTGTATTGTGTATTTAAAATGAATACAGAGAAATTTAAAGGGCTACAAATAAGTAGAACACAATGATATTCTTCTCTTCTTTGAACAAGATCACTTCTAATGCAAGAGTGTCATTCATTTTGTCTTGCACCCCTCTCCCCCTTTAAAATGCTATATCACGAATGTTTAGGATGTAAGAGGGGCGATACAGCCTGGAGAACAATAGGTGCCATGTTATGTGGCTGCACCCTTACACGGGCCGACTATTACAAAAACTAAAAACAGTACTGCCCAGGTACCTAGTGCATTACCATAAGTAGGCACTCTCCTCCAACCAAAGAAATATGCTCGCCTCAAAGGGTTGTGATATAGTCAGAACACCTTTATAGTGGAATAACAATCAAAGACCTCCTTCAACGGTATTCGCAGGACCAGTGAACCATCACCAGGATGAAAATACAGATAATCAAAAACGGACCAACACTTTCCAGTTCTATAGAGAAATAATCTGCACTTACCAGAGGTTAGCTTGTAGACAATCCTTTATTCAGCCACTTCTATCACAATGTGTTTCGGGATTCCCTTCATCAGGTTTAGAGTAGGCAGGAAAAAGTCACATATCAATCCTCACCCAAATATATAGAACTGTGTTTCTCCCCTCCCACAAGGTATGTGTGCATGATTCCACGTTAACACATTGTGTAAACATAAATAAAACATATAAACCATTTCATCAAAATAGCTTATCCTCTTTTACAATAATATGAATTGAGCTGGGCTTCTAATTACCTTAAATCTTAGAAGACAACAAAAAAAAAAAACAATAAAAAGTCATTTGAAAAATATTTTTCAATGACTTTTCATTGTTTTGTTGTAGTCTTCTGTGATAAAATATCACGCTGCAGCAGCCAATTGCAGAAGTTCAGGTTAACACTGCTACAGCTGTATATTACAAAAGCAAACGGATGCAACAGTTGGTCATCTGTTTACATAGACATCAGTGTTAAAAAAAAAAAAAAGACAAAACCTGTTTGCAGCTGAAAAAGATTCCCCTACCTGCTTACGTAACCGATTGGGAGAGAGAGATTTCACCTGACGTGTCACTGGCTGCCTTCCGATCCTGCCATAAATTCTCCATTACTTGTTAAGGGCAGGAAACTAACTACAAGATAGTGTGCAGGTGGTCCAGAGTCCCACAGCATTTTCCCATCGACCACTGATCTCTGCTGGCGATTCTCCTCAGGACCGGGTACAATTCTGCATGTCTGTTGGAACTGCCCTTGTCTCCTCCCGTTTTGGCATGAAGTTCACAGAGTCATCAGGGACATTACTAGGGTAGCACTAGAGGATGACCCAGTCTCCCTTCTCCTCCTCTCAATCTTCTCTCAAAAGATTTAGAAGCATGTTCGCAAACTGGTCAGTTATCAGTTGATAGTGGCCAGGTCGGTCATCCCAGTCGATTGAAGACCACTACCCCCCAATTCTTGTCAGAGTGGCTCCAGTTGATCCTGTGCATGTGGGGGATGGAAGGCCTAGACCAGTGACAGTGTCCATCAGGAAGTGTGGCAGCTGTGGAATGTCTTTATTACTCTTCCTGTATGCGCATCCAGTTCGACGCAAGTAAGCCTATACACTTGAAAAAGGACATGTACCCAAAACGCGTAGTGTTCCTCCAACTGAAATAAAGCTTATCCATTTGACATTTGGCTGAGCGCGGTGATCCTCTTTAATCTATGGTCCTTCCCATTATCCATTATAGTCTATGGGACCCCCACAAATGGAAAACCGAACATAGATATGAACCTAGCCTTACTGACCTTTGTGATGATGTGTATTATTTTGCGTTTTCTGTAACATTGTTGCACTGACTAAAAAAAATTACAATAGAGTACATTTACAAATAAATCATTTTATTTTTCACAGATCGCAATAAAGTGACAATGTATTTTTTCTAAAGTATTTTTAGCAGCATTTACACAAATATAAAATGTATTCCCAGTATTACATATACTTCACGTGTGTATTTACAAACTCTCACATATAGCATCTTCTAAATATCTGTTTATCAGTTTTCTTCCATTCCTCAGGCACATGGTTTGCAATGAAAAAAGGCAATAAGTGGTTCCCTATTATCAACACTGAGTTACTTAGATACCTTCTAAGCACATTTATGCGAGGTTCACACCTGCTTTTGGAAACCTAAGCCACGTAAAAAAGCAGGTACCTGCAGACCCCATAGACTATAATGGGATCCGCAGTAGACATAACCACAGTTAGCATGTGGTATAAATATGGTCCCAAATTATTATATGCTTATATATTGGCAGTTTACTGGTTTTAGCTTCCCAGGCTACACATATAGGTTTCATTTACTAAAATTACTGGCTCAACTTCTACTAGAAAACTCTACTGTTCACTTCACCCTTCTCACAATCCTTCAATAGGCCTAAAGTTCCATTTACTGGACCACACTGACGCAAATTTATATATCTAGTTTATATGATTTTAATATAGTTTGTCCCATAAGGAGAAAACCTCCAGTGAAGTTGAGCTGTAGCTACAGTTTCTGGAATGAATCCAATGCCGGTATTATTCAAAGGGTTTGCGCATGAATAAAAAATCATGGCTGCCTCCTTGGAAAAACAGTGACATGCCTGTCCTCAGGTTGTGTATGGTATTGCAGCTTATCCCCACATTCACTTCAAAATGGAGCTGAGCTACAATACCAGACACAACCTGTGGAAAGGTAAAGGCACAAAAAAGCTGCAGGAAAAATACTGAGATAAAACAGTGGAAAAGCAATATAAACAATAGAACAATGGTTAATAATGGCATTCTACAGAAAATAGTTATATCTTACATATAAGTCAATATAAGGGGCATAAAAGATAAGAAAAAAACGTTTTCAGACATGGCCATTTTACTTTAGCACAAAAGAGGTATCTAAGAACAAAGAAATTGTAAACTGGTGCACAATGTATTCAATGGATCTGTTTCTGGTGTCGTTGTGTCATTGGAAGATTCATTTAATGTTCTACTTTTAAATCTTGACTTTATATTTATACATTATTTTTTGGCAATTTCCAACCCTATTTAAAAATATCAGGATTTTCCTGGGTAAAATTGAGCATATATACATACTGCTATTACTTCTGTTCCGTGCATATGTGAACATGCATCTTCTTCTCAAACCCCTTTTATTAATTTAAAGGGATTTTAAGAGACTAAGAAGTTGATGAAATACCAATATCAGATTGGTGGGGACTAGAGATGAGCGAGTAGTATTCGTTCGAGTACTACGGTATTCGAAATACTCGTACTCGATCGAGTACCACTCGCTGTTCGAATGGAAAAGTTCGATGCAGAACCAGCATTGATTGGCCGAATGCTATGCAGTCTCCTACCTTTAGAAGTCTTCTCCGTGCAGCTTCCCCGCGGCGTCTTCCGGCTCTGAATTCACTCTGCCTAGGCATCGGGCCTGGGCAGAGCCGACTGCGCATGCCCGCTTGTAGTGCGGACATGCGCAGTCGGCTCTGCCCAGGCCCGATGCCTAGGAGAGTGAATTCAGAGCCGGAAGATTCCGCGGGGACACTGGAAGGAGAAGACTTCTCGGAGGATCCAGCCCGACCCTCACTCGTGGACTTGGTAAGTATAATTTGATCGAAACCCCTGAAACGAGCATTTTCCCCCATAGACTATAATAGGGTTCGATATTCGATTCGAGTAGTCGAATATTGATGGGCTACTCGAAACGAATATCGAACCTTGAACATTTTACTGTTCGCTCATCTCTAGTGGGGACCCCTCAATACTGATGACCCCAACTCTTCAGCAGTTTGAAGAGACTTGTAGTGTTTGTATCAGACCTGTGGCCTCTTCACTTTTCACCAAGTACAGCACCATAGGAGCTATGCTTGGTATTACAGCTCAGCCACATTCATTTGAATGGAGTTGCGCTGCAAACAGGACATGTGGTGTACGAACAGGATATTGGTGACCTGTGAAGTGTAAGCCATTTTGATCTGTGGGGTTAACAAAGGGACGTAAGAGGAAGATATACATTAAAGAAGAAAAATAAGTAACTGCAGTATAGAAAATGTTGATAAACTTACTGCTAAACTACATTGACACTAAGCATTTTCCAAAATATTAAGTAGCAACAACTAACACTATGACAGGTTATGAACACTAACAAATATAAAGATGGCCGTTGTACGTTAGACATGCAGTACATAGATGTGTGTACATGTGGCTTATGTGCTACAAATACAAGCAAACACCATTTATTACACCACACAACCGATTCTAGTGATTACCATAATGTTAGATTTGCTGTATGTAAACAATCATATTATCTTTTTTTTTTTTTTTTTTTTAAATGTAGATTGTGAGTCCCATATAGGAATCACAATGTACATTTTTTTCCTATCAGCATGTCTTTGTAGAATGGGAGGAAATCCACGCAAGCACGGGGAGAGCATACAGACTCCTTGAAGATGTTGTTCCTGGTGGGATTCAAGCCCAGGACTTCAGTGCTGCAAGGCTGAAGTGCTAACCACTGAGCCACCGTGTTGCCCCAAAATCGTATTATCCTGCATATATAGCACTTGGGGTAAATCTGTGAGAGCATGTCATTAATATATTGTTTCTGTAACATTACTGTTTCTCATCTACAGTAGTTCTAATAATAGTGAAGCATCTCATGAAATCCCTTAAGTTGTTCTTTAATGCCAAAATACTGGAGACTCTTCTTGAGTCAGCCAATGAATGTGTAGTTCCGGATTTTGCTAGGAATTCCTCAGTGATCACAATGATCCATGGTACCTTGTCCACCCTAGTCCACAGCGATGGTTAGATGTTTCTAGCAGAAAGGATTTATACATTATTCACTGGTCCAGTTCGCAATACAACCTAAGGAAGCCATTTCAAAGTTCATTGTTTCTTTCTGGGAAAAAGAGTTGCCGGCACCTCCGTACGGTGTCCTCAGGTGATTCAACCGTATGTCCAACTGTCCTTGGGTCAATATAGATCTCATAGTCATTACCTCCCTGTAAAGAATATAGTGGTTGAGTGACCAGTTGCACATCAATGGTTTACATAGCCTTGGGGCTTATGATATTGTTATTCAAAAAGTTTGGGAAAATGAGTTAAACCTCACCGGGGAAGTCTCATTGCCAAAGAAGTGAATGCTTAGAAACCGTTCCTCCTCCAGAACATCCAGACAGTAACGCTTGTCCCAACCTTCAGGAAAAATGTCAAAGCTGATCATTCCACCTAGAGCGATAGGAACAGAGATCAATATGGTACAGTCAGGTTTTAGAGACAGGTGTTTGGAAATGATAAAGTGGTGGAGAGGGAAGACTCCAAATATTAAAGGAGAAGATTAATATTTGGGGTAAATTGCTAGGTTGGTTCTGCTGTATAAATCTTACATGATGTGTTAAGCACTTTTCCATTGCCTCATGAAGAGGTGCTTGGGGCCACCTTTGCAGTTATTATGGGGGTTCCAGCAGTGACGCTCCACTGATCATACATTTATCATCTATTACGTAGATATCTGTGGAATAACCCCTTACAAAGCTTTTTTTCTGAAATAATCCCTTTAAACTACGTACAGTGTTTGACAATGAGTATAAATAAACTACTGAAAAATAAAACATGGGCTAACATATAGGCTGAGTTCACACAGAGTTTTTTGGTCAGGAATCCGCCTCAGAATCAACCTCCAAAAAAAACCTCCCAAGCCTCTATTGGGAGGTTTTTTTTAAGCTGATTTTGAGGCGGATTCCTGACCAAATAACTCAGTGTGAACTCAGCCATAAAAGGATAATGAGAACAGCTTACACATGAATATACGGTAAAATTAAGGGAAACATTCATGTTACCTCTAGTAAAACGTAAGCCTTTCCCTGCAAATTCTTTCTTTAGAGCTGTCACAAATTTCTCCCTGATTTTTTCTTTCTGCAAACAATAATTCAGTGATAAGAGACTGACCATACTTGTTGTTCATTGACATGATCAATCTGCTTATTTTTCTACCTTGTTCTACAATTGACTTCTAAGAAACTGTACAATACAGGCATTGATGGTGTATGTACTCGGCTCCTGAGGATCTTTATGGGAAGACGTCTATAAGCTCAAGCTAAGAAACTCAGTTTCATCATTTTAGGACGACAACGCAAAATGTTCCAGGATAAGAAATACTTTTTTCTATAGTAAGTAATACAAGACTGATAACATCACAATAAGCAATAATGAATCAGAGCCATTGGCCCACATTTACTATTGTAGTTATAACTAGAACTTGGCACTAGAACTAGAACAACTTGGCACATCTTAGCATATCTGGTTTGAGCCCCAAAATGCTGCAAAGTTTTGTCATACAAAAATTCTGGCTGAATGTTAGCCAACTAACAGATGGTATAAACTTAGAATAGACAGAGTAAATATATGTAGATATATATGTAGATATTATTGAATATTAGAGATGAGTGAGTAGTACTCGATCGAGTAGGTATTCGATCGAATACTAAGGTATTCAAAATACTCGTACTCGATCGAGTACCACTCGCTGTTCGAATGTAAAAGTTCGATGCAGAATCAGCATTGATTGGCCGAATGCTATACAGTCGGCCAATCAACGCTGGTTCATCTCCTACCTTTAGAAGTCTTCTCCTTGCAGCGTCCCCGCGGCGTCTTCCGGCTCTTCATTCACTCTGCCAGGCATCGGGCCTGGGCAGAGCCGACTGCGCATGTCCGCTTGTAGTGCGGGCATGCGGAGTCGGCTCTGCCCAGGCCCGATGCCTGGCAGAGTGAATGAAGAGTCGGAAGACGCCGCGGGGATGCTGCAAGGAGAAGACTGCTCGGAGGATCCAGCCCGACCCTCACTCATGGACTTGGTAAGTATAATTTGATCGAACATTGCCTACACCTGAAACGAGCATTTTCCCCCCATAGACTATAATAGGGTTCGATATTCGATTCGAGTGGTCGAATATTGAGGGGCTACTCGAAACTAATATCGAACCTCGGACATTTTACTGTTTGCTCATCTCTATTGAATATTTCTATCTTAGCATGTAATATTTAGTTTAATAACTTACTTTATCCAATTCACAGAATTCAACCCTTTCGTCTTGACTGCAGCTACGGCCAATGGGTGAAACATTCAACATTCCATTCCGAAATTCAATGAATGTCCCCCTGTAGAATGACAAGTATAATGGTGGAATATAACACATATTTGCATATTGCATATCATATAACAATTCTGAAGGATCATTTTGTATAACTATGTTGTGTGTTACTCTGTTATTAGTACTAGACATTTCTGAATAAACCAACAACTGGGATTACTACATGTGATTTGCCCTTGTATATTCTGACACTGTAAAATCAGTACTGGCAGTGACAAACTATGCCAGGTGTCATCTTATTCTAAAGTCCAATTACTATAATGATATAGGATTCATTCCCTTAAGATAGCTCATCAATTAAAGATATGTGGTGGTCTGACACCTGAGACCCTGCATATCACCTATTTGAAGAAGCACTCCTTGAGAGACACTTCTGCTTTACAGGCCATGCAACGTCCGGTTCATAGGTCATATGGTCTGATCGCAGCTCAGTCCCAGGTCAAGTGAGTCAAGTCAAGTCAAGTCAGGCTGAGTTGCGATGCAGAGTACAGCTGTTGAACAAATGTATGGTGCTGTATTTGGTAACTACTGACCAGGGTCAGTATGCACCCGTTTTAAAAAATCCTCCTTATTGTGCTCTGACTTTCTCACATGTATAACAAAGCGAGTTATTTATTAAATGAACAAGAAACACAGAAGATGCACAAAAATATCCCACACTCATCTTATCAGTTCCCTTGGTCCTATTTTAACTCATATTAAAACAACCCCCCCCCCCCAAAAAAAAAAAAAAAACCATATAAAGAAATCTTCCTTCTGTGTCCCTGGTGCTCCCTCCTCCCATGTGTAACTGTAAGACAACTGGCTGGATCAGGAACCTTCCTGCTGTGCCTTGTCTGCAGTAGGACAAAATAACATTAAACCACACCTCCTTTGTTAAGCCCCGCCCCTTTACTCTCTAACCAGCCAAAGATGGAAATGATCAGGAAGAAAATAACTTCTGAGAATACCTGCAGGATTTCTATAAGGCCGTTTGTCATATTTTCTGCCTGATTCTGCGACAAACTACTATATTTTATATTTGCTGTTGAGACAAAGATGCTAAAAAGTTGCAAGGAGTCATATTTACTAGTGAAGATAGACATGTGCCTGAGATGACCAGTCCAAACCTTATATAACAAAAGGTCCAAGACATTGTTGGAGTTGTGGGCGCTGTTTGATACATTTGTTTGTGTTTTGTGCACTGTATTCCATGAGACAGTCGCATCATTTTCTGATGTAGAGAGTTGGATTCACTATACATTTCATTACCGTTTCTTGGGCAGCTTGAGCATAGCAATATAACTGAGGCAGAAATTTATGAGATCTTGTAGCAGTTCTTCTCCAAGATGATTTTGGATGGCCTAGAAAAAATATAATAGTGTGTTATGAACATTTATGATATATTGCAAAGGCATTATGTTTATTGCACATTACAGATACAGGATAAAAAGAATCCTTATGAACTGATTCAATGTATTCATATTTATAATTCAGAATTAACAAGATTAGAAAAATCTGTTCTGTTTTATGCTGATAAAGTGCCACCAATGTATAGAAATCTCTGCCACCTTCTGAAATACATTCATGTTTCCTATCATATACGGTAGATGAAAACCAGGCTAAAAACCTGTAAAGACTTAGGACGCAGGCAAATGGCCGAGTTCAGAGCGATGAAACCCTATGACCGATTGATGTCTGTCACTAAATAGAACACGGCCTATATAAGCCACTGGGTCTGTTTTTAATGTCTATCCAAATGTATTTGCATCTGAGTGATGAATGTTAAAAACAGATCAGTGGATTGGGTTAAAATAAATAAATAAATAAATAAATAAATAAATAAAAAAATTATCCATTTTTTAACGGGCTGTTAAAGAGATTATCCACTTTCTAATATTTATGACCTATCCTTAGGATAGGCCATCAATATTAGAATTATGAGGTTCCAACACCTGGGACCTCCAAAGATCAGTTGTTCCGGTACAGCGCAGCTCCCGGTAATGTTTACATGCCAGGAGCCGCACTGACCACATGCCTTAGAAAGTGTAGCAGTGGCTTTAGGTACTACAGTGCTGCCCCATTAAAATCTATTGGACAGGGCTTCACTACACTTTGCATGGTGAGAGAGCAGCATGCAAACATTACTGGGATCAGCAGTCCTGATCTGTGGGGATACTGGGTGTTTGATCCTCATAGATCCAATATTGAAAGACTATTGTAAGGCCATTAATAGCAGAAAGTTGATAACTCCGTTAAATACAAATTAAATTGGATGTGAAAAATGGTCAGACTGGTCCAAATCTGCAGTGGAAATGCTGCCTTTTTTTCCCCATATAGGTATGATAGGGGTAGGAAGTCCACAGAGGAAAAGTCTGTGAAATCGCAATGAAAAACATTGCATAGAAAACGCAATGTGTTTCCACCCCTTTTTTCCGCAGTATTTTGTTGCTGCACTTCGCTATGTGGGACCTTAGCTTAGAGGTTTTATTACACATATACATTTTACTAAAGCCAATGTATGATTTTTTTTAAACTACTTGTGTTCACATTTTTGATCAGCGTTAGTCATTTTCATTTATGGAGTATAAATAAGCATCTGTTAGCAGAAGTAAAACCAGCATGTGTACTAGCACTGTTATTCCGGCACATTGTATTCCATCAAGCCAGTCATTTGTCAACAAAACACATTAGTAGCTACACAGCCAGGGGGTGCCCTGACAGGTTCATTAAAATTTGAGGGCCCTGGGTAGGTACTTCTGAGATGCCACCAAGAGCTATTGACCCTGGACTGTATCTCTCTGTATGACCTGGGGGCACTGTCTACACCGTCTCTTCCCCCTGATCAGTCACACCGTGCCTTCTGCCTTTTGGTTGTTTCATGTTGGCTGTCACACATACAGTGTGATTCTCCTGTTGGGAATCCTCCCATTTGTTAAATACATTCTTTTCAATAATAACGTAAATGACACTGAATGCTTAAGTCTTTATGAATCATTGTATGTTTTTGTGTACCCAGAAATTATATATGATATCATACTGTGTTTGTAACTGAACAAAAAAGAGTAGGACAGCAGTCTAAATGATTTTGATAAGCTTGCTTTTTTTTTAGGTCAAATGCCAGGATCCAAACATTTTAATACAGCCCCTTTAAAGATCAACAATTATTCCTTGGATCAAGAAGCAACGTTTCGGGCATAAATGCCCTTCATCAGGCATATAAATGAGCTAGGCATAGTTGTCAGGGTGGCAGGTGATGCTGATAGTAACCAGGCATTTCACAGAGTAACACTAAAGGTTTTTTGTTGTTGTTATTTTTAAAAGCTGCTCTTCTCTCACCACACATCTTGGAATATCTTGAGCCAATCTTGAGAAATAGCAAGGAAGGAGACATCAGTACTTATTTGCAGTAGTATTTGGAAATATGGTATTCCTACCTGTGTTGATAGAAGCCGGCCATCTTTGTACTGAACGGTCCCATTCTCAGCAAATACGTAATCAAATTTTTGAATTACTGCATGGAAAGACACAAGATATAAGTGACCACCACTGTAAGTACTGTAGTAGGAACACATATAAGCATGATACATAGATAATATTGGAACCACTTTGCTAATCCTTTCATTATCTTGCGCCAACAGTGAGCTACAGACTATATATCCCAGAGCTACATTCACAGTTCTGCTGGTCTCTATTGGAACTAGTCAGTAAACTGGATGACAGACACATCTAACCTAGCATAAAAGGGTTTTCTGTAATTTACATATTAGACTTGAATATGTGATCTGTGAGTCCAACACCCAGGATAAGCTAGTTGAAGAGGCCATTGTGTAGGGGCTGTGCTTGGTATTGCAAGTCACTTGAGTTACGTTGTAGTGTCTGCATTACAAATGACACTATCACAATACAAAATGAAGATTAAGCTCTATGTATATACCAGTAGAATACCTGCGGCTTTGCTCACAAAAAATATGTTAAATTGTTGGTTATGCTAGCAAACGTAAACTTTTTAGTGTCACACTGAAATTGACATTTTAAGAGTGCTACAGTAAATCTTTTTTTTCCACTTTAAATGTTTCTTATTTGGCATTTTACTAATTTGTCATAAGTTATGGACTGTTATGACTCATAACATTAATGTGAACAACAACTTTTTTTTTTATTTCAACATTTTTATTGATTTTAGATATTCAATACATATTATGTAGTTTATTAGTATAAACTACATACCACCCAACTTTTAAAGGACAGAAAGAGGGACAAAATGTTGGCGGGCTGCGGCAAATTTATCTCCACCCACTTCTAAATTGACTCTGCCCATTGTCATCCATTTCTCATTGGGTACACCCTGCACCCCACATCTCTCCCCCCACAGTACACCATGCACCCTACAGTACACCATGAACCCCACATCTCTCCACCACACACAGTATACCCTGCATCCCACATCTCCCCCACACACATTAAACCCTGAATCTCACATCTCTCCATCACACACAGTCCATCTTGCATCTCACATCTCTCCACCACACATTGTACACCCTGCATCCCAGATCTCTCCCACACACAGTCCACCCTGCATCTCACATCTCCCCTCACACAGTCCACCCAGCATCCCACATCTCCCCCTCACACAGTCCACCCAGCATCCCACATCTCCCCTCACACACAGTCCACCCTGCATCTCACATCTCCCCCCTCCCCAGTACCTTAGCCAACACATCTCTCCATCTCTTCCTGGACTGCACTGCACTGGATACAAAGACACGTCTACCTAGTCACATAACCGTCTGATGTCACACAGGTCCTTCTGAGTAGAGTAGTTAGACTTTTCCCGATCACCACCCACTCTTATCCCAGTTACAACTTTTTATCTTTTATAAGAGCAGATGGTGATTGGGGGAAAGTTTGTTAATAAGCAAAACACTTCATGGGAAGAGTGGGACATGTAGTAAGCTGTGCGGGACAGAGGTCTAAAATCAGGACTGTCCTGTGAAATGCAGGACGGTTGGCGCTATGAAACTATGACCCTTTAGTATTCACCTGACACTGATAAGAGATGTAATAGGATGAAGAGTAAATACAGAGCAGCCTCACACAGTATTACTATGACCTGAAGGAGCTCACATCTCAGTAATGAAAACTGCCTTACAGGCTGAGGCCTCACATTGCAGAAATGCAGCTTTTTTGTTGCAGATTTTGTTGCGGTCTTTTGAGCCAAAATCAAGAATGGCTACAAAAGGAATGAGAAATATATAGGAAGTTCTTATACTTCTCCCTTCTGCTCCATTCACTCCTGACTTTGGCTCAAAAAACTGCAGCAAAATCTGCAACAAAAAAAAAGTTGCGTTTCCACTATGTGGGCTTTAGCTATAGGCAGACTTGTGTAGTTGCCCATAGCAACAAATCAGAGCTCAGCTTTCCCTTTACCTCAGCAGCTTCAGTGATGAAAGATCCCTGTATAGTAAGCAATAATGACAATCTTATTTTGAGGCAGTTTTCACCTGACCAATATTGCTATTCTGTCAGGCTGCTTGCACACTACAGTATTTTTCACGGGTCTCCGGGCTGTGGATTCTACAGCTCCATAGACTTCTATGGACCCTGCAAAATTCACAGCTTTGTGCACAAAGAAGTCTATGGAACTGCCAAATCCATGGCCTGGAGGCCTGTGAAAAATACTGCAGTGTGAAAGCAGCCACTAAGGATACTAGATGTGTTTTGTCAGTGCATGCATGTATGTGTGTGTGTAAGCGTGTGATCCACGTATATGTATGCGTGTGTGCATGTACTTGTGTGGCCCGTGTATATGTATGCGCATGTACGTGTGTGATCCATGTGTATGTATGCATGTGTCCATGCACATATGTGGTCCATGTATATGTATGTGTGTGCGCATGTGATCCATGTGTTGTGCGTAGGCAGTGCAAGTGAACATGCGTGCGGTAGTTGTGTGTGAGTACACATGTGCTCTGTTCGTCCGTGTGCGTAGTGTGCATCCATCTGAGTGTGTTTGCATGCGTGTGTGGTCTGTGCATGTGTGTGTGTGTGGGCTGCCTGTGTTATTTATGGGGTGATGTCGGGGTATTTTTTGGGGTGGTGTTTGTGTTGTGTGTATCTAGAGTGGTCTGGTGTTTGTGTGGTGTGTTGTGGCATTTGTGTGGTGTTGTGCTTGCGGGTTGGTGTATGTGTGTTATCTGTGTGATGTTTATATGGTCTTTGTGTGTTCTGTGTGGTGGTGGGGCCCCTTTAGCAGCGACTCATTGGTGCCATCGCTATGATCTGACCCTATCAATCAAAACTGTTGTTTTCCCCTCAGCACTTTCACTTTCACCTTCACTTTTCCCCATTATATGTATAGGGCCTAACTTCGGGGGGCCCAAATCTCATGACGGGGGACGCTAACGAGATGTAACGTGCACAGTATTCTGCTCCTGTGGGTGAAGAGCAGGCATGCCAATTTTCACCCAAATCGGGTGGGAACTGTGGATTTGTATAGAGCAGACTACTACAGATTTTGATTTATATATATATATATAGATTAACTCAAGGGATGCTGGGAAAATTCACTTATGTGGTCTGCAGTATTGTAAATAAAGCTCTGGATAACAGCACCACATTTATCAAGTGTTTTTAATCACTTATGACTTGTATCAAAAAGTGAGGCTATGTGGGGAAAGAGGCGTGGCTTCACTATAAGTAGGTGTGGCCTAAGTTGCAACATCATGCACCAATAAATTCACCAAATTTTGGCATGTTCTTCTGGAGTAAACTAAGTCAACTGATAGGAGATGGATATACCAACAGCATTACATACTTTGATAAGACTGTTTAAACCCAGGCCCTATGTTGCGAAAACCACAGCATTTTACAGTACCTGCAAAGTTGATGGGATTCTGGCTAATCCCACCCAAATATTGCAAAAAAATATCCGCAGCGGAAATGCTACAATTTCAAGAACGCTGACATTTTTGTAAATCACAACATGTCAATTATACCTATAGAAAAGATGCTGCTTTCTGTATAGGTATAATAGAGGCAGAAAGTCCGCAGAGGAAAACTGCTAAGTCACAATGAAAAATGTTGCAGAAAAAAAGTGATGCATTTCCACCGCATTTTTTTGGGCTGTGGCTAAGTTAGTCTAAGTTTGCATTGTCTAATAATTCCACACTATTAGGAAATCTATCCTTTTAAGTCCAAGGGGAAGATCACACTACCTTTATTATAGTCCACTCAAATAATGGTAGCGTGAAAGCACCCCAAGGTTAACGCCGCACGTAGCGAGCTGCAGCCAAAAGGTGGAAAAGCTGCAGAAAAGGGCCAGAATGAGAACATCACATTACCTTTCTACCTCTGGAAGATTATAGCACCACTTAATAGTTTCCTTAAATTAACACTCCTATTAGTTTTTCTTCTGAATATTATTCTCCACCCCTTTGCCATGTACTTTGCTAGACTTGGTTGCATCAGTGCCAGAGATTTTTGTTGTTCTACTCCATCAAAGAACCAGAACAACAAAAATCAAGGATGTGTTGGATCTACATCACAAACACCAATGCGAAGGGTATGATCACATATGGCAGATTTGCTACAATTCCATATCATATATCTGAATAGGGTTGTTTCAGGATTGTGTTTCTAGATTTCTGCAAACACCATTCGGGTAATGAAGATTCAGGTGAAGCTGATGTATCAGCTGTAACAATGTGACTGCACAGAACTAGCCCATATATATTTGCATTACTGGCGATATCCTGAAATCTCGGGCACAGATCCAACAATGCTGTTTGTAAGCTCAAATATTTACCTTCATCTCCATCTCCAAGTTGCTCTGCAATCTTTGAATAATCGGATCCACCCACCACACCAATCTTTACTCTTTGTCGGAGCTCCTTTAAAAACAGGTCCACCTCGGGGTCTACTTTCTGTCAGAGAAAAGAAACAAGTTTGTACCTGTTTTCAATTCATTTTTGTCGCAGATTTTGCTGAATTTTTTTGAGCCAAAGTCAGGAGTGGTTGAGCAGAAAGGAGACGTATTAGAGCTTCCTTTAAATTTCTCATTCCATTTGTAGCCTATTCTAGGTTTGGCTCAAAAAAACGCAGCAAAATCTGCAACAAAGCAAGCAGCTTTTCTGCAACATGGGGCTTCAGCCTTTGGGCCCCTTCACACGGCGTAAGCGCTCGGCTTATTCCGAGCCGTACACACGAGCGCTTCTAAACACTTCCCATTCACTTCAATGGGAGCGCTCGTAAAGGAGCACTCCCATTGAAGTGAATGGGAAGTGTTTAGAAGCGCTCACGTGTACGGCTCGGAATGAGCCGAGCGCTTACGCCGTGTGAAGGGGCCCTTTAATGGATTCCTTAAAAACTTGAGTCTATTCAGGGATTTGTGAAAACAAATAAATATAGACATGTTCTATTTTTGTTGGAAATAAAAAATCTCAGACATGTGAATAGCCCCATTGTAATTAATGCATACTAAAAACGTCCATGTGACGGCCATTACAAAAATGGATGTCCAGCGGCTGTTTTTGACGTTTGTGTGAATATTTATATTTATATGTTTGTAATAAAAGTAGAATGGCAAAAATGAATTAAGTAATGAGAATTTTTGTTTCCTAGCAGGAAGGCTAAAGTCCGCTGACCTTATGGACCCTCATTATGTGTGTTCACTATGGTGCTGTGCAGCTAATCTACATTCACGTCAGACACACAACCTTGGAGTTGTTTTATAATGGAAAGTTCCGCTTCTATTCAAGTACGTGAATATGTATTGGCATCATTGTGTAGTGTTTCTCAGAAGTGCCCAGAAGTCAATGATGCATTTTATTAACAGTCCAAGGCCCATTATCGTTTTTTTTATAAAAATCTTTATTTCAATTTTCCAATAAACAGGAAATCAAAACAGTCGAACAAAAGAATTATATACGGTATGTAGACTAAAGTGTTATGTGCCTGTGAGCGCCAATCAGCATAAAGGGAACTAGAACAAAAAGTAGACACCGAGCACACTCATAGTGCAGATAATCATAAATATTCTGTGGCAATTTGAAAAACCCACAAGTGACAAAAAGACCTGATTGGCCTCTCACCTAATGTGACTGTGATCCCGTTCACAGTTACGTTTAGAAGATTGATGACTAGGTGGAGGGAGCAGCACGTCACAGGAACACCAATAGGAAAGGACCAGGTGTGAAAGAAATGTAAAAAACCAAAAGGACCGCGCTCACAGGTCAATAGATTTATTGGGAAAAAACTGGAGTGCACTCCAGTTTTTTCCCAATAAATCTATTGACCTGTGAGCGCGGTCCTTTTGGTTTTTTACAATCAGCATAAAGGAACAGTAAAGGCTTAAAGGCCAAATAACAATAAAGAGCATAGGAAAATAACAGGAAGATGCCTTCTGTAACTACAGGCATCCTCAATACAGGTAACTACCGGCGCTTTTGCATCCTGGAGATGGGGAAATGTAGAATATAAAGGAAAGTGAGGGTAGATAAGAGGAAAAGGAAAAAGAAGAAGAAAAAGAAAAAAAAGGGGATGACGAGGGTTTAGATCAGTTGGCCACCTAGTATCCCTCAGATCCACATAAGGTCTCGGTAATCTTGCGAGTCTTTGAAAACGACTTGGGAGGCCAGTCAGAAATAAAGGAGTCATGTGTATTCCAGAGGGATGACATAAAGTCCTCTTTTTTTTGGATCTACTCTACTTTACAAATCTAAAGGGTCAAGGTGGAAGGAGTGGAGAACAGCCAGAGGGTTGGAATACAGGTTCTGGCCACGTTTACAAAATTCTTAAGGGATTAATAGTAAGCTCTTAGGGAGAGATTGGAGACATGTAACAGGAAGAAGGCCCAGGTGCTTGGTATGGAAATTTGACTCTTATAAATATAAGATGTACTCTGTCCCAGTAGAGCTTCAGTAAGAGGCACGACCAGAAGATGTGGATGAGATTGCCCTCTGGGGATCCATACCTCCAGCCAGTGGGGTAACTAGGAATGGTGGGGCCCTGTGGCAAACTTTTGACATGGCCCCCCCCCTGACCGACACCGACGCTGAAGACCTCGACCGACCCCCTCCTACGCATTCCTGCGCGTTCTATTATCCCCCATAGTGGCCCCTGAACACAGTATTATCCCCCATAGTGGCCCCTGCACACAGTATTATTCTCCAATAGCGGCCCCTGCACACAGTATTATCCCCCATAGCGGCCCCTGCAAACACTATTATCCCCCATAGTGGCCCCTGCACACAGTATTATGTCCCACTGTGGACACCCATAAACAATTATTATACTCTGGGGTCTTTTCAGACCCCAGAGTATAATAATCGGAGACCTGGGGGAATAAACACATAAAAAACTACTGTTTTTTACCTGTCCCCCGGCTCCTACGCTGTCGGCCTCCGCTGCCATCCTTCTGCAATGACGTCGGACGTCACATGACCCGGGACGCAGGCCGGGTTCATGTGACGTCAGAGTCGTCAGACAACAAGGAAGGAGGCCTGGCAGGATCGTGGAGAGGTAAGTAACAGTGTTTTTTATGTTTCTTACCTCTCCCGGTCCGCCAATCATTATACTCGGGGGTCCGAAAAGACCCCTGAGTATAATGATAGCAGTGGTAGCGGCTGTCACCGGGCCCCTAATGTCCCGGGCCCTTTGGCAGCTGCCTCTGCTGCTATGGCAGTAGTTACACCACTGCCTCCAGCAGAGAGGGGAGGTATGTGGGAACATCATATGCAACTTGGAGGGGATGTGGTACCAGCATGTCAGGAGTTTATACCCTGCTGCTTGATACTTACTAGTAATAGAAGATGTGCAGTGAGTGAATTCCAGAATCCTACTGCTTTGGGGGGGCAAAGGAAACCAAGATCAGAAGCAGGTAGAATTCTGACAGAGCACGGCGATATTTACCTATCCCAGGGCAAACCTCTTCAAAACAGAGTCAGCGGTCTGTAATTTTCCTCCAGGGAGGCAAGGGAAGGCAGGAAGTGTGACAATTGTAGAGCCCTCCCGATCTGTGTAGAGAATCCAGGACTATCTACATCAGAAATTCTTTGTCGAAACATGTCTGCCTCTCGCCAAGAGCAGAATGGCCCAGGGCCCAGTCCTGAAGCAAAAGTGGAATTTTCCTGTATTGGAAACAGGGGTGAAGGGGGTTGAAATTGATTCCCTCTTAAAGAGATTACACAGAGACATCTAGTGTAGGCCCGATCAGATGTGTCCTAAGGGCAGCTGGGAGAGAGAAGTCAAGCCAGGGGACAGAAAAGGGAGATTCCCATCGTTAGTTGTCCATCAACCTCTGACAGAGAGCAGCCTCATAGCACCTCTTGGCATAATGAAGACCAAGTAACTTAGGAAGATATAACAGTGATTTGGCTAGCCTAGGAGGCAAGTCATGGGATAGTGCTGTGAAGAACATTAAGGGAATACATATTCATCTGAAACATACAGTATAAAGGAGGAAAGTAGAACATTCATTTTATAGATACCACAGAGCCTGAACCAGGTGTAAAGGTCTTTGGACCAGTGTTGCATATCTGATATGGTCTGGTCTGGCCCTGTAACACTAAATAAATCATAAATAGTGCAGCGGGAAGAGTTCGCACAGGTTGGCGAAGATTCTCAGACCCAGGTATTTAATATCTTCCAGTGCCCAGCAGAATGGGAACAAACTCTTTAAAGAGGGTATCAGAGTGCAGGGGAGGCAGATATTTAGGGCCTCTGACTTCTGATCATTCATTTTAAAGTTAGCTTGCTGCTGGAAATCATGCAGTTCACTTCAGAGAGCGGAGAAGGAGAATTGTGGAATCGAGAAGAATAAAATGGGATTAATCTGGAACAAACTTTTTTTTGTTCCAGATTTTGCTGCCAAAGTCAATGGCTTTCATAGCATTTTTTTCCCTGTAGAGTTTTTTTCTAGCTGCTTTTTGCTATGTGAGGCCTCAGGCTGTTTTCATGTTATGTTCATGTTTCATGTTAGATGTGATACTCAGTCCTTGTGTGCTATAGTTATTGCAGTGCAGGAAAGAGTGTAGCAAAGAGTCAGCGATAACAATAAGGCTAGGAGTCCGTCTCCTGGCATAATGTAAAGACCGATAAATCTGATATCCGATCTCATATTCAATAATCGGTAGTGCGAAACCAGCTTGATTCTTCAAGAAATATAGCAGCAGCAGGGGGACAGGTGACAACACAACCTTCTATTTCAATGTTGCTTTTTCAATTTATTTTATACTAGCAGGAGGACTCGGCTTCGCACGGGTATATTTCATTTTTTGTTTGCGTACTGGCCCTATAACAATTGCCCAGTTTTGCACTCGTGTATTTTGTTTGTGGTTTGTGTGTGTGTGTCTCTGCCTGCAACTTCGTCTGCGTGCTGTTGGCGTCGATGATCTGTCTATATTCAGCAAATTCCTGCCATTGATAGTTTGCCTGCTCCGGCGTCCAGCAGCTCTTAAGATGTCCTGCTGCTGAACTTGTTCCTCACGCCGTGCCTGTGATTGTCCCGATATCTCAGCAGCTCGCTGGGACTCCATATAATGAGCATGTTGTTAGCGTTGATGATCCACCTGCTCCGGTGTTTCAGCAGCTGTTAAGCTGGACTGCCACTGAACACATTCCTCATGCTGTGCCCGTGATTGTTCTGGCATCTCAGAAGCTCACTGGGATGCCATATAATGAGTGTGTTGTTGGCACGATGATCCCCGTCAGCTCCACCTGAGGAGAGCTCTGTGACTTCTGGCTACCTTCATAGCTCTTGTTATTTTAGAATTTTGTAACAAATTATATTTTCTTTTTCCCAGCATGTTTAAAAGTAGCACACTGCCAATTTGGATTAAAGGTGTTTTCCCATGTCAGTGTGTCAGCATGTTGCCTGGAGCTAATCAGATAATATGCAAATGTAGTACACAATCCACTGAGGGTTAGCTGAGTGTTTACATAGAGAGATAACAGATTTGGGACCTGAGATAAGTTACTGCAAGAGCAGTGTAATATAGTATGGGAACATAAATTCATAAGAGTAGTGAAACCATGTCATTTACCGGGATAAAAAGTATGTGCCAAATTTCATTCAAATCTGTTCAGCCGTTTTTGCATGATTGAATAACAAACATCCAAACACACAAACATCCAAACTTTCACATTTATAATATTAGTAGGATAGGAAGTAGGATAGGATATTAGTAGGATAGGATGCATTGTTTATAGAGGTATACATACTGGAGTCTTTACAGATCTTTCTTTAGATCGCTACATGACACTTTACTTTGTTATTCCTGCTAAAATGTTATAAGTAAATAGACAACTAGGGGTTACAAATTGGGGGTGCCCATACAAAGTCCAGCATCGTCCTATCTGTGCTGTCTGTGTAGGGACACATCCTTTTGACAAGGAGAATGGTAACAACAAATTGTTAATTCATTCAGAACATTCTAGGAAGAATAACAGGAACTGTACAAAGTAGAGTTACAAGAAAAGATGTTCCAGGATTGTATTATGACAGTAAATACAAGACATGTCAGGAGAGGTGACAGTAAATTAGAGGGAAGAAAAGTGACAACTTCTTTTTCCCAGAAACAAACACATAGTAACTACTATTCTGTCAGGCAGTAATAGAGAGTGAAGAGTGCGCTTATGTCATCTCTGGCTATGAATTATTAATAGATTATACCAGAAAATATATCTAAGTCTTAATTGATTTCATTTGTCAGGCTTGTTTTGGCCGTAAACTATTCTATAGTGATTGATGGCTGGCTATAGCTAGCTTACTATGTATGTAGTGTAGATATGCAGAAAACATTATCAATGTATTATCAGCACATATTTCATAATACTGGTTAAAAAGTTACCATGCGTCTGTACATTTAGTAAACATATGATGCATAAGTAGGTGAGACGACGCCTTTACCAGATGAATAACAAAAACAAAGTAATGAATAGTCCAAAGGTCGGACGTCACTGCAGGCAAAGGTAAGCAGAACGCCTAGTCACAGCAAGCAGCTCGTCACTTTACAGACCAATGAAGGCGCTGTAACAATTTTACTGCATTGCTGTCATTGGTTGTAGCTCAATAAATCCAGCATGGATCATTTTGGTTTACAGATTAGATAGCTGACGCAAAAGGGACAAAACCTGTGCAATAAATTATGATCTGACAAGGTAAATCTACAGATTATAGAAAACAGCAGAATGCAGTAAAGATCCAATTGAATACATAAGGCTTGGAGAGCAAGTGAGGCTCAAGTCATGTCTGTGATACACAGATGCTGTCAAGAAAATCTTTTGTTATATATTCTGTTGTGTCCATAGACTTCAATGGCTCAAAGTTTGCAAGCCGGATTTTCTTTTGCCATACATGTGCCCAGTATGTCACAATATTGCAGTTTCAAATTCTGAAATCTGTATGCAATGTTCTTATAAAAGCTAATAAATTATACTGAAAATTGAAGCAATGTTGCATGTGATGACTTATTTTATCTACTTATTTAAATGGGTGATAGACTTGAATATAATGTCAGTGTGAACAGAGATGTATAACCAATAGATGAAAAACATTGGCACTAATACATTACCTTTATGTTTTATACATGATAAACTAGGATGAGTAATAAAGATACAGAGGAAAAGCATTGCCTGCACTGAATATATGCAGCCAAGCAGAATATCATCTTGTAATTACATGTAAAATCTCTCAG
Source organism: Leptodactylus fuscus (assembly GCF_031893055.1). Lineage (NCBI taxonomy): Eukaryota > Metazoa > Chordata > Amphibia > Anura > Leptodactylidae > Leptodactylus > Leptodactylus fuscus. Next base: position 44,199,813 of record NC_134273.1, on the reverse strand, counting down.
CCATGATGGAAAATGATTTGATATATCGCTGTATTCTCTGCTTAATGATGTTGTGCGCTATGTTATCAATGGCTGTGTTTGACTAGGATTATGGTTATGAGAAAGTATTTTGGATGCTCCAATACACACAGGATGTGATAATAGTAAAAACATGGTTATATTTTTAGCCATTCTAGCCATCTTGGTCTTCTACATAGGACGAATGGCCCACACATACTATTCTGATTGTGAGTCTGGCTAACTCTGCACCTAAATAAGGTGCATTTTTGTTGTAAAATATCACATTTTGATTTAGACTTATTAATTAAACAAATATACCAAAAAAACCTGAGGTTACCAACAGACAAACTGTTTTCAAATGTGCCAAGACAAGTCATTTCAACAAGCTCTGCATAAATTAATGATACAAGCAATTATAAGAAACTTTGTGATATTTCTTATCAGACAGAAATGCCAATGTCTGATCCTCAGGTTGCTTCCCTGCTCCTCCTTCCTCTGCTAATCTGCAGTAAGAAGATCCCTGCTAAATTTGTCTGGAGGTGACTTGCATAACATGTCATGTCTATAGAAGATTGGAGAGTAGAGGGGGAGGAGTAAACAGTAAGTGCAGCTGATATGAAAAGAAAGACTTGGAATGAAAGCTATCACAACCAAAACACTCTACTCACATCAGCACAGGTCAGTACTTCTCTATATAGGTCCTGCATGTTCCTGGGGCTGTTTCTGAATGAGAGGACTTTATAGAGCAGATTCTCCTGTACTCACTGTGTGCACTGTATGGCAAATAGTTTCCACTCACCAGCTCAAAAAGAACTAAAATCTAGCATCCTACCAGAAATAGTGTTACTACTACATATGTACATATATATAACAGCTTATCCTGAAGTCAAATGAAGCGGCAGCTATACTTTAAAGTGTGACAATGTTTGCCTCACTGTTCCAAAAACTAGGCCAACCTAAACAATTGTATAAAGTTAAACAAAAGCATCTAAAAGGTGTGTTATGTAGTATAGTATAACATGAGTCAAAATGATACATTTATTGCATTTTCAGGTGCGCTGTAATGTCTAAAAATGAGACCCAATTATTCAATCTGCCCTATTATTTCTTTAGTCACAGACCCTAACCTCAGCGTCATTATTTCTCCCATAAGTTGTCACCCAGTTGTACTTAGACCAATAATACCACGTAAAAAAAAAAAATCTATTGTTTTTTCTATTTGTATCAACTTGTAACTTCTATCATTTTTTTTTCTATTTCATACTTTTTTGATTATCCTGATACAGTATGTACAGTATATAAACCACTATTCTATAGTTAAAGCTGTTTTCCAACCAGATAAGATTGATGGTCTTTCCTCAGCATAGGGCATCAATATTTGATGAATGGACCTACTCTTGGTACCCATGATGATCAGCTGTTTGTATGGGCTACAGCGTTTTTATGAATGAGGCATCCCCTTCATTGCTCACACTTTCAAAACATAATCATGATTTGTGCGTGGTATTACCGTATCCCCTTTGAAGCGAATGGGAAACCTTTAATACCACTCACAGCTGCTATGGACTTTGATGGCATTTTGCAACTGTGATCACTGGAGGAGCTGCAGCATGCACCAGCTGATCAGTGAGGGTGCACAGAGTCAGACCCCACCAACCTAATATTGATGGACTTCTCCAAGGATAGGTCAGTAATGTTATCTGATTGGGATACCTCTTTAATGTCTTCATGTATCACAGCACAGCAAATCTACAAAAGTACACTAAACCCCTCTTCTGTCTTTGTGTATGTCAGCAGTTATAATTCACATCTGCCAAGAAAAACACTTCCAGACATAAAAAAATATCAGCTAAAGAAAGGGAAGTTACTGAGCACCTACTAAAAACACACTCATGTTATTGCCTCATCAGTATCAATGCGGTTTAGTGGTAGGATATTCACCCATTTATGTCTTTGTTCATGGTATTTCCTGTTGTACAAGGCACACTACTTCACAATGATAACTATTGGGAACTGCAACTTTTATGAAGGGCACATTGACTGGAACTGTTACACGGGTGCTCTGGCTGTAGTGCTTGCTATCAGCTTTCCTGCTATTGAACCCTATATAAACACACTCCAGCTAAAGCAGCATGTACTGTATATACCAGTCGAGCATCTAATGTGTATAGGAACCTTTTGACTCTCACCCAATTGCAGATGTCAGAGAAGATAAGGATCAGACTGCCCAATCCTTTTCTTCTAGTGGAGATAAGCCGATGCCAGAAGAGTCTGGGGATAGTTTAGTCCCTTCTGCCCTTCATATCAGGTGGCATACACATACATCTTAAGTATATACTAATTTAATTATAGATAACAAACCAGAGATTAGCGAAAATATCCCTCATCAAGAAGAGTTTTCGAGTTGATATGCATGAACCTGATATGCAGGGTTAGGGTAAATTCACACTGCAGAAAATGAAGAGGAATTACTTTTCATTTTCCGCTGCCGTTTTCCAGCCATGGAGTACCCACAACAAGATGCCGATACAGGGCATTAGCATTCAGTCGCAACTTTCTGCTGCTGATTAAGCCCAGATGAATGGATGTAATAAGCAGGGAGTCTCAATCTACAGAACCTGCCGGTGAATAATAATCTGGGCAGATTCTGCCGCTGATTTGGGGAGGGAATCAACCCCCAAATCCACAGCAAATTCCTCTGTGTGAACTTACCCTTACAGTCCTCTACGTCTCGGCAATATGAGTATGCTCAACAGATGGTTATCTATGATACTAGGAGTCTCTACCTCCCAGTGACATACTGTCCTGTACTATAGTCGGAGTCTCTGCCCCCCAGCAACATACTGTCCCGTGCAGAGTCCTAGCGTCATAGAGAGCTATACTGCTAGGAGTCCCCTTCCCAACATGAACATCAGACTGGTAAATTTAGCACACACGTGGACTGAGTTTCATAGGTGAAACTGGGTCATCTGAATCTAGTCTAACCGGGGAACACTCTTGGAAAAACCGAGAATATACAAATTCCATGCAGATGCTGTCCTTATTAAACTCATGAACTCATCCCAAGAATATCAAGTTGTTTAAGAAGGTCTGGTGGTTTGGGCAGTAAGTTGTCCTAAGAAAAGGAACTTTTACTTAGTTCAGATAATACTCATCCACATTTTAGCGTTTCTATTACAGATGCTCAGTTCAGTCGTTCTCAGATCTAATGATCCACTGAGCTTCATGGAGTCCAATAATATTGTTAGTTTCAGTTAATAAAGACCCTAAACTTCTGCCCTGTTTCAGCTATCTGAATGAGACCTGAAGATAACAAAGTAGAATCACCGCATCACAATGTAGGAAAGGAATTGGTATTACAGGATGGAAATATCTAAACTGACCTGAAGATCTTATGAGAGTTCTTCACCATCTGAATAAACAACCACCTGTAACCGCAATGTAATTCTAATTCTTCGTCTTTGGACCATGACTTATCTGTGCTAAAATTTTCATTCATCGTGTGAATCTGACAACAGTGTTTTCATTACAGGCCCATTAGAGATTAACTTGTAGTGTGCTTGATGTCTTAATAGTATTATGGCCATCACATACCTTTCGTGCAGGGGTTAATGTCCCGTCCACATCAAAGAGACACAGAATGTCTCTCTGCTTTTGGTTCCTTGTATCTTCCATTGCCTCTCCATCTGCAGAGGCCGCTGCCTGTGCAATGAATGGAAGTATGTGGGTGTGCTAGAGGCTGGTTCAGGAGGATGGGAGGTGTGGTAGCCTTCCTGGCCAATGATACCGCAGCCTTACAGTCAGATGGTAATGGTAAACAAGATAGACATCACGTAGCACAGACTTCTTCCTGCAGCATGTCACAAAAACACCAGAGCCAAGTAGGTTAAGGGTCACTGCGTAGAGAGGACTATGACCTTACACCTACTGTATGCAAAGAAAAACCCAAAAACCAAACAAAAATACAGGACACGCTGTCTCTTCATCATTCCACTGACAAACACACGACACAAGCCATGTACAGCGTGCACTACTGAGCGATAACATCAGGACGCAAACATCTGTAAATCCGTAGTAGAGAACTGCTGGGGATTGTTGTATAGTAAATAGCAGTATGATATTTGTGTATACTATATGGAAGTATTATATGTGTATATAGTAGAAGGTTGTATTATTTCTGTACGCAGAATATGGTGGTTTCATAGTTTACGTAAAAAAGCACAATGTATTATAAGGAGATATTTTTTATATGTACATTGAATGACAGTATTCATTTTGGGTACACTGTATACCACATATATATGATATGATCCTGGGAAGGGAACAAAGTGAGATACAATCCTGAGGTTAGGGGTTAAGGCAAGATTAGGAGATAGTATGGAAGGGGCACCAAAATAATATGGTACAGAGTAACAGGCACTATTGTTTTCAAGGGTCCCCATTGAATCAACAGACAAGTGAGAAAGGTAACAACTGATCAGAAGAGACATCACCTTCAAGTCCAGTTCTTTCACAGGAATGTGTCTGAAAACTTTCCCAAAGGCATAGCATTGTAAATGTGTAACAGTGTTGTGAGAGGGGGATGGGCACTCCTGAAATCTTTGGACACAGTATGTGTATTAAGGACAAAGGGGGGCAAATATGGTTCACAAAATGGACCAATATATTATCTATGGATATGTAGAAAGAACAGAAGGCTGCATGCACCTGTTAAATTCAATGTATTTACCTATGTTGACTCTGTATGGTTTCTTTGCTTCCATTTCTTTACAGCAATCTTGTTGAACAAAGTACCAGGGCAACACTGGAAGGTTTAGGCTAAGATAACATGCAGCAAATCGCTATATAAGGCTAAGGCCCCACGGGCCATATCCACAGCACTAAAGCGCTGTGGGAAGAACCACTGTGTGAACATATTGCGGTTCTTTCTGCAGCACTTTTAAGAGAAAGTTCAGAGTTTTCCTCCACGGACTTTCTCTTAACATTATATCTACGGGAAAGCCACCGGCGTTTCCATAGATATAACTAGCTGGTACCCGCGACTTCGTCTGCGGTGATTGTAGAAGTGGGTATATACAGGTGTGGGTAAGGTTTTCGTACTGTGTATAAGGGATGGGATATGAAATGTAAGTTTGTATCTTATTTTTGCTGTAATTCAGAGAACACGTGAGACTTTTGTGTTGAAGTTACTTTGTATTTGAGCTGCTATACGGTGTTGTGAGAAACTTTACATAGTGACTTTGGGACAGAGGTATTTGAAGTTAACCCCTTCCCGTCGATGGCATTTTTTGATTTTGGTTTTTCATTTTTGACTCCCCTCCTTCTAAACCCCATAAGTTTTTTTATTTCTCCGCTCCCAGAGCCATATGAGGTCTTAATTTTTCTTGGGACAAATTTTTCTTCATGATGCCACCATTAATTATTCTATATAATGTACTGGGAAGCAGGGAAAAAATTCTGAATGGGGTGGATTTGACAAAAAAATGCATTTCTGCGACTTTCTTAGGGGCTTTGGTTTTACGGCGTTCACTGTGCAACCAAAATGACCTGTCCCCTGTATTCTGTGTTTCGTTACGATTCCAGGGATACCAAATTTATATGGTTTTATTTACATTTTGACCCCTTAAAAAAATCCAAAACTGTGTTAAAACATTTTTTTTTTTTGAAAAGTCGTCATATTCCAACAGCCGTAACTTTTTTATACGTGCGTGTACGGGGATGTATAGGGCGTCCTTTTTTGCGGGGTCGGGTGTACTTTTTAGTTCTACCATTTTCGGGAAATGTTATTGCTTTGATCACTTTTTATTCAAATTTTTATCAGAATCAAAAGAGTGAAAAAACGGCGGTTTGGCACTTTTGACCATTTTTCCCGCTACGGCGTTTACCGAACAGGAAAAATATTTATCTAGCTTTGTAGAGCGGGCGATTTCGGACGTGGGGATACCTAACATGTATGTGTTTCACAGTTTTTAACTACTTTTATATGTGTTCTAGGGAAAGGGGGGTGATTTGAATTTTTAATCCTTTTTATTTGTTTTTAATTTTTTTTTACTTTTTTTTAAACTTTTTTTTTTTTGCATTTATTAGACTTCCTAGGGGTATTGACATGGGTGGGCGGTGTCACGGATTGTCAGAGCAGTGGGGGTCGGCAAACATGGCTGCTCCGGAGCGTTAAAGAGAACCTCCTGGAGTATCGTTAAGGGGAGGGGCAAAGTGGTAAAGTATATGTATATGAGATTGTGTGGGGTTAGGGGCTAGGCTGTAGAGGGCAATATGAATTTTGTGGCTTGCTATGGTCCAAAGTGTGTGAGATTGCAGAGATGGTGGTGTGAGTTTGGGTTTTGTGGGGGTCCTGGCACAAACGTATGTGCGCTGTTGTGACGAAAAGTAGCCTATTGCGCAATCGAGTGTAGTGACTATGTTTGTGGAAAATTTCAGCCAAGTCGGTCAAGCGGGTTTTGCGTGATTGAGGAACAAACATCCAAACATCCAAACACACAAACCCACAAACATCCAAACTTTCACATTTATAATATTAATAGGATTGACATGCTACGATTTGCAAAGCCGCAACGGCTTTGCAAATCACAGTGTGTCTGCACTGCGTTTTTTTCCGCAAAGTGGGCATGGGATTCGCATTAATCCCATCCCTTTGCTTGCACTGTACAATGCCGCGATTCTTCCCGCAACATTTCCGCTGCAGGCAGATCGTGGCTTTTACGTCCCGTGGGGCCGTGGCCTTAAACACCATAATGGAAACGCATCACTTTTTTTTTTTCTTAAAAAGTCAGCATAGTTCTCATCCGCGTACCTTGTCTCTATTATACTTCTATAGAAAACCTCAGCATTTTGTTGCAATTTACAAAAACTTTTTTTTTTTTTTTTTTTTTTTAAGTCACAGCATTTCTGCTGCTTACCCACAGATCATGGTGAGGTCTGCTGAGTTTCCACAAAAAAAAAAAAAAAAAAAAAAAAAAAAAAAAAAAAAATTATATTTGAAAGGTTCAGGGACCAAAACCCCAAAGTAGAATACAGACGCAGGTGTGAACCTAGCCCTAGAGATTTCCATTCCTTAGACTTGGCCCAATATCGTGCAGTTGCAGCGTTTTTGACTACTGCAGGAAAAATGCTGAGTTTTTCCAATACCAGCAAAGGAATGACATTTTCTTTAAACTTGGTCTACACATTGTGGGGGATGGAAAAGAAATGAAAAAAGACAAACCACACACACAAAAGGAAAGCAAGCAGTACAGCATATGCCATGTTTTTTGCCACTTTTTTTTTTTTTAGTGGCACTTCATTACATGGGGTCGTAGCCTTAAAGTAAAAGGCTACAGGTTAACTTTGCTATGTTAGACCCAGCATACTTGTGTTATTGACCTAGTCCCTTTGATCAGTGATGGATTTAGAGAAGGTTAAAACAGAAGAGGATTAAAGTGATTATCCACCTCACAAGTATGTAAAAGCAGAAGCAAACTGCATTAGAAACAACTGCATCAGTGCCACCTCTTTGCTTCTCTGGCACTCTAGTACTAGACCCCCAGTCTGTTTACATGTTAACAGCATTCAATGACTGCATTGGTCACAAGCCACGCTACTGGCACCACAGAGTCAATTCCTGTAATGTTTTATGCTGCATTTTTTGTTTTAAATGTAAACCAAATGCCAATAGAGTGAGAATAGGGTAAAGTTGCTCTACCAGTGATATTGGGAGGGTCCAAACTCCAGCAGAACAAACAATGTATGTGTTTTGAGATACTATTATTGTGCAACAGTTGGCCAACACCACTTTCCTTTGATTCCTGACTTGGTTCACCAAAATACATTTTGATGCAGCAGGGCAGAGGAGGTCATGTGGGTCAGCAGTGGCTCTGATATCTATAAAATAAAGGGAACACACACACACACACACACACACACACACTTCTTCCCTTTTAGAGTCATACAATTAAATGGTTTTCCAGGACTATGATACAAATAACCCATGCTTAGGAAAGAAATTCAATATCAGACTATAAAGTCTGACCCCACCGATCACCCGTTTGAAGAACTTGAAGTGTTAGGCTTCCACGTCTCAGGCCCTTGACATCACGTCCATTGGCCACATGACCATGCTGCAGTTCCATTCTAATGGATAGGTCTGAGCTACAACACCAAGCACAGCCACTATAGAATATATAGTTTTGTGCTTAAAAAGCAGCGAAGAGGTCACAGCACTTGTTTAAATACCACAATCCCTTTAAATTAGCTGATTGTTAGGTTAAATTCCCAACAATCTGATATTGGCTCCTACCCTGAAGGAGATTAGATATAGTCCTGGAAAACTCCTTTATGCAGTTTTGAAAATCGCAGCATGTCAATTATATCTACGGAAACGCCGGCAGCTTTGCCATAGATATAATTGTAACAGAAAGTCCAGAGGAAAGGTCAGTGAACTTTGTTCAAAGCGCTGTGGGAAGAACCGCAATGAGTTCATGCCACAGTCGTTCCCGCAGCGCTTTAGCGCAGTAGTTCCAGCCTGTGGGGCCTTAACCTTAAAGTATACAATTCCTTTTCTGCAACCACTTGTAAAACTCTCTCCAGTGAACTCCTAAGCAGTAGCCGCAGAAAACAAAAACCGACAAAATACAGAAACCACCCCATCCCCTCCACCCGCCATGAGCCCATAGAGGTTGCATTATCTAGTAGGAACATATTCTCCTTTGAAATAAACAAACTGAAATTATTGAGACGGTCAGGGACTTTGTGTAAGTTTTTTTTTTTTTTTTATTAAATAATGACAGACTTCAAAATCGTGATTTTTAATTGTATTATATAATTATTGGTATAGTTTAATTCAATATATAGTTAGCTGCATATTTCCTTTCATCTAAAATCAACCACAAGCTTTTTTGTGAATAAGGAGCTTTGCAGCCTCTGTCAGGAGGAGTCAGGGAGTGTAAAATTAGAGTCATCTTAACTTTGGCCTACTTGACTTAACAGCCACAAGAGGAATAAATAGAAACCGCTGTCAGCCTATAGATATACCATTAACATGTAAGCTGTCATACTGCCAAGTTCAATGTCATCTTCAATACCGTAGTATCATGTAAAGAATGAGCAAGACATTCGGATAGTGAAACATATTATATTTATTATACATTCAATTCCCATCTTTCCATGATAAAAATACATAAGGAATGAGACCATATTACACAGATACTAAAATTAGACATGGGGAAAAAAAAAATAATTTTCACATAATAATACTACATCATGAAAGATGTAATATATATCCACTGTTATGTTGTAAGGATATGACAGAGGTATAAGTGTATATAAGAGCATGTAACCTTCACTTATGTCAGGACACAAGAAAGGAGAAGATCTATTAACATTTATACTGAGCTAGTATTGTAGAAAAATAGGTTTAAATTCACAATGACATCACCTTGACTATTTATAAGGAGAATAAAAGTGGGGCAGCAACGTTCTAATGCCACCTTCACTTGCTGTTTCAAGGGGGATGTACAAAGTAACTTCTTGAGAATGTTTGAGATTCCCATTTACACGCTGCTTTAGCAGCTGCTGCAGACTTCAGACAACTAGACAGGGCCAGCAATATTTGACACTCCAGCTGTTGTGAAACTACAACTTCCAGTTTCCTCCATTCCCATCTGTGAAAGTTCAGTGAACACCCGAGTGAGTGTTAAAGCTAGGAGTTGTGGATTCAAAAGAGCTGGTGTGCCAAAGATTTCTGATCCCTATCCTAAGGTCTCATGCACACGTCAATTAGGTTGTATTATGGCACCCTGTGTCCTGAATGGTTTTGTACTACATATGGGACTCTGTACAAAGCTATTCTCCTCAAAAAGAAGTTAGGGAAGAAAAGCTATGAATCAACCACCCATGATGGAGCATGCCATAAGAGAACTTACAGATCAGTTTAGAATCTGACAAACCTCCAGTAATGCCCCATATATTGCATCACAGTTATAGGTGCCCTGTACACAATATAGCCAGGATTCCTGCATGAGACCTAAACATGCATGCTCTAATGTGGACGGTTTATCCAGTAATAGCAATCAAACTAGTGAGAATTAAGTTAATATATATTTTATATTTTAAATTACTACTATATAAACTTCTTTCTTTTATTGGAAACATCAAAAACATTTATTAAAAGCACATCAGAAGATCTATTCATTCTACCAATGTGAACTGGCACATTATGGAATAGCTTCATGAGACTAGCAGATAAGCTTCTACGAGACACCTCTGGTCACATTTTACTTCCAAGAAAACTAAGGAGCAGGGGGCATGCAGACTCCCAAGGAAAGCTGCAACATGAACAAGACACTCCATCTCTGCATACGCATGATACCAAAAAGGTGTTGGTTTGGCACACATTTGGCCAGTACATGTCAGGATGCTAAAGAAAAGTAGATTTTTATTTTATATAGACACAATAATAGGTCTGGCCATGTATTTATCAGGACTAGTCGCACTGAACAAAGTAAGAATTTAGCTTTCAACACAAGGACTGTAAGGCTCAACAAATTACATATGGAGATGAATTATGTGATTCACAATGCCATCATAGATTGTGAGGCAGAGAAGTCTAATACAAATTGAGAACATAAGTGTGTCCATCTTATGCTACGTTCACATATCAGTATTTTTCATCTGTCGTTTTCAGATTAAAGACTACAGACATCTACCAGACTATTATCGTATATAGTCAATAGGGTCCACCTCTGTTGTTCAGTGTGAACCTAGCATTACCAAAGCACATCAGAGTAATACAATTTAACAGTGGTACAGGTTCTCAAACAAATAGTTAATAGCATAGGATAGGTAATGCTGTAGTTGGCACAGATGTCAATAATTTTTTTTTTCCCCCAGAGAGACTCCTGCATCAAAATCTAGCTATATATAGTATATACATAAGCCACGTTACTGGAAGAGCACACGCATATATGGTTTTAGTTTGCAGATGAAACATTCATACAAATGAGAGCATGAAGATCATGAGATCTTGAGATAAGTCTAGTATAGCAGAACTGTCATAGTATAAGAAGATTCTCATATAGAAGACTGCCATGTCAGAAGAATTAAAATATGGCCACCTATCCCGATAATACATATCATTCCTTTAGAAGAAGAAAATGAGGTATTAGAAGCTTCCACAGAAACAGTTCAATGAATTTAAGTTAGTTCTGAGGTAAATACAATGAACATGTAAGGATAGTATGTATGACTTTTGCATATATCCACACAGGGCTGATATTCTGGAGATTTTTTGCAGAAGAAATCTGCAGTGGCAAAAAAACAAGAGCGTTTATTTTGTAATACTTGTGGATTTGCTGCAGATCTCACCTTGTGCTTTGCAAACAATGAATACCGGTAACACTCTGACACGCTGCAGATATCACATTCATGCCACATACTGTAAAGTCTCATTCACTTTTCTAGTACAGTAATACACTGCACTGATCTGCATGCAACTCCATGGAGGAACATGTGCAACTTGCCATTTTATGTTTTTCTTTCCAATGAAATAAAAAAAAAAAAAAAATCATCAAGCTTAAGCCATGCACTGCACAGTTGAAAGCTACTAGAGTGCTGTGTGCTTGTATTAGCAAAACAATGTAATGCCAATAAATCAGAACAATGAAGAGAGATAACATACATTAAAAATTAACTTGCAGAAAAACAACCCGTGTGGATGAAGAAAAACACTGACAATTTTACTGCACTTTGCTCCTTCATTGTTCAGTAAAGACAGAATGACAAAGTTCAGATACTCAATGGTCAAGATGAAAAACCACTTCGAAAACACTGTGTGCTGTAAAACTATGGGTTGTTTGTGTGCACATTGGTCCAGGTCTCCCCTTTACTGCCTTTTCAACTGGTTTAAGTTCCAAGGACTATAACACCTAGATGGAAAGGATAGCTACAACTTATGGAGTATTTGAGGCGGCTCCTGATACCGCCTTGTGGCAAGTAGTGTGAAACACGCTTTACCCTTCTTACTTTATCCAGAAAATCAACTTCACATATAAAATGAATAAAAACTACTCAGCCTTTACCTAATAGGTTTAAGAAAAGAAGAATGAAAAGGGGTAGAAGAAGAAAAAACAAAAACCACACACCAGAAACAAAAGCAGGGAGTAAGTTCTGTGCTTAAACTCTGAAGCTGGCCATAAACCTATAGATCGGTCATCAGCTATTCCTTCAATTCCCCCCATCCCATACAAATTTGGCTAAGGGTGCATTCACACTTCTATGGATACGCTGACCGATTCTGAACATTAACACGTTCAGAATCAGCGCGTATAAAGCAGATTCCATTCATTTCAATGGGAGCTGGCATACGGGCGCTCCCCATTGAAATGAATGGGCTGCTTTTTACTCTACAAGCGCTCCCATTGAAGTGAATGGGAAGCGCTTGCGTGTACGGCTCGGACTGAGCCAAGCGCCGGGCCCCTTCACACGGCAAGCTGTCCACGCGAGCGCTTCCTATTCACTTCAATGGGAGCGCTCGTAGAGCAAAAAGCAGCCCATTCATTTCAATGGGGAGCGCTCGTATGACAGCTCCCATTGAAATGAATGGGATCTGCTTTATACGCCACTGATTCTGAACGTGTTATAACGTTCAGAATCAGTCAGCGTATCAGTAGTGTGAATGCACCCTTAGCCAAACATGCATATGGTCTCATTGTGAAGATTATAATAAGCCAGGGGCCTGGCAGCAACCTAACTTCCTTGAGAGCAAAAGGGCTGGCCATATTGAAATCCAACATCCTGTCCCTGGACATCCACATGCAGATTAGATGGATGGCTTCTCCTAGTGAAATTGGTGGTTTAAGCCTACATTCATCTAATGTAGTGTGTATGGCCACCTTAACTGATGGCTCAGTAACTAAAACTATTTGGGGTGTGTTAACGTATCAGTCACCCCCTGTGGTAGTTTCGCACCAACATGGTACAGAAAAGCTAGAGGGAAACATATGCCAATAATGGAGACACAGCATCTTTCTGCTGTTCCAAGTACTGACCCAGGCCTGCAAGAGCTGAGGGGGAGGGAGAAGAAAAAAAAAAAAAAAAAAAAAGTCCTGAAAAGTCCTGGACAGGTCCTCATAACTGACGCAGGAATGGATCCCATAGAAAAACTATGGGATCTGTTCTAGCATCAGTTTCCCTCAAACTTTTGTGACTTACCAGACCCCCCCCCCCATATATATATTTGATGCACCTTTACTTTTGTTTGGATAGAGTTGTTTGATGCAACTTAAACCATAGATGAACATTCAGAATATATTCTCCTACTGCAGAAGGTGACTGTAAAACAACAATGTGGTCAGAAATATATAATAAAATTATATTAAATTAAGAACTGGGGCACTGCCCACAACAGGGAACACTCCATTCCATCCTGGTTAGCTTGGTCCATTTTGCCTGTTAAAACTGTTTCCTCCAGGGGGTTGAATTTGAACAGAATCTAGCAGAGGACGGAGGGCTTGTCCAAAGGGTCTGGGGAAGAGAAGGGAAAAAAAAAAAAAAAAGTTTATAATAAGTACATTAGAGTTTGGTTTCCTGAAATGGTAAATGCTTTACTTGCAAGGACATTAAAGGGAGGCAAAAATAACTCCACCCCCTGAGGATAAAAAGGAACGAAGTATCACAAAAGTCTCCAATGATCTCCTGATGGCTAAATCTAATGGTGACTTCTCTTACTCTTCTGGACCTCTGCAGCATTTGACACTGTTGACCATCAACTTCTCCTCACTATGCTCCGCTCAGTCGGCCTCAACGACACTGCGCTCTCCTCTCAGATTGCACTTTCAGTGCATCATTTGCCGGCTCTGTTTCCTCCCCTCTTTCCCTTGCTGTTGGGGTTCCTCAGGGCTTGGTCCTAGGCCCCCTGCTCTTCTCTCTACACAGCCCCCATTAGACAAACCATCACCACATTTGGCTTCTGGTACCATCTTTATGCTGATGCCCAATTATACACATCTTCCCGTGACATCACCCCTGCACTAATACAGAACACCAGTGTGTTTCTGCTGTCTCAACTATCATGTCTTCGCTCTGTCTGAATCTAAATCTCTCCAAGACTTGAACTACTACTGTTTCCACCATCTAATAGAGCTGTCTCGGATATATCCATTGCAGTCTCAGGCCTTACTATAACTCCTAGGCAGCAGGCCCGCTGCCTCAGGGTTATGTTTGACTCAGACCTTTCCTTCACCCCCCCATATTGAATCACTCGCACGCTCATGTCACCTCCACCTCAAAAACATCTCCAGAATACACCCTTTCCGTCCCAGAGATACATTAAAGAAAGATACTTCTTGTCTGATTCATTCTTACCTTGACTACTGTAATTCCTTACTAATCGGTCTTCCCCTTACTAAACGGTCCCCTCTACAATCTATTCTGAATACAGCGACCAGGCTCATCCATCAGTCTAGACCAGTGGTTCTTAACTAGGGTTCGAGCGAACCCTAGGCCATATGCATGGTTCATTTTGTGTACCAGAAAAAAAAACACCACATTTGATATATCACTAAAGAAGGGTTCAGTGAATGTGCATATAAAACTGGTGGGTTCGGTGCCTCAAACAAGGTGTAGAACCAATGGTCTAGAAGCTACAGCAATGCCTCCGGTCAGTGCCAGTCGCTACATTGGCTGTCTATTCATTATAGAATAACTTTATATTTTAATCACCCTTATCCACAAAGCTCTCCATAATGCTGCACCTCAATAACATTTCCTCCCTCATCTGTCTACCGCCCAACCTGTTCTCCGCTCACTCAATGACCTAACACTTACATCCTCTATTATCAGAACCTCCCACGCTCGTATACAAGACTTCTCCCGAGCTGCACCACTTCTTTGGAATGCTCTACACCAAACAATCAGATTAACTTCCAATTTCTACAGCTTCAAGCCCAAACTAAGACAAATCTTTTCAGACAGGCCTATCACAATTCCTAATGTAAACCCTTCCGTACTGTAATTAGAATCCCTAAAATTAACCTGTCTCTGTTCCCGCTCCCCCACATGATATGATGCCATTTCAGGCTAACTAACATGTGGCTTGTGTTTGGACCTATAAAGGACACGTCTGGTGACGGCTCAAAGTTTTGTGTTTGTGTAATGCCTTTGATGCCGCCCCTGCTACCTGTTGTGTTGACCCCCACTATCTCAGATTGTAAGCAGGGCCCACAGTCCCATTGTGTGAACACACACACACACACTTTACAGGTTGATGGGAATTCAAAGAAAATATCTGTGTAATGCTCTGTACCAGATATAAAAGCAATGAATGAGCTTCACCTGGGGGGGTTCCTAAACCCTAAAGACCAGCCTGGGGACCAATTGCAGCCAGTGTTGAAATTTCTACCAACCTGCAGGCCCTGTCTAAAACAATATATAGCCTGCCAGCACTGTTAACCACAGCAAGCTTGGACTGGCCTGCCAGGGTACCAGTTAATCACCTGTTGGCCCCAGTGCCTTAGGGTAGCCTTAATGGATCTTCACTGTTTTTTTTTCACACATAGTGGAGGTCTTTTCTTCCCTCTTAAGCCTTCAAGGCCCCCCCCCTTCCCCAATGCACATTACATCACCAAGACCTGATGTGCATCACACAAGGCACATTGAAGGCTGAAGAGGAGGCTGCAAGCAGGAGCAGGGAGTGGTAACTAAATGCAGCCAGGTTCAACCCAGGTTCTGACATTTCAGCTTTAACAACTGAACTAGGGAGAAGTGGCACTGCAGACCCAGTTCTGCTATTGGAAGAGCAGGAAGACTGCTACCACTCCAACTTGAAGGCCACAAATCTAAGTGAATTGATTTTGAACTTCAAATATTAAAGAGGGAGTTCGGTAAAAACTTTAGATTTGTTTTGTGTGAAGAAATTTAGGAGTCATATAGATTGGGAGTACAGTCAGCTGAGAAAAGAGACTCTAGCCCAGCAGGAAAGCACAACTACTCTATAGCACCCACCACAGCACAAAAACTCTAGTTCAAAAGGAGGACTGGCCAGGTGCCTGGGTCCAACTAACCCCAGCTAGTTGAGTGAAGGTCCACTATCCAGGATAGAGTGGTCTAGAACAAGTCAGGGAACCCTAAATGTAGCTGTAATGGATAAATAAGGCATGCTGTAGTATGAACATAACAAAATGAACACTGAAGGGCCAATTTATTAAAAGGTTTTTCCTTAGGATAGGTCATCAATTAAAGAGAGGAAGGGGTCAATACCTGGGTCTCTGACCAATCAGCTGTCTGAAGTAGCTGCAGCCTCCTTAGTACTTAGCAAGCGTACAGACTTACATTTGTGCAGGGGCTGTGCTTGGCATCACAGCTCAGTCCATTTATTGGTGAAAGTGATGTCATGTTCAGTGACAGAGATGCTCAGTGAGCTGCTACATTAAACAGTTGACCTAAGGGGATCCCATGTGTCAGTCTCCCACAGATCTTCAGTTGATGACCTATGCTAGAGATCTAGAAAATCCCATTAAGATTAATGTAAACTGTGCTAGACTTAATGAACAGCCACACTGGAGTGAGATGTGCCAAAATAGATCAAGGGACCCATGCCTCTATTTTGGCGCATCTAGTCTGGTCTGTGTGCCATAAATTAAATGCTATACCAGATAGGGGTTGCCATAGATTTCAGCCATTGTTTGTGCCAGTTTTCTGGTGAAAATTATGTTAAAACTGCCAATGTGTGAAACAAAGTAGCACAATTATTTGCACAAATGTATCTGCATGCAAAACACTGACTTGACATTGCCTTTATGCCAGAATACAGTGTACAAGGCATATGAAGTCAGCCCCTGTGTACCCTGAGTGTCATTCTTTTCTAACCACAGGAAATTAAAAGCCCAATTCACCACTATATACGTTTTGCTGTGGTGTAACAGTGCAACTCTCCAATGGAGACAAAACAGCAGCAGGCAAAATCTTGTAACTTACATAGGGTGCTGTAATTGTAGAAGATGTTCTAGTCACCAGAGACAATAGTAACACCATACTTTGGCATTATAATACTGCAGTGCGCTCAGACTATATTTTAAGACCATGAAGCAGCTTTTACACTGAAGAAACTATTTCTCTGAGAATGTCCCTTACTTTAATATTTTACAACCTGATACTCTGCACAAAGTTATAATATTCATGAACTGAAGAAAAAGTCCATATACTTACGTAGACAGGACTTCAGACGGCAGCTCTGTAATATATGAAGGAATCTTCCTCCCAGTCAGAAATTGAGCGACTTCATTGCTGAACGTATTACAGTTGTGATCAAATAGCTGGTAGGACTCCCCACTGTGGTGAAAAGAGTATATAGCAAACTGACACCTAGCACTGTTCTATGCAATACACTTGATACCAAAAAGAGTGCACATTTTATGAAAAGGGTAGGTAAAAGCAGGGGGTGTTCAGATTATTTCTGTAGCAGGTTTTAATTTTTAATTGGAAAACAAAAACTCCACAACCAACACACAAACCCACCTCTTAGGGTCCATTCACACAGATTTTTTGGCGAGGAAAAAATAAAAAAAAAAATAAATAAAAAATATACGCTTCAGGAATTAGAAAACAGTTTTCAGGCGTTTTTTCCCTCCAGAACAGTGTATGGACCTTGATTAAAAAAAAAAAAAAAGCTAGTGTTTTTTTCCAGTTCCGCAACATGGATTTTTCGCCTCCCATTGACTGCATTGGTTTTTGCAGGCAGAATCCACCTGAAGGAAGCTTTTTTTCCGCTAGCGGAAAAATAGCAAGCAGAACCCATAGAACTCTATGAGGAGGCTTTTTTTCCACGTGGATTCTGACACTGATTCAGCGTCAAAATCAGCACCCAAAAGCTCAGTGTGAATGTGCCCTAACAATTTGTGCAATGCATATTCTTCACAACCAATCCTTAAAGGGAACCTGTCAGTGTGGGGAGGAAAACCACACACACCTCCTGTATTCCTGGCACAGTTCGGTGCACATATACAGTGAAGCCAGGGTGTACACCCCTGACTTCACTAAAGAACTGCTCAGGAACCAAGTACACCAGAAAGGAGTCTTCTGCAAACTCATTGCTAGGCAATTACACATTTTTTTCAATGCGGGCATGAATGGAATTACTAGATGCCTCTATGGGACACTAAACCACTGGACCTGTGGGTGGTTAACAGTCTCATACTGATCTTCGATATATACACATGCATAAGACTTCTCTGGAATGTCATCATATGATGCCAAAGCCATCATCATTTTACAGTTTATAATCAGAGAAACAAGGAAAAAAAAAAAAAAAATATTGAAGAGAGTGGATTTCAGCACAATGTCATGTAAAGGAGCCAAAATCTATTTAGTAGTTGACAACATTAAAGGGGTTGACCACTTTCAGACCAATATTGACAAATGTACAATAAAAAGATATACAGTTTTCCAATATACTTTCTGTATCAATTCCTCGCGGTTTTCTAGATCTCTGCTTGCTGCCATTCATTGTTACTTCTAGAGGATAAAACTCTGACCATGGTCATGTGATTTACAGTCCATGGTCATGTGATGAGTACACAGGTGCCGCTCGTTATAGTCACAGCACAGTAATCAGACATCTGCCTGGTAATCAGCTGTGCACATGTGTGTACATCACATGACCATGGACCGGAAATCACATGACCATGGTCAGAGTTTTATCCACTAGAAGTAACAGAATGAATGACAGCAAGCCGAGATCTAGAAAACCGTGAGGAATTGATACAGAAAGTATATTGGAAAACTGTATATCTTTTTATTGCACATTTGTTTGACAATATTGGTCTGAAAGTGGCCAACCCCTTTAATTACAAAAATGCTGCCAGAAAAGCAAAAAGTTGTTTAAAGTGTACCTAGGCTTTCAAAGACCTTTACTAGGAACAAATGTTTCCATATTTGAATGGGCTACCCATTAATTTCTATGGGGAGCGCACGTATGCCAGCTCCCATAGAAAGCAATGGGATCTGTTTTAACGCCGCTGATTTGGAACGTGTTACACATTCAGAATCAGTGAGCGTATACTCTGTATGAAGGGGCCCCTATAGTGTAATGTACAGCAAAATGCTGTCTATATGCCATGCTGTATATTTATGAAGCGTTTTAGACCATTATGAACTTTGTTATTTAGACTAGACCAGTGGTTCTTAACCTTGTTTGAAGTACCGAAACCACCAGTTTCATATGCACATTCACCGAACCCTTCTTTAGTGATTAATCAAATATGATTTATTTCAAAATTCAAGACACAGGTATATGTTTTTTCACTGGTACACAAAATGAACCGTGCATATGGGCCAGGGGTTCGATTGAACCCTGGTTAAGAACCACTGGATTAGACAGTCCAATAATGAGGACCAATTTATCAAACAGCATTAGACACTTAGGTTAAAGGACCCCTTCTCACGAAGTAACAGCACCCAATCTGACACGTAAACACGCATCAGAGTGAGTGCACCAAAACAGAATCCCATTGACTTCAATGGGTGCATTCTTACGCATGCTACACATTGAAGTCACTGGGAGGCTTTTTAACCCATTGAAGTAAATGGGATTCTGTTTTGAAGCGCTCACGCTGATGCGCGTTTACGTGTCAGAATGAGCGCCGCGTTACTTTGTGAGAACAGGCCCAAACACTCAAAGCGTGTGAGATTTCTCAGAGTTTGTTCTGTAACTTGTAGGGCCCTTGAACACAACTGAGTCCCATCTGTGGGAAACACCTGGACTGAACTGGGCCATATGCATAGGAGTCACTACATCATAGTTAAGATGCAGTGAGCTCCTGAACAGTTATGTAATCATATAATGCCATCAGTTTATTACTGTAGTGATCTGGCCATTTGGGAGCTCATCACATGATAACTGACTATGATGCATGCAGTGACTCCTATGCACACAGCAGAGTTCATTCTAGGCCCTATTTGTAATATTGTATAATTAGATGTATAAGTTTCATACATAATTTGCTTGCTTTATTTTTTTTATTTTTTTTTTTAAATAAAAATTTACTATTTTTAACTGTTCTGTCATAATATTGAGGAACGCTGAGCCAGTCCTAGAATTATGCTGTGGGAAAATAGTCAAGAGCCTGGTTTGACCTGCTGACTCCACAGCCCTGATGTAATACCTTCCCCAAGAGGTGTCCAAAGGGGCACTAATAAAACATTTATATAGTGCCAACATATTCAAGTAGCACTCTTTAGCCAGTCCAGACAAGGCCAATGAATAAGTCAGCAGTAACTCAAGGGCTGATTGCATCTTTTATGACAATGTATGGAGAATGTTCAGCTGTACATATCTGTATGAATAGGGGTTATCCTACCAACATCTTAAAATGGATAGGAGATAAACAAGGGCGTTAATGATCACTTGGCTCCTATACACTTTACATTGAGCTAAGTGAATGCCCATTCAACAATCACTGATCTGTGTTTTTTTTTTTTTGTTTAAATGTAGATTGTGAGCCCACAGAGCTCACAATGTACATTTTTCCCCCTATCAGTATGTCTTTTTTTGGAATATGGGATGGAAATCCATCCAAACACGGAGAGAACATACAAACTCCTTGCAGATGTTTTTTTTGCCCTTGGTGGGATTTGAACACCAGGACCCCAGCACTGCAAGGCTGCAGTGCTAACCACTGAGCCACCGTGTGGCCCCCTCTGATTGGTGTTTCTTCTGGGCCTCACATCAGCCGTTGTAAAATGAGTTTACAGAGGTTATGCTGACTTTACAGAGAACAAAAAAAAATAAAATAAAAATTCAGTGGAAGAGATATGTATACAGAAAGTGCATCATCAGCATTCATACATCATTTTTTCCCCATTCATAGCGACAAATGCCTACCTGAAACCAGACTCTCCGAGAGAAGACAGGTACTCTAGAAAGATCTCTTCTGTCACTTCAGTGGTACCAAGGTCTATTACATTGTCTGGTTCACCCAGCATTGTGCCCCCCTAAGAAAAAACATGTCACTAAGTTATAAACTTTTATTTTAACAAATGATGCAATGCAATGGAGCGCCCAGCACAAATGTGACCCTAGCCTAAGGGCTTGCCTTTTTGCAGGGAGACGTAATTTTTGCTGGTAACATTTTGGAAAACTGTTTGGAATCTCAGATTCTCCCCCCCCCCCCCCCCATTACAGTGTGCACTGAGATAAATATGTTTTAATTATATTTAATTTAATACACTGTTAGCTCAGGTATTTTCAGATGTGGCAATATAAATTACCGTAGATTTACTTTTTTTTTTAAATATACAATTCATTTTATAGGTAAAACTGGGAATGAAATGTACTTTAAAGTGTTTAATTGTTTTAAAATATATTTTCACTTTTATTTTTAGTCCCACTAATGGATTCTAAGGGAACCTGTCAGCAGGAAAATGCAGTGCAATCTGCAGGTAGCAAGTTAGAGACAAGGCATAGTGGAGCAAATGGATTTATATAGTTTTGTGAGAAAAGATTCAGAACAACTTGTCATTTATCCACTGACTTTCTTCATTTTGAAGAGCCTCTATGACTGTGTATACAGAGAGCTGTCACAGAAAGGACCACCTTCCTCACTCAAAATGGACCTGATCTAGCAACGTAAACACTATCCCTTTATTGGAGATCTTAACCTTTCCTTCCTCCATCGGAACCATTTGGATTACATTCCCTCCTACATCTGAAAGGGTTTGGGAGACACCTCATGCCTTTCAGAAGAGCCCTATCTGCGACCTCCCAGCTTTTGGGGAAAATCTCACATGTTCTTTACAAATATGATCACCCCCATAAAACACTAAGGCTGAATGAAGCCCCACATTGCAAAAATGCAGCTTTTTTGGAGCCAAAGCCAGGAGTGGATTGAGCAGAAGGGAGTATAAGAACATCCTATATATTTCCTATTCCTTTTGTAGTCACTCTTGGCTTTAGCTCAAACTGCAGCAAACTATGCAAAAAAAAAAAAAAAAAAAAAAAAAAAAAAAAAAAAAAAGCTGGGTGTATCAAACACCCGCACGGTTATTTCATCACTCACTATCCTCTTCAAATATTTGTTGGCACTGCAAGTCTCAGGATGGCACGTTTACACACAGGGCCGCTGATAAGCCAGTATTAACCAGTCAGAATCAGCTGTCAACTTATCCCTGCACGGAGAACTGCAGGCCCCCCCCCCTTTTTTTTTTTTAATGGCCAGTTCTTCGTGCAGGGATAAGTTGACAGCTGATTCTGACTGGTTACCAACGTATCCTGGCAAGGGAGGCCAAAAACACAATGTGAAAAAGCCCTGAGGATTTACTAAGAGGGCTCTTATAAATGGTGTTGGCTCTCTATAGGCACTTTCACACGTAACAGATTTTACCTGCAAATATAATTTGATTAAGCCTTGTAATGCTGCTAAATAAAGGTAGATTTAATACATAATTGGTATGTCGCAAAATAAAGTAGTTTTAAAATGGCAGGGGGGGGGGGGGGGGAGCCAGACACTTAGGCTGTATGGGGCCCCAAAATTCCTGATGGCGGCCCTGTTTACACATATCTGGTAGCATTGCTCAGTCATACAGCCTTTCTGGAAGGATGTGCAGGTAACAATCCAACAAATTACAAGCTGGTCCTTTGTCTTAACACCTGACAATGTGTGTCTCCTTCTGTAATATATTACTGTTATTATCCTGTATCTGTATATCATGCTGCTGAAACACACTGAAGTTTCCCCACAGTGGGATAATCCCAAAAGGATTATCTTAAAATGCTCATCCCCAATAAGTTCCTGCTCATCCTGCAATTCTGACTCCAAACTGACATTCCCACCAAGCAGTTATGGCTTTCTAAAGTTTCTCAAATTGCCTGTTTTGAAGAACTCTCTAGTTGGCAAAGGTGATCCCACCACAAATTCTGGAAAGCATTGTCACCTTGGCTTGACTGCACACTACTTAAACTAGTCACCCTTTCTTTCTTACCTGGTTTTTCAGCATTTTTTCTCCACCCCCTACCGCTCCATCAGGAGGTCTCTTGTTTCAGCTTGCCTGATCTTGCTCCACTACTGACTAACAAATAACCAAGTTTACTCCTCTCTCCCCTATACTCTTTTATCCTCTAGTGTTCTCAGAACAAGCAAAATATGAGCTAAGACGTGCACAGTATTGTAATATAGAAGGCACGTGCAATGCAACAGATTAAACAAAAAAAAAAAAAAAAAAAAAAAGCACTGATGCAAATAAAACTTAACATTTAAATAGATACATTAAAACCAAGTTCTTGGACATAAGTATTAAAATACCAACAAATCCCACAGGGGGATATATAAAGTGGTCACAGTCATCCATGTTAAACATAAGGCACCCTGTCACTGTATAAGCAGACGAGGTATCCACGTACACTCACCGGCCACTTTATTAGGTACACCATGCTAGTAACGGGTTGGACCCCCTTTTGCCTTCAGAACTGCCTCAATTCTTCGTGGCATAGATTCAACAAGGTGCTGGAAGCATTCCTCAGAGATTTTGGTCCATATTGACATGATGGCATCACACAGTTGCCGCAGATTTGTCGGCTGCACATCCATGATGCGAATCTCCCGTTCCACCACATCCCAAAGATGCTCTATTGGATTGAGATCTGGTGACTGTGGAGGCCATTGGAGTACAGTGAACTCATTGTCATGTTCAAGAAACCAGTCTGAGATGATTCCAGCTTTATGACATGGCGCATTATCCTGCTGAAAGTAGCCATCAGATGTTGGGTACATTGTGGTCATAAAGGGATGGACATGGTCAGCAACAATACTCAGGTAGGCTTTGGCGTTGCAACGATGCTCAATTGGTACCAAGGGGCCCAAAGAGTGCCAAGAAAATATTCCCCACACCATGACACCACCACCACCAGCCTGAACCGTTGATACAAGGCAGGATGGATCCATGCTTTCATGTTGTTGACACCAAATTCTGACCCTACCATCCGAATGTCGCAGCAGAAATCGAGACTCATCAGACCAGGCAACGTTTTTCCAATCTTCAATTGTCCAATTTCGATGAGCTTGTGCAAATTGTAGCCTCAGTTTCCTCTTCTTAGCTGAAAGGAGTGGCACCTGGTGTGGTCTTCTGCTGCTGTAGCCCATCTGCCTCAAAGTTCGACGTACTGTGCGTTCAGAGATGCTCTTCTGGCTACCTTGGTTGTAACGGGTGGCTATTTGAGTCACTGTTGCCTTTCTATCAGCTCGAACCAGTCTGGCCATTCTCCTCTGACCTCTGGCATCAACAATGCATTTCCGCCCACAGAATTGCCGCTCACTGGATGTTTTTTCTTTTTCGGACCATTCTCTGTAAACCCTAGAGATGGTTGTGCGTGAAAATCCCAGTAGATCAGCAGTTTCTGAAATACTCAGACCAGCCCTTCTGGCACCAACAACCATGCCACATTCAAAGGCACTCAAATCACCTTTCTTCCCCATACTGATGCTCGGTTTGAACTGCAGGAGATTGTCTTGACCATGTCTAAATGCACTGAGTTGCCGCCATGTGATTGGCTGATTAGAAATTAAGTGTTAACGAGCAGTTGGACAGGTGTACCTAATAAAGTGGCCGTTGAGTGTATAACAGCCACACCTCATCAATACATATAGTCTGCCTAATACAATCAAGCTAGATATTACTCACAGTCTGCCCGTGTAATGCAGTCTGCCTCATGGAGTACACAAAGGTAAAAAGAAACGGTCTTACCATGAATACCTACTCTTCCCTGACCTGCTTTTAACCCTCTGACTCCCCCCCACACACACACACTATTCACTTTTTATTTTGCAATTGCTCTACTGATGCCATTTAGCTTATATAAATGTGATCATCAATTACTCTACTTCTCAAATTGCGCCACTGCTGGATCGCTCACTAACAGGGAATCCGATTTCCTGTTAGTGAGCAGATCGCTGCTTTCAGTTGTCTGTGCAAATGCACAAACAACTGAAAGCTGTCATTTTAGGCCACGTGACCACAGCCTACAGAGAGTGACCTCTGCCCCGACGTCATCGCTCCTGCAGTCTGGAGGACGACGCGCGGAGGCTCTTCATGGGTAAGTATGATAGAGTGTGTGTTGTACTGAGGAGCATATAATACAGTGAGGGAGGTGGTACTGAGGAGTATATAATACAGTGTGTGTGTGTGTGTGTGTGTGTGTGTGTGGTATCGAGGAGCATATAATACAGTGGGTGGGGGGGTACTGAGGAACATATACAGTGGCGGGGTGATATGAGGATTATATAACAGTGGTGTGGGGGGCATAGCAATGAGCGATTTGTAGCAGTAAGAATACATAATGCATATCAGGTATTTACATTCCAAATTATAACTGTAGCAAAATTACACAGTTTTGAAGTAGCCACCAAAATTATTTTATTTTTTGTTTGGGGTCACCGCAACATGAGGAACTGTATTGCGGGGGTCACAGCATTAGAAAGGTTGAGAACTACTGGTTATAATGCACTTAGAGTCTGATTAGGTAGGGAATAATACTGATATCTATCTAAATATAGAAGTGCCTGATTTTTTGTCATTTTCATGATTACAACAAAATGACAGCTTTAATAACACGTGCAACAAACAATGAAACAACATGGCTTTGTGGAGGTTATAAAAAGCAGTCAATCAGTTCTTACCGGCACACAGCTAGTGATGCCTCCTCCACCATAGAAGAATTCCTCTTTAAAAACAATAATGGAGGTGTGCCTGGGAAATAAACCAAACAATTATAAATGTGTGATGGGGAAATTTATGTTCCCTGAACAGTTTCAATTGCACCTTTAGGCCCATGTGGAGAAAAAAAAAAAAAAAAAAAAATTTTACAGTCTCTGCAAAGTGGACAGGATTCTAGTCAATCAATCCACAATCTGCGTAAAAATATGCCTAGTGAACAAGCTGGAATTTCCAAAACTGTTGCGATTTTGGAAGTCACAGCACATCAGTTGTACCTATAGAAACGCTGGCAGATTCCCTATAGGTATAATGGAAACAATGTCTGAAGAAGTTTCCTGTGCTATGGGAAAAACTGATGCGTTGCTGCCGTGGGTTTTCCTGTAGCTCTTTTTTGCTGCGGCTTGCTATGTGGGGCCTTAGTCTTAAGCTGCTAAGTACTGTACAATTCTGTGAGGACTGTAGCATGACACCAGGCAACAATGTAATGATTTGCTTAGTCATCTTACACACAGAAAAACTCCCCCTGCTGGACACTGCATTTACAGCAGAGGTAAGCTTTATCAGGGCAACTCTGCTTAGGTTACAAAATAATATTTTTAGGCAGGCTCCTCACAGCAAATCCCATCCGCATATTAAAGAAGTGCTGTGATTTCCAAAATGTGTGAGTTTATGGCACTTGCTGCCACAGGATGTTGTGAAGGCGAATTCATTGTGATTGTTCAAAAAGGGCCCGGATGTCTTTCTTGTACACAAAAATATTATAAAGTTTTGGAATTTTTTTTTTTTTTTTTTTTTTTTTTAAACAAGTTGAGCCACAGTTTTACATTAATGGATTTGGAGTTGGGAAGGAATTCCTTCCTCCGGCATGGGGCAATTGACATCAGTCTCATGGGGTTTTGTCTTCCTCTGGATTAACACTTACAGCAAGTGGTAAAAAAACAAAAAAACAACTACGCCTAGTCATCTCTGGTGACATGTCTCATTGGGGTCAAAGCAAGACAGCTTGAAAGGTCCTTAACCATGGGCCAATCGGCCGAATAAACACTTGTAAGATTTGATTCCTGTTATTTCCCCTCCTACCATGTAGCCCTGTCTTCCGAATTACAGTCCAAGAATATATAGTCCACTATTTGTTACAAAAATTCAAACAGAATTCTGACCCATGCATCCCAGCCAAGTAGGGCACAGTATATACATAAGTATATTATCAGACATACAAAAATACCACCATACATACAGGTATATACTGTTGTACGTATAACTGTAGACATGCTTGTATGTATAACAGTATACACCTGTATGTATGATGTTAGTTATGCTTGTCTGATAGTAAACTTCCATCATATATACAAATACACCACCATTTATGTACAATCAACCCAAGTGTGGTAATAAACGTGAACACTTACCAGATACCTTCCAGCTGTTTTCCTTGAAGAAAAAAAAAAAAAAAAAAAAAAAAAAAAAAAAAGAAAAACAGATCAATAAAAAAAAAAAAAGCTTAGAATAATTTACAGAACATTCTAACTCACACTAGTCCCTCTCCTTATCAATTTTCTAGGATTCTACCTCACCTGACAGTGACCAAGACACACACCCACAACCACTAGAACCCTACCACCATGTTCTGAACACAACTAACAAATTGACATTTATAAAGTGCACCTACACACCTCATGTAAGGCACAACATACCAAGCATGACAGGACTAAGACGGCGGGCAAGGCCACGCGAGAGGTCATACACGTAGAGCTGCACCGGCTGTGGGCCCTGGCCAGGTTCCATGGCAACGCTACAATTTCTCTCAATAGGAAGACAATGGTGCCACACACTTCTGTTTGTTGATGGTGCTGCGTGATAGTGTTCTCCAACTCACTCTATATGTAGAGGAAACCAAGCACAAATGAAGTTTATATGATTTCCAATCAAAAAGGGAACTTCCTTTTTCACATCAGAGCTCTACAAGAAAACGTATAGATAAATTACAATCATTGTGACCAATGGGAGATAAAAGTCACAATAGTGAAGAAACAATCCATATACAAAACATTATGTATCCAGAGGAATGATTACATATATAAAGTATAGTAAATAGAAATAAGACATATACAGAGTCACCGTTATATACAGGTAAGTGCAATAGTAATGAGTCACCTATGGTAGATCTACATAGGTATAGTATAGCGTAGAGTACAAGATATATACAGTGGTTCTATATAGGTGTAATATAACAATAAAAATAAAATAGCCAAACTATCATACAAAAGAAGGTAGTAATATTATATAAGCCAATAAACTTACAGCCACTATAGTGCGGTACTATTATTATGCTGGTATACATAGTATTATGCATAGAAACACAAGAAGATGAGTTACATGGTAAGACACACAAGACTGGGCACAAAAGCCAAGTGTACAGGTTAATATAGTAAGTGCCCATAAGAGCTGAGTGTCACAGCTATGTCAGCACTAATGACTTTCATTTACCTGTGTATAAAGTGATGAATCAGGCAGGATACAGCTGAACACTGTTCATATATATACTGTGAGGGCCTGGAAGGCGTGTCTAACTAGAAAGAGGCTGCAGTGTATCAGCCTCGGTTCCGGAAGCTATGGGCGTGGCCTGCGTGAAGATGCGGCCTACCTGGGTCAGCCCATCCTGATGTAATGATCACATGATCAAAAGTATTCTGGAGCATGCGCAGTGGTGGTTGGTATGTGTATAAACTGTGGATGGCACCAAGAGTTAAAGAGTGAAACTGCATTGAGAACATAAGAGCCCCTCTCTTGGATACTTGTATACTTCCCAATACTGTCACTTCTCAGTAATCGCTTTCTTACTTATTTTCGCGTCTCTGGTGTCCTTAATGTAGTTACACGCTTTAACTGGTGCCATCCACTGTTTCTACACATGCCAACCACCACTGCGCATGCTCCAGCCGACTTTTGCTCATGTGATCATTACATCAGGATGGGCTAATCCAGGTGGGCCGCATCTTCACGTAGGCCACGCCCATAGCTTCTGGGACCGAGGCTGATACCCTGCCGCCTCTTTCTAGTTTCCACACGCTTTCCAGGTCCTCACAGTAAATATATGAACAGTTCAACTCCATCTTGCCTGATTCATCACTTTATACACAGGTAAATGAAAGTAATGACGTAGCTCTATTCAACTTAAGACGTCAGTACTGACATAGCTGAGAATACCTCTTGTGGATTCTTACCATATAAACCTGCACACTTGGTTTTTGTGTACAACCTTGTATGTGCCTGATGTGTCTTATCATGTAACTCAGCTTGTGTTGCTATACAATATATACCAACTATACATATATATATATAGCCCAACCTGTCTAGAACTACCATAGATGACTCATTTCCCATACTTACTATATATGTAGTGTTTCTCTGGATACCATAGCTTGTGAATCTGAACTACATTTTTCTGTTTACATGGGTCCTTTGTGGTGATTAGATCTGGATGCATATACGGTATGTACAAGGCCTAGTTCACATCTGCGTTCGGGGAGTCCACTTGGGGAGCCCCCGGTTGGAATAGCAAACACATTAAAAAGCGATGAGCAATGAAAGCACATGGACCCCATAGACTATATTAGGGTCCATGTGTTGTCTGCACAGTGTTCACATGAGTCATGCGGAGAGGAAAGTAGTGCTTGAAGTATGTTTCTCTCTATGGGGACCTTGTGCTTTCATTGCTCACTGCTTTTTAATGCATTCGGTATCCCATTCCAGGGATCCCCAAGTGGACTCTCCGATCGGAATACCGAACACAGATCTGAACCAAGTCTAATTTATTCACAGTTGGTGTGATATTTAAAAGATAAGAAAAGATACTAGGAGTCATAACGACTAAAAAGAAAAACTTCAGGATTATTTAGTTCTCTGTGCGGAGTGATCTTCGTTTCGCCTGATGTTGATTATACAGCCTGACCGCAGTTGGGAGGAAAGATCTTTGATAACGCTCCTTCTCATACTTGGGACGAAGCAGTCAGTTAGAGTACTGCCCAGTGCTGTCACAATCTCATACATAGGATGGGAGTGGTTTTCCAGCATGGAGCTCACCAGGGGCAGTATCCTTCTGTCACCCACCTACTGTACTGAGTCCAGGGGGCCAAAGGCTGCAGGAATTATAACTTTTCTTGTACAAATCTAACTTGAAAAAGGTCCACTGTGACTAAAACGTCACCTTTTTGTTCTGAAAACAATTATTGTCTATTGGTGGATGATTTTCTATTTACATGCCTAGCTCTGCTGAGAAAATAAACTACATCTGTGCTAGTGGTAAACTGTGTCCTTCTTTGATGGCCCAAAAGCTTGTAAGGAATTAGTGGCAGAGCTAATAAGTTTGCCAAAAAGATTACAACGATAGTGCCGCTGCCACCTTCATGCTGATCACTGCCTTGTCTTCAGTGTGTCACCTCAAATACCTGTTGACTGTGGCGCACCATCATTGCCTCCTTGTTGCAGGTAATCTTCTTCGGGGCTTGGTCTTTCATTAGGGATGGAGTCTTCTGAAAGTGAAATGGGAATTCTTGTTCTGAATTGGCCACCAGGACCAGTGGAGGGAGAGACAGGTGAGGGCTGGAATTAGCTCCCTCGCTGTTTTCAGGGAGCCACGAACAGAAGAGGTGACAGACAATGATACAGAGGAGAGAACCAACAAGGTAGGGTGGGGAGTAAGTTAAAAGGGATATCCAGGCTAAAATGTTTTTTTTTAATTAGGTTTGGGGAGAAAAAACAGCCTGTGTCTCCCAGTATGGTATGGTCCTGCAACTTCATTGTTTTCTTCCAGTGGAAGTTCTTGCTGCACGTGACCGCTGAGGCCAATCACTACCTTTGACATCTTCAGGTCCCTTCCTTAGGCTACTGCTTGGCCTCAGTGGTTATGTGACCATGGTGGCTAATCAGCGGCCTCATTGTAAGGACCCGGGATGGCACGGGGGGGGGGGGGGGGGGTTTCCACTTCCCCTGTCCTAATTAAAAACATTTTTTTTAGCCTGGACAAGCTTCTTCACCCTGGAAGATTCAGGAGAGTCTTCTGCCAAGGCCTCCATTCTCCTTATGCGAATAAGCTCCTGGAGCAACTCCAACAGTGAATGGGTGTCTGTATTGTGCCAGTGTCTAGAAATGACCAATCTGGCAGCTGTCAGTAAGTGTTGCTGGAGGGGTTTGCTGGAGATCTTTCCTGGGATAATAGACAGGAGAGCCAGTTGAGGGGAAGGTAAGGACAGAACAGCCACTAACCTTGGTGTAAA
Source organism: Leptodactylus fuscus (assembly GCF_031893055.1). Classification (NCBI taxonomy): domain Eukaryota; kingdom Metazoa; phylum Chordata; class Amphibia; order Anura; family Leptodactylidae; genus Leptodactylus; species Leptodactylus fuscus. The sequence continues at coordinate 44,168,845 of NC_134273.1, read as the reverse complement.
GAACAAACACGTGGTCCCCAAAAGGTTTTATTGTTGCCCACTCCCACCATTTTTGCAGTTGGGTATCTCTCTTGGACCCACAGTGCCAACATTGCTCCGATACTTCAGGATAAGACCTCTGGAGGAGGTCCCTTCAGGTCAACCATTTGAAACTCTTCTTTTGAGTGCTATATGGCATAGGTAGTTGGTGAGCAAAAAAAAAAATCTACTCCAGTCGGCAGGGAAGACAGTCCTTGTGCAGATCCTGATCGGTTAGATGAACACAGGGAGTTCTACCTGGTGAAGCCGACCATACCATAGAGAGAGGGTTCACACAAGGTCACCATGTTCGCAAAAACCCTTTCCAGTTCCGTGGGAGTATGAATGCAAGGAGTTGATTGTATTCTAGTCAGGATAGTTGGGTCTCAGGGCATGCGGATTGCATCTGTGCTGAGAAGGTAAGGGGGTATTCCCAGCAACTCTGTATAATTGCACTTTGTTGTGAGCAGAACACTTCAGAAACTTCTGAGCAGAGCAGCCTGGTAGGAACATTGTGCTACAGAAGAGAGGCACTCATGAAATGGTGCCTCTACAGACCCCTCAAGCCCCATAAAGAAAGGAAGTGAGCAGACACTAGTGTGTGTTTGAGCTCCCTCAGGCGTTAGTAGGCTAGGATCCTGGGAAGAGAAGGGAGAACAGGTCCGACTCAATGGCTACCCATTGCCTATCAAAACATCTGTAATGCCAATCGAACATTCACAGTAAGGCTGAAGCAGTATAGTACAGCTTAGGATCCAAAAGGTCTGTCTCCCATCACACTTAAGTTGCATTGTCCTAAATTTAAGCCTACTGTGGGCCAAGCCCCAAACAAACTTGCCAAAGGCCTACTGTAGATGAGCAATGGCTGATCATGGGAGACTTATGGATAGGGCCTGAAACACATATATAAGTTGGGTGACAACATCCATTTTGAGAGCATTAATTCGACCTGACCAAGATAACTTGAGGGAATCGTACTATCTCAAGTCTGCTAAAGGTGACTCTAGTAATGAGAGGTAGTTGAGGTGTTAAAAGTGGGAAAAGTCCAAGGAGGACGGGTTTCGAGGATCTGAATTCCCAGGAGTTTAATGTGTTTTGTCATTGGAAACAGAATTGACCAGCCAAGGCCGCAACTTCACTCAGAGTTAGGGTTATATTAAGATCCTCCATTTTACACAGGTCAACTAAAGTTACTGAAGTGCTGGAACTCTTTTAAGATCACCTCGAATGGAATACGAGGCTGGTTCCGTTCTGGACCATAAAGAGCCAAGACAGAATCCCATTAACCCTCACACGAGCCCATATAGGCAAGGATTTTTCCCATAAACCAGAGTCCTATGCTCACCTGGTTGCAGCTCGCTGGAAACCCAAGTGCACATGGTCATACGTCTTTTCCATATCCATAGGTAATAGGGTGGGGGTGGGGCATGCCTTGTTCCAATGCCCCTGAAATCACCAGTAGAGTCTTGCAGACATTCTGTCCAGACTTACAGCTTTTAATTTCTGGTTTTATACCACCTCTAGTATCATAAGAAAGAGGAGATTCTTTCATATTATTTCCAGGATTTAAGAAGGAGCTATAACTGAATTTCAGTTATCACTAGTTAAAAACACAGTCAGGAATTACAACTTAATATGCAGCAGTTCATGCTGCATATAAAATTACATTTGCGACTATGTTTTTAATTACACAACACATATATATGACCGCACCAGTCTAGGCATAGGGTGCTCACCAATGGGAAAAGGATTTGTCCCGTTCAATATAACTCCAAAAGCAGGCGGCACAACAAAAATTGTGAAAAAAAGTGAAGGAGCTTTATTGCCTCATACTGCGATGTTTTGGCTCGTCGCAGTATGAGGCAATAAACCTCCTTCACTTTTTTCACAATTTTTGGTGTGCCGCCTGCTTTTTTGGAGTTACTGTATATACTCAAGTGTAAGCCGACTCAAATATAAGCTGAGGCCCCTAATTTTACCACAAAAACCTGGGAAAACTTATTGACTCGAGTATAAGCCGAGAGGGGGAAATGCAGCAGCTACTAGAAAATTTAAAAACTTAAAATGGTTTTTGGGTGCAGTAGTTGCTGGGAAAGGGGAGGGGGTGTTTTGGTTGTCTGTCTGTCCCTTCCCTGAGCTTGAGGGCTGTTTTTTTTTTCCCCAATTGGAATTCAGTCTGGCTGAATATAGGGTATCTGCAGTGCTCCTATTAACCCCTTCCTGACAGAACAGGAGCACTGCAGATACCCTATATTCAGTAGACCGGGCACTTTCAGACACAGGGATACCTAATGTGTATAATGTGTTTCACAGTCATTTTCTACTTTTGTGTCTATTCTAGGGAAAGGAGGGATTTAGAACTTTTAATTTTTATTTTTTTTTTAAAGCTTCTTTTTTCCCCCACTATTTTATGGGAGAGTCTATACATTGATATTGCTGCTGGTCATAGACCTCCTCCCCTAAAAAAAAAAAAAAAAATTTTTTTTTTTTTTTTTGCTGACTCGAGTATAAGCCAAATTTTTCAGCACAGTTTTTGTGCTGAAAAAGCCCCCCGGCTTATACTCAAGTTTATACGGTATGTTTTTAATTCGTTATATCTCAAATGCTGCTATAGCTCGTTCTTAAAGGGGTTGTCTGGAATAAAATGCAGTTCACAGGCCACAAGAAAATGGCTGCTTACTTTCTGTGTAAGTGGCCAATTTTCTTGTGGCCGCGGGCATGCGCAGTCAGCTCTGCCCGAGGTCTACATGCTTCACTGCCTGTGCTGGAAGAAGACACGTGAAGAGGACATTCCTGATGAAGATGGAGGCAGCGCTGGAGAGTTCTCTCGCAGCATTGGTTACGCCCCCAGTGCTGTTTGAGAACTCATTTGCATACTGACAAAAAACGAGATTTCTATGGAGCGGCGGTGCAGAGAAGACATCTAAAGGTAGGAGAAGAATAGGCTTCCTACGTGTAAACCAGGAAAAAAAAGTATTTTTATGGTAGAATCCCTTTAATTACACCACTGGCCCTCTCCCCCTAAAAAAACAAAAAATAACTACACAAGGTAGGCCTTAGAGCAATTCTTCATACTTCCTTGAATGAAATCTCCCTTGGACATCAAGAGGTGGGGACACTGTGAGGAGTATGTCGTTCATGCCCAGGACATTTGACTAATAGGTGAACAACATAACTAGGCTTACTGTGACTACTTAAAGAGAACCTATCATGTCCTTACAGATTGGCGGTATTATATGCGAGGACATGAAAGGTTTTCTTTACTTTACATATGACCTTTTATACTTTCAAATATTTATAACGTTACTTTGCTGCAACAGAAAGACTATAGAAAGGCAATGATGGGAAAGTGAATGACTTCATCCTGCACATAATGTGGTCAGATAACATTGGGAAAAAAAACAGCTGAAGGCTGATATTGGTGGTAATGTCTTAAAAATCAAAAGATGTCGGAGTGACTGTTAGTGTTGTGTTATAGTGCATACATCTACTGTGGTATGGCTGACTTTAAAGAACTTACCATGTATTGTATGGTTCTCATTATTTTACACAATTTTATTCTTATATAATCATTCCTTGCAGGTATCTGAAATAATGGCTGATTGGCAATCCTATTACGTTAAAGAAGAGGGTGATGGGAATGAAGAACATGAAGATGGAGAAGGAGACTCTGGTGGTAAGAGTCCTTAACCTCTTCCCGCCGCGGGCATTTTTCTATATGAGGTCTTAATGTTTGCAGGACAAATTGTTCTTCATGATGCCACTATTAATTATTCTGTACAATGTACTGGGAAGCTGGAAAAAAATTCAGAATGGGGGGGGGGGGGATTTGAAGAGAGAGTGCATTTATGTGACTTTCTTACGGACTTTGTTTTTACAGAGTTCACTGTGCAGCCAAAATTACGTCATCTGTATTCTATGTTTTGGTACGATTCCGAGGATACCAAATGTATATGGTTTTATTTGTATTTTAATCCTTTAACAAAAATCCAAAAGTTTGCCAAAATTTTTTTTCTAAAAGTCGCCATATTCTGTAACCTGTAACATTTTTTTTTTTTTTTTTTTATACATAGGGCGTCATAGGGATAGATAGGACGTCTTTTTTTGCAGGACCAGATGTACTTTTTAGTTATATCATTTTGGGGAATTGCTATTGCTTTGATCACTTATTATTCAAATTGTTATCAAAATCAGTGAAAATCAGTACGGCGAAAGCCGGAAAGGGGTTAAAGGAGTTGTGCCAAGTTTACCTCTTATTGCCTATCCACAGGATAAATAAGTATCTGATAGATCTAGAGCAGTGGTCTCAAACTCGGGGGCCAACTGCGGCCCTCGGGACAATAGTTTGCGGCCCCCACCTCAATACATAGCTCCCAACCATCTCGCATTTAGCGGGAAAGTCCAGTTTTTATACTCCTGTCCCGTGCAGCTCCCTGCATGGCCCGCTACGTCCCTTTAGTGTTGTAATTAACAAACTTTCCTCCAATCACCCCCCCCCCCCCCCCTCCGCTCTTATAGCAGCGATAAAAGCGATGGGTGATCAGTGGAAAGCTTGTACTACTGTAAACTGCAGGACTTGTGTGTGACGTCAGACGTCACATGCCTAGGGAGGTATGTCTTAGTGTGCCGGCCGGAAGATGAAGGGATGTGCCGTCTAAAGGTACTGAGAGGGGAGGGGAATGTGAGATGCAGGGTGGAGAGTGTGTGTGTGTCTCTTAGTAACCTAGGGGAACGTTATACTGTGGGCAGAGATGGGGGGGGGGACATGAAACTAGGGCCACAGATGGAAGGGGAACATGAAACTGGGGGCAGAGATGAGGGGGGACATGGAAATGGGGGCAGATGGAGGGGGGACATGAAACTGGGGGCAGATGGAGGGGGGACATGAAATGGGGCAGATGAAGGAGCATATGAAACTGGGGGAGAAATGGTGGGGGGAGATGAAATTGGGGGTAGATGAACTTAAACTGGGGACAACTGGAGGGGGCATTAAACCATGGGAGTAACTGTAGGGGGACCTGTCTGCCTCTAATTGCCCCCAGTTTAATATCACTGTCCAGCTACCCCTACGGTTTAATATGTGCTTCTAGCTGCCAGAGTTTAATGTCCCACTTCAGCTGCCATTAATTTATTGCCCCCCTCCAACTACTCCCACTATTTAATGTCCCCCTCCAGCTACCCCAGTTTCATGTCCTCTCTGGTTTCTCCCAGTTTAAACTTGGGCACCAGGAGAAGGACTTAATACTGTGGGGCAGTTGGAAGGGAACATTATAATGTGGGGACATATAGTGTAGGGGTGACTGTAGGAGGATTATACTGTGTGGGGGCACATGAAAAATGAATGAGAATGGGCGGAGTCAACCTAAAAGTGGGCGTAGCTAAATTTGCTGTGGCACACATAGCTTGTGGAAAACTTGATGCAGCCCAGCCTCACCCAGACTCTACCTCCAGCGGCCTCCGGGTAAATTGAGTTAGAGACCCCTGATCTAGAGAATGTGGATCCCTTGTAACCCTGTCAGAATAGAAGTGCAGTCAGGATGTTGTGCTGTTGCTTTATTTATCTTTATGGCAGTGCTGAAGAGAAATTGGTGAGAAATTGACCTATCCTGATGTTCAATGGTTGCTTGTACACCTCGCACAAACCTTTTAAATAGACAAGTAATAATTCTGTGATGGTCAGTTTTCATGCAAATGATTTTTTATCTTTGTGTCACATTAGAAGGGTTTGTTATATGTTCTATATTCTACATTGAAGACATGATAGCAGGGATCTGGAGTCCAGGCCTCTGACTCCGCCACCTCTAATTTTCAACAGCCCGATTCAGAGTCCTTTATAACCTGGTGATGGCCATGCTGTCAGACACAGTAAAAATCCCTTAATTCATTAAAAAGCTAGTGAACTACTTCACATGACCGTAACTATACAATAAATTATGCATCTAATTATACAATCCCGATAATTGCATTATATAATTAATAGAGATGAGCGAACACTAAAATGTTCGAGGTTCGAAATTCGATTCGAACAGCCGCTCAATGTTCGTGTGTTCGAACGGGTTTCGAACCCCATTATAGTCTATGGGGAACAGATACTCGTTAAGGGGGAAACCCAAATCCGTGTCTGGAGGGTCACCAAGTCCACTATGACACCCCAGGAAATGATGCCAACACCTCTGGAATGACACTGGGACAGCAGGGGAAGCATGTCTGGGGGCATCTAACACACCAAAGACCCTCTATTACCCCAACATCACAGCCTAACAACTACACACTTTACACACTCAATACCACCTCTCTGACAGTAGGAAAACACCTTGAAACATGTGTATTTGGCACTTGCAGTGAGGAGAGCTTGTCACCAGCAGTGAATTTGGCCCTTGTAGTAAGTTGAGGTTGGCACCAACATTTGTTTTGAAAATCAGGGTGGATTGAGCCTCTAACCAGCAGAGTTTGGGCAAATTCATGGTGGAGGGAGCCTCTAAAAACCCCCAGTTTGGACCAATTCATGGTGAAGGGAGCCTCTAAAAACCCCAGTTTGGACCAATTCATGGTGGAGGGAGCCTCTAAACAGCCCAGTTTGGGCAAATTCATGGTGGAGGGAGCCAATTCATGGTGGAGGGAGCCTCTAAAAACCCCAGTTTGGACCAATTCATGGTGGAGGGAGCCTCTAAACAGCCCAGTTTGGGCAAATTCATGGTGGAGGGAGCCTCTAACCAGCCCAGTTTGGACCAATTCATGGTGGAGGGAGCCTCTAAAAACCCCAGTTTGGACCAATTCATGGTGGAGGGAGCCTCTAAACAGCCCAGTTTGGACCAATTCATGGTGGAGGGAGCCTCTAAAAACCCCAGTTTGGGCAAATTCATGGTGGAGGGAGCCTCTAAACAGCCCAGTTTGGGCAAATTCATGGTGGAGGGAGCCTCTAACCAGCCCAGTTTGGACCAATTCATGGTGGAGGGAGCCTCTAAAAACCCCAGTTTGGACCAATTCATGGTGGAGGGAGCCTCTAAACAGCCCAGTTTGGACCAATTCATGGTGGAGGGAGACTCTAAAAACCCCAGTTTGGACCAATTCATGGTGGAGGGAGCCTCTAAACAGCCCAGTTTGGGCAAATTCATGGTGGAGGGAGCCTCTAACCAGCCCAGTTTGGGCAAATTCATGGTGGAGGGAGCCTCTAACCAGCCCAGTTTGGACCAATTCATGGTGGAGGGAGCCTCTAAAAACCCCAGTTTGGACCAATTCATGGTGGAGGGAGCCTCTAAACAGCCCAGTTTGGACCAATTCATGGTGGAGGGAGCCTCTAAACAGCCCAGTTTGGACCAATTCATGGTGGAGGGAGCCTCTAAAAACCCCAGTTTGGGCAAATTCATGGTGGAGGGAGCCTCTAAACAGCCCAGTTTGGGCAAATTCATGGTGGAGGGAGCCTCTAACCAGCCCAGTTTGGACCAATTCATGGTGGAGGGAGCCTCTAAAAACCCCAGTTTGGACCAATTCATGGTGGAGGGAGCCTCTAACCAGCCCAGTTTGGACCAATTCATGGTGGAGGGAGCCTCTAAAAACCCCAGTTTGGACCAATTCATGGTGGAGGGAGCCTCTAAACAGCCCAGTTTGGGCAAATTCATGGTGGAGGGAGCCTCTAAACAGCCCAGTTTGGGCAAATTCATGGTGGAGGGAGCCTCTAACCAGCCCAGTTTGGACCAATTCATGGTGGAGGGAGCCTCTAAAAACCCCAGTTTGGACCAATTCATGGTGGAGGGAGCCTCTAAACAGCCCAGTTTGGACCAATTCATGGTGGAGGGAGCCTCTAAACAGCCCAGTTTGGACCAATTCATGGTGGAGGGAGTCTCTAACCAGCAGAGTTGGTGGAAATCAGGGTGGAGGGAGCCTCTAACCAGCAGAGTTGTGGGAAAGCAGGGTGGAGGGAGCCTCTAACCAGCAGAGTTGGTGGAAATCAGGGTGGAGGGAGCCTCTAACCAGCAGAGTTGTGGGAAAGCAGGGTGGAGGGAGCCTCTAACCAGCAGAGTTGTGGGAAAGCAGGGTGGAGGGAGCCTCTAACCAGCAGAGTTGTGGGAAAGCAGGGTGGAGGGAGCCTCTAACCAGCAGAGTTGGTGGAAATCAGGGTGGAGGGAGCCTCTAACCAGCAGAGTTGGGGGAAATCAGGGTGGAGGGAGCCTAGTATTAGCAGAATTGTGCAACGCTTATGGTGGATGAGTATGAGGATGCGGAGGAATTGGAGAGGTTGAGTACAGACATGGAGTTTCATGTTGGGGTGCTTTACACAGGTGGGCACAAAAATGAAGGCTCTATCCAGTGGTGGTTCATTTTTATCAAAGTGAGCCGGTCGGCACTCTCCGCTGACAGACGGGTGCGCTTGTCAGTGATGATGCCACCGGCTGCACTGAACACCCTCTCAGATAGGACGCTGGCGGCAGGACAGGACAGCACCTCCAAGGCATATAGGGCAAGTTCAAGCCACAGGTCCAACTTCGACACCCAATACGTATAGGGCGCAGAGGGGTCGGAGAGGACAGGGCTGTGGTCGGAAAGGTATTCCCGCAACATGCGCCTATACTTCTCACGCCTGGTGACACTAGGACCCTCCGTGGCGGCACTTTGGCGAGGGGGTGCCATCAAGGTGTCCCAGACCTTAGACAGTGTGCCCCTCGTTTGTGTGGACCGGTGAGAACTTGGTTGCCTACTGGAGGAACTGCCCTCCCTGCCGCCAACGTTACATGCTGGAAACATCTCCATCATATTCTGCACCAATTGCCTGTGGCAAGCATTGATGCGATTGGCCCTCCCCTCTACCGGAATAAAAGACGAGATGTTGTTTTTATACCGGGGGTCAAGGATAGCAAAGATCCAGTACTGGTTGTCCTCCATGATTTTGACAATACGCTTGTCGGTTGTAAAGCACCCCAACATGAACTCAGCCATGTCTGCCACAGTGTTAGTTGGCTTGACTCCTCTGGCCCCACCGGAAAGTTCAATCTCCATTTCCTCCTCATCCTCCATGTCTACCCATCCGCGCTGCAACAATGGGACGATTCGAAGTTGCCCGGAAGCCTCCTGTATCACCATCACATCATCGGACAACTCTTCTTCCTCCTCCTCCTCCTCCTCCATTAAACGCAGTGAAGCGGACAGATGTGTGGACCTACTCTCCAGCTGTGACGGATCGGATGCTATCCCTAACTCCTCTGTGTGATCTGGGTTATCCCTGATGTCAATCAGGGATTCTCTCAGAACACACAAGAGCGGGATTGTAAGGCTCACCATCGCATCCTCAGAGCTCACCCTCCTTGTGGACTCCTCAAAGACCCGTAGGATGTCACAAAGGTCTCTCATCCATGGCCACTCATGGATGTGAAACTGAGGCAGCTGACTTTGTGGCACCCTAGGGTTTTGTAGCTGGTATTCCATCAAAGGTCTCTGCTGCTCAACCACTCTATTCAACATCTGAAACGTTGAGTTCCAGCGTGTGGGGACGTCGCACAAAAGCCGGTGTTGTGGCACATGCAGGCGTTGCTGGAGAGATTTTAAGCTAGCAGCGGCTACTGTCGACTTGCGAAAGTGGGCGCACATGCGCCGCACTTTCACCAGTAGCTCTGGAACATTGGGGTAGCTCTTTAGGAAACGTTGCACCACTAGGTTGAAGACGTGGGCCAGGCATGGAACATGTTGGAGTCTGGCAAGCTCCAGAGCTGCTACCAGGTTCCGGCCATTATCACAAACGACCATGCCTGGGCCCAGGTGCAGCGGCTCAAACCATATTGCCGTCTCATCGAGGAGGGCATCCCTCACCTCAGAGGCAGTGTGCTGTCTGTCCCCCAAGCTGATCAGCTTCAGCACAGCCTGCTGACGTCTACCAACGCCAGTGCTGCAACGTTTCCAACTCGTAGCTGGGGTCAATCTAACAGCGGAGGAGGAGGCGGTGGCGGAGGAGGAGGCGGTAGAGCAGGAGGAGGAGGGGGGTGTTCTTCTCGTGTCCCTGCCAGGAATGTTAGGCGGGGAGACGAGGTACACCGGGCCAGTTTGGGAAGCAGTCCCAGCCTCAACTACATTCACCCAGTGTGCCGTCAGTGAAATGTAGCGTCCCTGTCCGCATGCACTTGTCCACGCGTCGGTGGTCAAGTGGACCTTTGTGCAAAGCGCGGAACTAAGGGCCCGCCTGATGTTGAGTGACACGTGCTGGTGCAAGGCGGGGACGGCACTCCGGGAGAAGTAGTGACGGCTAGGGACGGCATAGCGAGGTGCCGCAGTTGCCATCAGGTCCAGGAAGGCGGGAGTTTCAACAAGCCGGAACGCCAACATCTCCTGGGCCAGCAGTTTAGCGATGTTGGCGTTCAAGGCTTGCGCGTGTGGGTGGTTAGCAGTGTATTTCTGCCGCCGCTCCAATGTCTGAGAGATGGTGGGTTGTTGTAAAGAAGCGCCTGATGGTGCCTTTGATGGTGCAGGAGAAGGAGATAAGACAGGAACAGGGGAGGATGAGGGAGAAGTCAACAAAGTGGCAGAGGCAGATGAAGTGGTGTCCTGGCTCATCCTCTGGAGTGCATCGCCAGCAGTCAGCAGTGGCAGAGGCAGAGGCAGTGGCAGTGGCGTGAACGGCAGGCGGCTTTTGTCCTGCCGTTGCTGCCTGCCATTGATTCCAGTGCTTGGATTCCAAATGACGGCGCATTGAAGTGGTGGACAGGTTGCTCTTCTCAGAGCCCCTAATCAATTTCGAGAGGCAAATTGTGCAGACAACACTATATCTGTCCTCGGCGCATTCCTTGAAAAAACTCCACACCTTCGAGAAACGTGCCCTCGAGGTGGGAGTTTTTCGGGGCTGGGTACGAACTGGAACATCTTGGGAGATTCCGGGTTTGGCCTGGCTTCGCCTAAGCTGCTGACCTCTGCCTCTGCCTCTAGCTACCCTTTTTGGTGCTGCACCTGCCTCAACATCCACACTACTTTCCCCGCTTGACATCCCCCCTGTCCAGGTCGGGTCAGTGTCCTCATCATCCACCACTTCCTCTTCCAACTCCTGTCTCATCTCCTCCTCCCGCACAATGCGCCGGTCAACTGGATGCCCTGACGGCAACTGCGTCACATCATCGTCGATGAGGGTGGGTTGCTGGTCATCCACCACCAAATCGAACGGAGATGGAGGAGACTCTAGTGTTTGAGCATCTGGACACAGATGCTCCTCTGTTAGGTTTGTGGAATCGTGACGTGGAGAGGCAGGTTGAGGGACAATGAAAGGAGCGGAGAACAGCTCTGGGGAGCAGGGACAGTTGGGGTTATTGTTCTGTGAAGCTTGGGAATTTTGGGAGGAAGGAGGACAAGACTGTTGGGTAATAGGAGGAGAGGAGGCAGAGTCTGACTGGCTGCTGGACAATGTGCTGTAAGCGTTCTCTGACAGCCATTGCAAGACCTGTTCCTGGTTCTCGGGCCTACTAAGGTTTGTACCCTGCAGTTTAGTTAATGTGGCAAGCAACCCTGGCACTGTGGAGTGGCGCAATGCTTGCTGCCCCACAGGAGTAGGCACGGGACACCCTGTGGCTTCACTGCTACCTTGCTCCCCAGAACCATTCCCCCGACCTCGCCCACGGCTTCGTCCACGTCCCTTTCCGGGAGCCTTGCGCATTTTGAATTCCCAGTTAGAAATTGGCACTATATACCAGTAGCAAAAATTGTGGGTGCACGTAACCCCAATATATTCTTTGAATTCCCAGTCAGACAATGGCACTATATACCAGTAGCAAGAAATGAGGGTATTTATAACCCCAATATATTCTTTGAATTACCAGTCAGAAACTGGCACTATATGGCAGTAGCAAGAAATGAGGGTATTTGTAACCCCAATATATTCTTTGAATTCCCAGTCAGACAATGGCACTATATACCAGTAGCAAGAAATGAGGGTATTTATAACCCCAATATATTCTTTGAATTCCCAGTCAGACAATGGCACTATATACCAGTAGCAAGAAATGAGGGTATTTATAACCCCAATATATTCTTTGAATTACCAGTCAGACAATGGCACTATATGGCAGTAGCAAGAAATGAGGGTATTTATAACCCCAATATATTCTTTGAATTACCAGTCAGAAACTGGCACTATATGGCAGTAGCAAGAAATGAGGGTATTTATAACCCCAATATATTCTTTGAATTCCCAGTCAGACAATGGCACTATATACCAGTAGCAAGAAATGAGGGTATTTGTAACCCCAATATATTCTTTGAATTCCCAGTCAGACAATGGCACTATATACCAGTAGCAAGAAATGAGGGTATTTGTAACCCCAATATATTCTTTGAATTCCCAGTCAGACAATGGCACTATATACCAGTAGCAAAAATTGTGGGTGCACGTAACCCCAATATATTCTTTGAATTACCAGTCAGAAACTGGCACTATATGGCAGTAGCAAGAAATGAGGGTATTTGTAACCCCAATATATTCTTTGAATTCCCAGTCAGACAATGGCACTATATACCAGTAGCAAGAAATGAGGGTATTTATAACCCCAATATATTCTTTGAATTACCAGTCAGAAACTGGCACTATATGGCAGTAGCAAGAAATGAGGGTATTTGTAACCCCAATATATTCTTTGAATTCCCAGTCAGACAATGGCACTATATACCAGTAGCAAGAAATGAGGGTATTTATAACCCCAATATATTCTTTGAATTACCAGTCAGAAACTGGCACTATATGGCAGTAGCAAGAAATGAGGGTATTTGTAACCCCAATATATTCTTTGAATTCCCAGTCAGACAATGGCACTATATACCAGTAGCAAGAAATGAGGGTATTTATAACCCCAATATATTCTTTGAATTCCCAGTCAGACAATGGCACTATATACCAGTAGCAAGAAATGAGGGTATTTATAACCCCAATATATTCTTTGAATTCCCAGTCAGACCATGGCACTATATACCAGTAGCAAGAAATGAGGGTATTTATAACCCCAATATATTCTTTGAATTACCAGTCAGAAACTGGCACTATATGGCAGTAGCAAGAAATGAGGGTATTTGTAACCCCAATATATTCTTTGAATTCCCAGTCAGACAATGGCACTATATACCAGTAGCAAAAATTGTGGGTGCACGTAACCCCAATATATTCTTTGAATTACCAGTCAGAAACTGGCACTATATGGCAGTAGCAAGAAATGAGGGTATTTGTAACCCCAATATATTCTTTGAATTCCCAGTCAGACAATGGCACTATATACCAGTAGCAAGAAATGAGGGTATTTATAACCCCAATATATTCTTTGAATTCCCAGTCAGACAATGGCACTATATACCAGTAGCAAGAAATGAGGGTATTTATAACCCCAATATATTCTTTGAATTCCCAGTCAGACAATGGCACTATATACCAGTAGCAAGAAATGAGGGTATTTATAACCCCAATATATTCTTTGAATTACCAGTCAGAAACTGGCACTATATACCAGTAGCAAGAAATGAGGGTATTTGTAACCCCAATATATTCTTTGAATTCCCAGTCAGACAATGGCACTATATACCAGTAGCAAGAAATGAGGGTATTTGTAACCCCAATATATTCTTTGAATTCCCAGTCAGACAATGGCACTATATACCAGTAGCAAAAATTGTGGGTGCACGTAACCCCAATATATTCTTTGAATTACCAGTCAGAAACTGGCACTATATGGCAGTAGCAAGAAATGAGGGTATTTGTAACCCCAATATATTCTTTGAATTCCCAGTCAGACAATGGCACTATATACCAGTAGCAAGAAATGAGGGTGTTTATAACCCCAATATATTCTTTGAATTACCAGTCAGACAATGGCACTATATGGCAGTAGCAAGAAATGAGGGTATTTATAACCCCAATATATTCTTTGAATTCCCAGTCAGAAACTGGCACTATATGGCAGTAGCAAGAAATGAGGGTATTTATAACCCCAATATATTCTTTGAATTCCCAGTCAGACAATGGCACTATATACCAGTAGCAAGAAATGAGGGTATTTGTAACCCCAATATATTCTTTGAATTCCCAGTCAGACAATGGCACTATATACCAGTAGCAAGAAATGAGGGTATTTGTAACCCCAATATATTCTTTGAATTCCCAGTCAGACAATGGCACTATATACCAGTAGCAAAAATTGTGGGTGCACGTAACCCCAATATATTCTTTGAATTACCAGTCAGAAACTGGCACTATATGGCAGTAGCAAGAAATGAGGGTATTTGTAACCCCAATATATTCTTTGAATTCCCAGTCAGACAATGGCACTATATACCAGTAGCAAGAAATGAGGGTATTTATAACCCCAATATATTCTTTGAATTACCAGTCAGAAACTGGCACTATATGGCAGTAGCAAGAAATGAGGGTATTTGTAACCCCAATATATTCTTTGAATTCCCAGTCAGACAATGGCACTATATACCAGTAGCAAGAAATGAGGGTATTTATAACCCCAATATATTCTTTGAATTCCCAGTCAGACAATGGCACTATATACCAGTAGCAAGAAATGAGGGTATTTATAACCCCAATATATTCTTTGAATTACCAGTCAGAAACTGGCACTATATGGCAGTAGCAAGAAATGAGGGTATTTGTAACCCCAATATATTCTTTGAATTCCCAGTCAGACAATGGCACTATATACCAGTAGCAAGAAATGAGGGTATTTATAACCCCAATATATTCTTTGAATTCCCATTCAGACAATGGCACTATATACCAGTAGCAAAAATTGTGGGTGCACGTAACCCCAATATATTCTTTGAATTCCCAGTCAGACAATGGCACTATATGGCAGTAGCAAAAATAGTGGGTGTATATAGCCCCAATTCTATTGCTAGGGGACTTGCAGTGTATTTCTGGGGTGAAGGTGGGGGGGCACACCGTTGGAACGGGTATCGGGGGTATATATCGGGTATACGGGAATACACTGTCAGTGTATTCTATTCAGGATCCTGGGAAAGCTGGGTTGCGGCGATTGAGCCCGTCAGTGCCACGTTACACTGACAAGCTTCTCCCTGGAATTGAAGTTATATGTAAGCCCAATATATTCTTTGAATTCCCAGTGAGACAATGGCACTATATGGCAGTAGCAAAAATAGTGGGTGTATATAGCCCCAATTCTATTGCTAGGGGACTTGCAGGGTATTTCTGGGGTGAAGGTGGGGGGGCACACCGTTGGAACGGGTATCGGGGGTATATATCGGGTATACGGGAATACACTGACAGTGTATTCCATTCAGGATCCTGGGAAAGCTGGGTTGCGGCGATTGAGCCCGTCAGTGCCACGTTACACTGACAAGCTTCTCCCTGGAATTTAGCTCTTATAAGAGCTGTTGGTTGTCTTCTCCTTCCTATCCTAGCCTGTCCCTGCCTACCCAGAATCTAAGCCCTAGCTAGCTGGACGGAAACCTCCGTCCCCGGTGAATTGCAAGATCAGAATGACGCGAAGCTGGGCGTCGCTGTTCTTTTAAATTAGAGGTCACATGTTTTCGGCAGCCAATGGGTTTTGCCTACTTTTTTCAACGTCACCGGTGTCGTAGTTCCTGTCCCACCTACCCTGCGCTGTTATTGGAGCAAAAAAGGCGCCAGGGAAGGTGGGAGGGGAATCGAGTAATGGCGCACTTTACCACGCGGTGTTCGATTCGATTCGAACATGCCGAACAGCCTAATATCCGATCGAACATGAGTTCGATAGAACACTGTTCGCTCATCTCTAATAATTAATCATCTTATTTTGGTTTCAAAATTATTTATTGAATTAGCAAGGCAAAATACAAGCAAGTTAAACATACCTGTATCCCAGGCATTCTTGTGTGTAATGAATTCGGTAAGAGCATTTGAGATCCATTGTTTAGTGCCAGGATTTGTTAGTAGAGGCTCATTTTACAGCCAAGGGGAAGGGATAGCAGAAGGAGAATGGAAATTTAATGTCAATCGTGACTATGTCGTGATCCACTTAGGCACATGTCGAGCATATGTGAAGTCAGGGAGCATTGAGATAGAGTGGAGTATCCTATCAATGGTAATGGTGATGGGCCAGAGAAAAATATGTATATCCTCTCTTATTTCTATTAAAGTCATGCCAAGCATAGGCAACGTAAAGGGACTGGAGCACAGTACGTATCCCTCGCTTAACCTTTAGAATAACGTTTATATGCAGAGGGGGAGGAGCGGTCTCGTGTTACATTAACGATGAAATTAAAATCTCTACACCAGATCAGTTTAGAAAAATCTAATTGTTCTAACAAGAAAAGCAGCAAGACAAGTGTTCGTATACTTATTGAGGAGGTACAACAGCCTCTGCAGGATGTGGAGATTGGGTAAGGGCCGATGGCTGCTTGTGTTTCGGTTGCCAGATACGTAGGTGTCTCTGAGGAAGAGGGTCAGCAGGATCCAGGTCGTACCCTTAGAGTCCTTCACTTGGAAAAATACTTTCTTTTAAGGAGCGAATGGTATAGGCCTTGTTGTTGAGAGAGCACGCAGTGTGGAAGGGGAAGCCCCATCGGTAGCGCATCTGTGCCTTTTGTATCCAGGGGCATGACTCTGTGTCTATCCAAGGTAGCTGGTACCAGATCAGCGAAGAGTTGAACAGATAACGTTATTCCTGTTAGAGACTGGTGGTTATGGGCTGCAGACAAGATTTGATTATGAAGCTCCAAATAGTAGAACTTGAGAATAAAGTACCATACATTTGGGTTCTTAGGTCAACCTGCTGCTCTGTGAATGTTATTCATACTGAGCAAATGGTCTTATAGTCTTCCAGAGCATCAGACACCCCATCCATTCTATCCTCCACCTTTGATACCCTGTAGCCAAGGTCCTTGGAGAGTTTAGTAGAAAATAGTTGTTTAATTTTTGTGAAAGGGGTAACAGAGTCTACCAGTTGCCCAAGTGTCAAACCAAACATGGGTTCTTGCTCAGAAATGGCGAGGGAGGTAATGCTGCAGTGGGGAGAACCACCTCCAGCGAAGTCCATTGGCACAGTGATCTGAAAAGTTTAGGTAGAGTGTGCCAAGCATCGGAGTCTTTTCTACGTTTGCAGGTTTCTGGTGTTTGAAAGCATGTAGCCACTTAGAAATCAAGTAGGTTTTAGTACAAAGTCATTAGTAGTACAAAGTCATTAGTGCAAAGTCAGTCACCTGCAGCAGGACAATACAGCTAAGGCATTGTCAGCACCCAGTAGCCAGCACTAAGGAGTTCTTAATATCCAAGAGGAAGGAAGCTAAGGACAACAAGCTCACAGGTATAGTTTAAGCAGAAGCACATACCCTAGAAGATGTAGGGGGGCATAGCTGTATACCTTTGCCACTCAGAAGCAGATTGGTAGGTGGCTGAGGAGCACTCAGGTCCCGGGCACACAGCAGAAAGATGCCGTGAGAACACTTGCAGCGGACCAATGGTACCAAGAAGAACTTCAGGAGGACATCCAGCAGATAGATCAGTCAGGGCCGCTTCGGTGTAATCAAGATGGCGGCTGTGCCTCATGGACAAACTGCATGCTGTGTTAGCTGGAGAGCAGGTGCCAGCATGCTTTCAGTCCCCTTCGCCTGAAGCCCGCTGGTTTAGCAATGAAGTCATAGGAAACAAGAGGTTGAGAACTCATGTGGAGACCCCAATGTCAAGCAATTAAACCAAGGCAGAAACTGAGCTGAAGCAACACATCTCCCGCTACCTGCCCACACGTAACCTCAGATCCTCCAATGACCTCCTACTCCGCTCCTCTCTCATCCGCTCCTCACACAACCGGCTCCAAGATTTCTCCCTTGCATTCCCCATACTCTGGAACTCCTTACCAAGACACATAAGACTGACCCCCACAATCACAGGATTCAAGAAGGCCCTGAAGACTCACCTATTCAGGAAGGCCTACAACCTCCAATAACACTATCACCGCACCACCATCTATACAGTCTCCCCCTCTCCTTCTGTCTCTACCCCCTTCCCACATAGACTGTAAGCCCTCGCGGGCAGGGCCCTCTACCCCACTGTGCCAGTTGGTCACTGTTAGTATTATATCTACCTGTATAATTTGTGTACTGTATGTAACCACCAAATGTAAAGCACCATGAAATTAATGGTGCTATATAAATAAATAATAATAATAATAATTAATGGATGACTGTCTTCAGCTTCAGGCCACGTACCGCCAGTCATTGTATTTTGAAGCTGGAGTCAGTAACTTTTTTCTTTTTACGACACCTCTCTTCCCCCCCAACATTGACTTTACAGCCCTGAATGATAAGTTAAGAAAAGGATCATGGTGTTTGACAGCTCTGCTTTGATTTCTTACACCCGATTGAGATATTTATTTGTAATTGATTATAAACTGTATAAATAATAATGCTTCCTATAGCTACACTCTATAACTAGTTTTTAGCCTTGGTGGTGACATTTTCAGCAGGGGTTTTGCTTGTTATTGTTTGATGATTTTTCTTTGCTTACCAGGTAATGTGTGAGTTGTTTTAGTGCTTTGTTTTATATCAAGTGTGCATGGAATATTTTCTTCTTCAGAAAACAATCGGACTTTCCATATTTCTTTTTCTTCGAGATATTGTGTTTATACAATGTGTATGTATTTAGCTTTCCCTGTAAAATAGCATTTATTTTCTTTCTCTCCCCCCCTCCCCCCTTCCATGCCGGAGTAGAGTTTCGCTATGGAGGCAGGGATAGTCTAATCTTCCTTGTTGATGCCTCTAAACAGATGTTTAAGACTACGACTGATGATGATTTAACACCGTTTGACATCGCTCTGCAGGTAATTTATTACATTGGATTTATGAGATACTTAAAGGGAATCTGTAAGCAATTTTAAGACATTAAAGGGGCATTCACACTACCATTGGTGAAAGGGGCATACACACTACCATTGGTGACCATCAGCAGTGTCCGTAGATATTGTCTGTTACAAGGTTTTAGCAACAGACACTAGCTGAACCGTCAGAAATCCGTTAAAATTTCCATTCAGTGGGATTTCATCTTGTCCGTTTAGACCCAATCTGTCAGAAGTCCATTTTTTTCCAGCGGACAAAAAAATCCTACATATGGGACTTTTCAGTCTGTTAGGAAAAACGGATGGCAAGTGTCTGTTATTTATTTTTTTAACATTGAAGTCTATGGGCCATCAGTTACTGTCCGTTATTTTGCACCCGTTTTTTCTGCACATGGTCAGAAAGCAAAAACAAAAACAAAAAAACCCGAAGGGAACAATGGGAGGAATAGGGTCACATTGCAGGCAAAGAAAGCAGAATTTCTAAAGCAATATATTTAGAAAAAATCTTCAATTTACCAGTATAAATAGGATCCTTGAGATGGGACAACCCCTTTAAAGGGGTTGTCCCGTCACAAGGATCCTATCTATAATGCTTGTAAATGTGAATGTAAGACTTTTCCTAAATACACTGCTTCAGCAAAACTGCTTTGTTTGGCCACTATATCACTTTATTCATTTTTTTGTGCCCACAGCCCTGACCTGAGTCAAGTGATGTCTGCCTGCTCTCAGGGGGGAGGGAGGAGGGGCTAAGTACACGAGAGCGAGCCTGGAGGTGGGGGGTAGTTTACCCTTTGGGTGACAGGTGAAGCCAGCAACATCGCTATGCTTCTGCCCTGCATGAAGCCAGCAGCGGCAGAAGCGATGCTGCTATTCCAGGGTGGGGCGGCGGAGGAGCAGAATAACAGCATCGCTTCTGCCGCTGCTGGCTTCATGCAGGGCAGGCACATAGCGATGTTGCTGGCTTCGCTTGTGCCGGCATCTAACTCCCCGGCATTCGCTGTAATAGGCGGATGCTGGGGACAGTTAGACGCCGGCACAGGCACATCGCTATGCTTCTGCCCTGCATGAAGACAGCAGCGGCAGAAGCGATGCTGTTCCGCTCCGGGGTCACATATGCAAAGCCAAGCGGCGAGATGCCGCCGGCCCTGCGTGCAAGCTCATACACCAGTCTAGCCTTCACAATGCTAATACAGACCCGCAGGGTGTCGGGTCTTGTATTCGCATTGTGAAGGCTAGACTGGTGTATGAGCGCGCACTCAGGGCCGGCAGCATCTCGCCGCTTGGCTTTGCATATGTGACCCCGCCCACCAATGACGAGACAAAGCCAGAAGACAGAAGATTTTAGAGGTACGAAGACGGGTAAGTATGCGACATGGGAATACCCCTTTAAGATACCAATGCATGACAGGGATAGTCTGCTTCCCAAGACTCCCATCAGTTAACTTTATGTACCATGTTTCAATAGGCTAACAACATACATTCAATTGTGGCTGAATCTGGCACTGCAGCTTTGTACTATTTATGGTAGTGGTAGGTATCTTTGGTGAGACAGTGGTGTAGTAACCTACACATGAGAATTCCCAAGCTACTGAACCTCGTGGCTAGAAATTACTAATGGATTTTCAGAGAGAAATTAGGGGGTGTGCTGGATGTTTAGGTTCTGAAAAGTAAGCGGCCTATACGGTAATTGTTCTTTAACATTGACCCTCAGCTGTCTTGAGCACTCTTGAGTGGAATGTATGAACTCTTCCATCTTGTACGTTTTATATTTAGTAGTTTCAGTGCCTAAAGTTTTTTTCAGACTTTTAGCCACAAAAAAATGCACATATATATATATATATATATATATATATATATATATATATATATATAACCGTATGTTTGATGCAAAAAAAATTGGGCAGTATTTTCACAATATGTCAGGTATCTGCTGTTAGGAAATGTATATTTGGAATGTTTAATATACAGTGTATATATACTGTGTATATATATATATATATATATATATATATATATATATATATATATATAATTTTTTTTTTTTTTATTTTTATTTTTTTTTTATTGTATAACTTGTTTGTCAGTTTTGTGAAAATAGACTTTGTAGTTTAAAGGGTATTTTAGCTGCAGTAAGTCTTATCACTAGGGTATGTCTTCAACTGGGGTGAAGAGGATGAGGCACAACAGTACTTACGCAAACCCTGGACAACCAAGGTGCTGTGCAGGGAACAGTTCAGATGAATCCTTGTTTCTTCACAGAACAGCCTCTTTCTAGCTGTTGCTCATTCTAGCAATGGGTGCGAGTCCCACTGATATGTTGACTCTTGTCATAGCTGGAATACCCATATTATTAAGGGGTATTCTTATTAAACTATTCATGTTTTTTATCTTGCTCTTCTTAGTGTATTCGAAGTGTCTATACCAGCAAGATCATCAGCAGTGAGCATGATCTCCTAGCTGTGGTGTTCTTTGGTACTAGGGAAAGCAAAGGCAGTGATTCTATCAAGCACATTTATGTTCTTCATGATTTGGATACCCCAGGTGAGGTATATTTTAGAATGAATCCCCTAAGTGTATTGTATATTTTGAAGAGGTTGTCAAATGTGTGACTTTCAAATGCAGTTGTTTTTTTATACAAAATCTCAGTCTCTGGATGTAAAAATATATACTTTGTTGCCAAGATACGTAGTGGTAGGATTTGGTTATGATCCCCAATATAGGGGTTAAGCCTTATCATTTTTAACAAATGTATTGTTCTGTCTTGAGTTGGATCTAGAATAATAATGGTTACAGATCTTCTCATGAAGGCAACAACTTTCTAATTGCAATTCAGTGAATGGGAAGACAGTTTTGGCCATATATACCATTTAACCCTTTCACTGCCAAGGGTCTCTGGAATCTCATCTTTAAAATGATACCAAGATCTTCATAATAACCCTTACAGATTTTTAGCGAATTGCTGTTAAAAACGCTGTCGGGAATTGAGATTTTCTACGAGATTTGAATCCCCAATAGCATTTTCAACAGTGAATTGCAATAGGGGTTAACATGAAGGACTTGTTATTATTTTAAAGATGAGATTCTCATCTTTAAAATGATTGTAAAATTATCTTCATAGCCCAAACGAGACCAGACATATGGCCATTAGAAGTAAGGACGTAGCAGCTACATCCTCCGCTAGACAAGGGACACTCTGGGAGGACGTAGAGCTACATCCTTGGCAGTGAAAAGGGTTAATTTCATTCAATTCAAAGAATAGCCTTCCATCTAATGCATAGACTAGATGGGTCTGGATGATAGGGCATTCATTGGGATGTCCATATGCTGTGATATGAGAAAACACCTTTCACTAACCCTTACATCTTATAACTGTGCATTCATTCTTATATAAAGTCGGACTAAGAAATGTCTTTGGGATGTGTTCCGTTTTTTTGCTCTTGTATTTGTATATAGGTGCAAAGCGAGTTTTGGACTTGGATAAATACAGAGAAGAGAAAGGAAGGTTGTACTTTTCTGAAACCATTGGACATTCAGTGGACTTCTCACTAGGGGATGTTCTCTGGCGCTGTGAGAAACTCTTCAGCAACATTAAGATGAAAATGAGTCACAAGCGTATAATGTTGTTTACTAATGAAGACAATCCACATGCTGGAGACTCTGCCAAAATCACACAGTCCATAACTAAGGCAAAAGACCTGAGAGATCTGGGTAAGCAATGGCTAGGCATATTAGTTTGCCCCACTTAAATGGAAAATCTATTGGTGAGCAGTAGCAGACAGTGTGTGAACACAGAGCTACATCATAGTTATCACAGTTGCCTGTGATTTTGCACTGCTCGGCATCCCGTTGCGGTTAGCTGCGCGGAGAGTTCACATGGCGGAAAAGGTTTCTGCTGTGTGAACATACCCATAGATGTCCCATATAAGCTGTGATGGCTTATCAAAGCTGAGAACTAAAAGCAGCCAAATGCACGTTTATGCAGATGAAATCCATGGAGGTGCAAGTTTGCTAACTCAGCTTAACATGTTTTTGGGGTATTTTTAGGGATTTTCTTGGATCTCATGCATCTTGAAAAAGAAGGTGGTTTTGACGTCTCTCTCTTCTATTGTGATATTGTGAATACTGACAATGATGAAGACCCTGGTGTGCAGTTTAAAGCTTCCAGTAAGCTAGATGACCTCATGAGGAAAGTGAGAGCCAAGGAAAGCAAGAAGAGATCTTTGTGCAGGTAAAAGACCAATGTTTAACTTCCTTCATAGTTGAGTTAACTGACCTTCAATGCCAACGTAATTTGAAAAGGAGACTCATTTTTAATCATTCATAAAGTGAAAAATATGTCTTTGTACCGTATTAGCCAGTAGAAGTAAAACATAAAAATTGATAGTCTTCCGTAGTTAATGGCTACCTGAAAGATCATGACAAGTTGCAAGCTTAAAGGAGTTGTCTGGGCAAAAACGTTATTTTTTTTAAATAGGCCAGGAGAGGTGAAAATTAAAAAAAAATAAAAAATGATACTCTCCTGTCCCCGGTGCTCTGGTTCCTCCCAGCGAGGTCCGGTCCTGTCTTACCTTCTTGTCTTCCGACCAAAGTCCCTGCCATACATAACCACTGAGGCCAATCAGCAGCCGTCAAGGAATTTAATTTCAATAAGAGAGATGAGCAACATGACTGGACCGCGCTAGGAAGAACCGGAGCATCGGGGACAGGTGAGTTTGATATATTTATTTTCACCTCCCATGGCCTATTTTAAATATTTTTTATTTTTTGCTTGGACAACCTCTTTAATACAGGTTCACAGTGGGTGGGAGGGGTTGGTCTGTTCTGTCTTTACAATGTGAATGGAAAGGGGAGGGGCATATTTCTCCTCACAGCCTCTACACCTCTGCAGACGGCTTTCTCTGTACACTTCAGCAAATAAAATTTAGTCCCATAGTAGTGGACCACCCATGAACAATTATTACACTATACGGCGAAACTGTTTTTTGTTTTGTTTTGTTTTTTTGTTTTTTTTATAACCGGACACAAAGTTGGACATGCAGGACTTTGTGTCCGGTTAAAAAAAAAACGGTTTTGCCGCGGAGAGCACAAAACGCTCCCCGGCGCTCACGGCCGGACATGGTCTGCCAGGTTTCCATCTTCTGCTGGCAGAAGACGGAAACCTGAAAACGTAGATCGGGCGCTGGTATGAACCCAGCGTTAGCTGTTTTGTCCTCTCTTTACATTGATCATGCTTCTGGACATCACTTTTTCTACACTGTTGGCTATTTTTTAGTGTTTTATTACTTTGTGCATTTTTGTGGTGTGAC
The DNA here is from genome assembly GCF_031893055.1 of Leptodactylus fuscus. Classification (NCBI taxonomy): domain Eukaryota; kingdom Metazoa; phylum Chordata; class Amphibia; order Anura; family Leptodactylidae; genus Leptodactylus; species Leptodactylus fuscus. Next base: position 44,144,733 of record NC_134273.1, on the reverse strand, counting down.
TGACTCCATTGTGGTTGTGCATGTCACCCATCTGGCCGAGGCTTATTTTATTTAGCACATAATATGGGTGAACTACACTTTCTCTTAATTCATTTGGAGGCCCATGACCAGAGAGCAGTTTATTTGCTGTATATGCCAAGCATAATATGACTGAAATACACTTGCCCTAAATTTATTGGGGGAGGAGGTCTAGAGAGAGTTGAGTCATTGTAGTGTATGGTTCCATTTAAAGAGAATGTCTTGTTGCTGGAAGACAGTCTTCTATAAATGTTAACCAATTATCTAATTTTCATGTGTGTGTTTTTGTATGCACTATATAAAGTCTGAGAACAGCTGAGCATGTTTACACTATAATTGTTTTTTTAAATCCCTATTCCACAATCACAGTATATGGAGAGGGCTGTAGTTTAGAGGTCCTTGACCCTGATCTTGAGAGAGGTGCTGGTCCCAGAGGTGGATTTCATCCAGATAAGAAAACCAACTTTAATACTTTCTTCCTATAACTTTTTTCCCTTTGCAGAATCCCTCTAAAGCTGAGTGATGACCTCTACCTTACAGTCGGAGTGTACAACTTAATCCAAAAAGCTATAAAACCACCTCCTGTAAAGTTGTATCGAGAGAGCAATGAGCCTGTAAAAACAAAAACGAGAACGTTCAACAGGGAGACGGGTAGTCTCCTCCTTCCCAGTGACTCAAAGAAAGCTCAGGTACTCTAGGGTGATGGCAGAAGTGCAGTGAACTTTCAAAGGTCACTTTCACTCATTTCATAAGATTCTGAAATAGCAGAAAATGTATCTTTCTGTTTCATATTGCTCTGAGGCAGAGGTTACACATAATGAGTTCTAACAGAAAATTCCCAAAAGTGGCATTGATGTTTGGGTTGATGGCTTCATCCTAATTTGTTGTGATGTTTGGAAATATGGGTTATAAAATAAATGCTTTTTCTTATGATGATTAGAAGATGTCAGAAATGTTATGGTAGTGGGGACTGATCTGTGACTGATGCTAGCATTGGTGTACCTTTACTCATTGATGTCTCTCTGGGCAGACTTATGGAAATCGTCAGATTGTGCTGGAGAATGAAGAGACAGAAGAGCTGAGGAGGTTTGATGATCCTGGTCTTGTGCTCATTGGGTTTAAACCGGTCAGTTTGCTGAAGAAACACCATTTTATCCGACCCGCACAGTTTGTGTATCCGGAAGAATCTCTCATTACAGGTAAGTTCAATTCTGAACTTGAAACCGTACAATTGTTTTTTCTTATGTATCACATGGCAACAAGCCTTACTACCAACACCAAAGCATTACATAATATCTACCTACAAACTTCTATGTGATTCTGATATCCACTGTATTTCTGCTTTATTTATTTTTACCTCTTCAGCAATTACTAGTATATGAACAGGACCATATTATATGGAGTTATTTTGGCCTCATCAATGATTTCCAGGGGGCAGGTCTTCATATTGCAACACAGACTCTCCCAAGGGGTGGACTTTCAGCCCCCAGAGTGCCTATTACCTCTGCATGCTATTGCTGCTCCTGTGGCCTCTCTTTCAACTATCCCTGTTCCCTTGCCATCCTTGGCTATAGTGCGTAGTTTTCCCATACCAAAACTCCATGGAAGGTGCCACTGAACCTAGTATTTATAGCAGCAACCCTTTATGTGCTGGGGCTCTTTCCTCAAGCACTCCATGCCTTGGTGAGCAGCCTTGCTGCATAGTCCTCTTTCCTCCTAGGTTCCCTGCTGTTTTGTGGTCACTCTTTCCATCCCAACGGGATTTTTTTAGCATGGCCCTGTTAGTTTGTTAGCTTGTACTTTTACTCCTGGATACTTGGGTCTTGTGTCCTTGACTGTCCTCAAAGCAGTTTTGGGTTCCTTGGGGTTCATCTACAGTAGGACCTCTGCCCTGACCTACCCATTTTCCTTCTCAGGTGTCTCATGTTTTTTTTTCCTGATTTCCACGGTTTCGTCAAGATAATAGAGTGTGCTTGGTGAATAAAGCAATTGCATGCAGCTCTGTAGTCGTTGGGGTTGTGCAAAAGGAATTGAGGTGACAGATTAGGGAGAGGAAAGCCAATTACAGGAGGTGGATGGAAATGGCAAATGGCTGAAGGATGTGTTAGTAAAGTTTGGAATAGTTACATTTCTGGACACAGACAACCAGTCTCTCAGGCAGAAGGAGACACAAAATGGCTTAATGAACTAAATCTATTCTTCAACAGATTTGATTGCATACCAGCTCCTCCCACTCCAGCATGTCATTCAGCCCCCTCCCCACACCAAGGCCCCACCTCCACCTTCTTGCACTCAACTGTCATCTGGTTACAATCTGATCTGCCCTGAGTCTCAAGTGTATAGGGAAATCAGGAAGATAAAAGCAGAGAAGGCTGGAAGACCCGATGGGATTAGCGCAAGAGTTCTTAAAATGTGTGAAGACCAGCTCTGTGGGGTTATTACACACATGTACAATATGAGCCTGAAGCTGGGTATGCTACCACAACGTAAAAAACGTCTAGTGTGGTACCAGTTCCAAAGACACCTCATCCAATGGACCTCAATGGCTACAGACCTGTAGCACTGACATCCCACTTGATGAAGGTCCCAGAGCAGGGGTGCCCAATACGTCGATCGCGATCTACCGGTAGATTGCGAAGGACGTATGGGTCGATCGCGGGATGCAGCCAGGGATCCCCGGTGTCTGCAGGCCCCGCCTGCAAGTGTCCGGATAAGACTCTCAGCCTGCGCTGTGAACAAGCACTCCGGACACTTGCAGGCTGGGCAGCAGCAGCTCCGGGGGATGACGCGCTCCCCGCTCTTAGGGATGAAGGGAGCCAGGGTGCTGCTTGTTGACAGCGCAGGCTGAGAGTCATCTCTGGACACTGGCAGGCGGGGCTGCGGCAGCCCTGACTGCGAACGAGTGCAAGGCCCCGACCGGCCAGTGTCCAGAGATGATTCTCAGCCTGCGCTGTGAACAAGCAGACACTAGAGAGCTGTCTCCTGCTCTCACGCCCCGCCCCGGCCTGCCCACAGGCCTCGCCCACAAGAAGTGGGTAGTAGATCTTATCCCTTGGTCAGTTTATAAAGTAGCTCACATGCTGAAAAAGTGTGAGCACCCCTGCCCTAGAGGGATTGGTCCTGACACATTGCCGACCTCTAGTGAGCTCTACTATGGACCCTCTCCACTTTGCCTATCGCCCAGGCATTGGGGTGGATGATGCCATCATCCACCTTCTTCACAGAGCTCTTTTTCACGTGACGTAACCAGGGAACACTGTGAGAATAATGTTCTTTGAATGTTCTAGTGCTTTTCACACCATTCAGCCAGGGCTACTGAGAGACAAGCTGGACCTTGTTGGAGTGGACCATCACCAGTCCAACTGGATCCTAGACTACCTCACAAACCAACCTTACTATGTGAGAGACTGGGGCTGTGTGTCAGACAGGAGCACTACAAGGTACAGTTCTTGCCCCTTTCCTCTTCACACTGTACACTGCTGACTTTAGGTGCAACTCTTTTAGCTGTTACTTGCAAAAGTACTCCGGTGACTCTGCAATAGGCCTCATCACAGACTGAGACGACAGGGAGTACAGAGACTTAACCGGGACTTTGTGGAATGGTGTCAGCGGAACCACCTCAGGATTAATGCTGGGAAGACCAATGAGATGGTGGTGGACATTAATAAGTGGAGGAGTGCCCCGAATCCGGTGGACATCCAGGAGACAGGCATTGAGATAGTTAAGACCTATAAGTATCTGGGTGTGCTCCTCAATAATAAGCTGGACTGGGCTGATAACCTGGATGTACTGCACAGAAAGGATCACAGGAGGCTGAGGGCCTTTGGAGTCCAGGGGGCACTTCTTAGGGCCTTTTTCAACTCTGTGGTAGCAACAGCCATTTTCGGAGTGGCCTGCTGGAGGAGTAGCATAACCAGGGATAGAAATAGAGTTGACAGATTAGAAGGGCCAGCTCTGTCCTGAGGAGGCCCCTGGACCCAGTGGAGGTTGTGGTTGACAGAATGATACTGTCTGTGGGGAGCTCCATGCTGGAGAACAACTCCCATCCTATGTATGTGTCTGTGACAGCACTGTGCAGTACTGTCAGTGACCGACTGCTTCATCCCAAGTGTGAGAAGGAGTGTTATCGAAGTACTTACTCCCAACCGCAGTCAGGCTGTATAATCAACATCAGGCTAAGTGAAGATCACTGCACAGAGAACTAAATGATCCTGAAGTCTTTCTTTTCCTTTTAGTTGCTATGACTCCTAGTATCTTTTTTATCTGCTATTCTGAGCTTGTATGTGTTCTTGCTGTGCCCCACTGGAGCCTTGGATAGAAGCCAACCATGTGCGACATTTACATGATCCCACTCATTTTGTAACGAATGATGTTGTGAACATTCATTATATAACTGGATGTTCCCCTTTAAATGGGTATTTCCACGATTATAACCATATTTAAATTTGTAGACAATTAATAGTTGAATATTTTTGCAAATATGTGTTATTAAAAAATTTAGAGTCTTAGAGATTTTCGTAGTAGTGACAGTCTTTTGTTGGTGCCAGTAGATATGACCATGAATGCTGGAACTTTCTATGGTTTGGGACTTGTCAGAAACCAAATCAAGGTTTAGTTACTGTGGACAGGTTATTAGGTAGGGACATTATATGCAGGTCCGGTTTTAGACAAAGTTTGGCCCTGGGCAAAATTAAAAGTGGGGTCCCCATCTCCTTACATACCAAGACCATCATATTCAGTCATTTCAGAAGTCAGGGCTGTACTTCCAGCGGCATTGATATAGTTTCAAAAGATCAGGAATACAAAAAAATTGTAAAGATATACACTGTCTACCAATAAGTATTTGGACACCCAGTAAAGTTCTGCAGAGTCCCAGTGCATGGTAAACTCAATGCTGACGCCTATTGCACTATTTTAGATAACAGTGTGCTTCCTACATTATGGCGGTTCTTTGGGATGGACCAATGTTACTTCCAGGATGACAATGCCAGCTGTCATGTAGCAATGTCTAACATGGCTTGGTACAGTGACAATCAGGTTAACCGACTGGGCTGGCCTGCCCAGAGCCCAGACTTGAACCCTATCGAGCACTTCTAGGACGAGTTGGATCGCCAAACTAAAGGGGTGCAGCAGGCGACCAAAATCGGTGAAAGAACTTACCTGTCTTCTCCAAGTCGAATACAATAAAATACCACTAGCCGTCATACAAAGACTTGTGGAAAGCATGCCTCGGAGGGTTCAGGCTGTAATTGCCGCTTGTGCTGCTTGGATTACAGGTGTCCAAATACTTATTGGTAGACAGTGTATATAGTTGTGAAACGGCTATGTGTGTACCGATATACTGGGGAGAATTATTAGTACTATACTGACGATTACTAGACCATACACATAATGTATAGACCAACAACACCTCTATACAAGGCCCAGATAGTATATGACCTTTACACTGTGATCACCTCCATTACATTGCATAGTGAATCAAAGACAATATTCGTGCACTACACAGACTTGTAACCTAATAAACATGCTGCCTAATTAGCATATCAATAAAAGTGGGCTAATTCAAAAACGGCTGAGAGGATTAACAAATTAAAGGTATGTCTGGAATAGCCTTTCTAAAGGCTATGCAAATATTTGCTTCGTTAAAAATGAGCTTTCCCAATGATAGAATCCCTTTAAGCATGACAACAGACTAACTAGGTTTGCCACAGGGACTGCTGAACCTTGGGCCTTTCTCACCTTTGGGACTTTTCTGGCTTCCTTATGGTCCCATGCTTAGTCTTTCCATATCTCTGGCATCCTGCCTTGGAGTGTTGCTCCTTTGTTGGAGGTACTCTGCTGCTGTGCACTTAGTTCAGATTCCTTAATTACTGCTTAAACCCTGCCGGTTCCCTTCCTGACATTCTCTCCTAAACAGGATGTCTGGATTGACACATCATTGGCTGGAGCCCACGCCTCTTCCTTTTCCCTTCATCCGATGGTATAGGGTCTCTGTTTTTTGTTTTTTTGTTTGTTTTTTTTACTTTCTCCATGCCTCCCCCATCCTAGGGAGTGTGTTTGCTTTACCTGAGGTGGTTTGCATCATCTGACTGCATCAGGATCCATTTGTGGCTTATTGCATCAGGACCCACTTGTCGATTCAGATCTTATTCCTCTGGCCATGCTTGGGAAAGGGATTTTACAGTAAATACTAAAATCCAATTTTTAAATTTATTTTTGAATTTAATTGGATTTCATATTTGTAGAATAAAACTGCTTGAACTACAAATGGACTGAATATATTGAACTCTTGTTGAAGATATGTTCTAGCTTGTACATAAATTGAAGTATATTTTATCTTTAGGTAGCAGTACATTATTTCAGGCTCTGCTGATTAAATGCCTGGAACGACAAGTGATGGCCATTTGCAGGTATACCCCTCGCAAAAATACCCCACCTCGTTTTGTTGCATTGGTGCCACAGGAAGAGAAATTGGATGACGAAAATGTACAGGTTAAACCTCCAGGTGAGTGCATTAAAGGGGTTTTCTGGACAAAAAATGTTTTGTTTTGTCTTTTTTTTTTTTTTTTTTAAAAGTCCGTTAGTGCTATTAATTGGTTAATAAATGCTCCCAAATACCTTTATCTATGTTTTGAGTGATTTCTGTGTTTCTCTGAGAGCTCCTGGCATCTTCTGTATTTGTTTACTTTGTGCAGCTTCCTGCTATGTAGCTTCCACACTAGCTCCCTCTCACCTCACTCCTCCGCCCTTCCTCTCTCCCTCCCATATACCCCCTCCCTGTCTCTCTAGCTATCCCGCCCACAACTTGCCCTTCTCAACTAACTCAGCCCACCCCCCTAACTCCATTATACTTAGCTGTCTTCTTTCCAGACTTCCTCCTGTGGGACGGCCCCTCTCTCTTTTCTGATTCTGCCAGCACGCACAAAAGTCCTAGTGCTGCTCTGTGTTCTACAGCAGATAATCCACCTCTACTGTGCAGTGGGAGCAGCTCCCACGCCTGCGCAGTAGTGGTGGATTGTCGGCTGCAGAGCACAGATCAGCATCGGGATTATTGCGCGTGCTGGTAGGATCAGAAAAGGAGGGACCGTCCTGCAGAAAGAAGTCTAGATGAAAGAGATAAGCAAAAAAGTCTCTGGGGTGGTCATTTGGATGGGCGGACATTTGCTGGTTTTCCCGTGACGATCCTTTTCCCCATTTCTGGAACATCACTACTACTACCCCCCGACCTTCCAATCCACTCCATCATACTTGCTGTCCAGACATGCTGTGGGACAGCTCCTCCTTCTTTTCTGACTGCAGTCACTTGTCTTAGCACTGCTCTACGCACTGCTGCTGATAATCCACTCCTACATGCCTGTGCAGTAGAGGTGGATTGTCGCTACAGAGCAGTGCAAAGACTAGAGCATGCGCCAGCAATCGGAATAGAAGGATGGCCTGTCCCACAGGAAGAAACCTGGAAGGAAAGAAGAGAGGTAAGTATATTATGGGGTCAGGGGTTAGGCTAAGTAGGTAGGGAAGAGCTAGTAGTAGGGGGCAGGATTGTGAGAGAGGAGGTGGGGAGTGAGGTGAGAGGTAGCTAGCATGGAATTTACATAGCAGGAAGCTAAACCAAGTAAACAAATGCAGAAGATACCAGGAGCTCTCAGAAATCACTTAAAACAAGGTTAAAGGTATATGGGTGCATTTATTAACCCATTAATAGCACTAACAGACCTTTTAAAAAAAAAATAATAAATTGCCTGGAAAACCCCTTTAAGAAATGTATGTCTTTCTTTTTAGAGATTCACCTACTCACATAATATTTTGTTTCTTTACCTGAAGGAGTGTCATTAATGCTAATGTTCCTGTCTGTTTCATTTAGGTTTCAATTTAATTTTCATCCCTTTTGCTGATGATATTCGTAAACTTGACTACCCCGAGATTGTGCCAGCTAATGATGAGCAGACAGATAAGATGAAAGAAATTATCCATAAGATGAGATTTAAATACAGGTATGAGATGGGTGATTTCTACTTTAAAAATTGGGGTGCATTCCCTTTTTAAGTATGTTGTCAGGTTTTTTGGGGTTTTTTTTTGGTTGTTTTTTTTTTTTTTTTTGGGGGGGGGGTTTTAAAACTGTAATTTTTTATTGCAAGTTTTTACAATCCTACTAATATTATAAATGTGAAAGTTTGTGTGTTTGGATGTTTGTATGTTTGTGAGTTTGGATGTATTGCACACATACCTGGATGGTGACCGGGAAGGAAACATAGGCTACTTCATAGGCCGCTCCATCCCCCGACATCACGACCGCGACCGGAGAACGTATGGTCCTGCTACGCTGCAGGACCTAAGAGGACGTCATCCCCGGCTTCATCAGGGCTCCGATAGGTCTGCCTGCATCCTGTGGGCGGTGCAATGGATGAAGCGCCAGCCGGAAAACATGGCGGCGGCTCCCCGCTCCGGCTCAACACTGACATGTAGGCTGGCTGTGCGGTGCAGGACGAGCCGCTCAGGTGTGCCCGCCCAGCGCTCCGGACACAACGCTGCATACCCACAGCTGCGGAGTGAAGCGGACATGCGGCCTCACTCGCTGTGTGTGAGTAACCATGGGGGACTTTAGTGTTCGGGGCCGGGGGCCGCGGTATAGGACTTGCGGGGCCGAGGGGGTCGCGCAGGAGGGGAGGGGGCCGCAAGACAGTGCTTTGAATAGGACTTTGGACACGCAGGGGGTCGCGCAGGAGGGGAGGAGGCCGCGCAACAGTAGTTTGGGGAGCCAGAAGGGTGCCCAGGGCCTCCTTACCAGGGATGCTGCGGGGGTAGAGTTTGGAGGTGCGCATGGGAGGAGGGGGCTGCGCTACAGGGGTTTGGGTGGGCCGGAGCCACGCGGGCCAGGGGTCATGAGTTACATACACGTATCTGAACAAAGTACCACGTGCTGAAAGATTACATACGCGCATCTGCAGACAGTACCACACGCCAGAGAATTAAATACATAGGTCAGCACACAATATCACACGCCAGAGCATTACATACGCACGTCTGCACACAGTACCACAAGCCGGAGGGATTGCATACACACCAATGGACACAGTACCACACGGTGTAGGATTGGAAAAGGATTAGATACGCGCGTCTACACAGGTTCCACATGCCAGAGGATTACATATGCGCGTTTGCACAAAGTACCACACACCAGAAGATTAGATGCGCACATCTGCACACAGTACCGCACGCCAGAGGATTACATACACAGGTCAGCACACAGTATCACACGCCAGAGGATTAGATACATGCATCTACACACAGTTCCACATGACAAAGGATTACATAAGCGCATCTGCCCAATTACCACACGCAAGAGGATTAGATACACAGAGAATTAGAAACGCACGTCTGCACACAGTTCCACACGCTGCAGGATTACATATACGTGCGTCTGCACACAGTTCCACACGCTGCAGGATTACATATATGTGCGTCTGCACACAGTTCCACATGCCCAACAATTACATACGTGCGATATAGCTTCACTCCAGTTCTCCAGGACAACCGAACCCTTGTTTGTCACTAATATCCGAAATGAGATACACATGATCACATCATACTTATGGACACACATGCATACAATATACAAAATACACCAATTCACAAACTGGCCAATTGTTATGGGGCCACTACACAAACAAAATATGAAATATACCTGTGCGAAGCTGGGTCCTCTGCTAGTAAACAATAAGACGTAGGCAAGTGGAAATATAGTGCTACAACACTATAAACCAGTGATGGCGAACCTTTTTGAGACCGAGTGCCTAAACTGCAACCCAAAACCAAATAAATTATCACGGAGTGCCAACACGGCAATTTAACCTTAAAACTCTGTGGGTCCACAATTGCGGACCCACAAATTACAGTCATGTGACTGGGGCTTTACAGATCTTGTACTGAAAGGTAAAGGTCTCTGCATTCTGTACTTTTAAACAATTAATTTTCACTATTTACATCGCACAGGATCTGTTTTATAGTTAACCGTGCAATGTTATTACATCCTGTACTAATTTCACGTCTGCTATAAAACAAATACTGTGTGATATACATAGTGAGGGGACCCCACACAGTACAATCTGCCCCTCAGTGGCCCCCCACACAGTACAATCTGGCCCACAGTGGCCCCCACACAGGATTATACCTGTATACTCCACAGTAGCCCCCTCCCACACAGCATGAACTGGTCCACAGTAGCCCCCTCCCACACAGCATGAACTGGTCCACAGTAGCCCCCTCCCACACAGCATGAACTGGTCCACAGTAGCCCCCTCCCACACAGCATGAACTGGTCCACAGTAGCCCCCTCCCACACAACATGAACTGGTCCACAGTAGCCCCCTCCCACACAACATGAAATGGTCCACAATAGCCCCCTCCCACACAACATGAAATGGTCCACAGTAGCCCCCTTCCACACAGCATGAAATGGTCCACAGTAGCCCCCTCCCACACAGCATGAAATGGTCCAGAGTAGCCCCCTCCCACAGAGCATGAAAGATCCACAGTAGCCCCCTCCTACACAACATGAAATGGTCCACAGTAGCCCCCTCCCACACAACATGAAATGGTCCAGAGTAGCCCCCTCCCACACAACAGGAACTGGTCCACAGTAGCCCCCTCCCACAGAGCATGAAAGATCCACAGTAGCCCCCTCCTACACAACATGAAATGGTCCACAGTAGCCCCCTCCCACACAACATGAAATGGTCCACAGTAGCCCCCTCCCACACAGCATGAAATGGTCCAGAGTAGCCCCCTCCCACACAACATGAACTGGTCCACAGTAGCCCCCTCCCACAGAGCATGAAAGATCCACAGTAGCTCCCTCCCACACAGCATAAAATGGTCCACAGTAGCCTCCTACCCGCACAGCATGAAAGTCTACAGTAGCCCCCTCCCACACAACATGAAAGGTCCACAGTAGTCCCCTCCCATACAGCATAAAATGGTCCAGAGTAGCCCCCTCCCACACAACATGAACTGGTCCACAGTAGCCCCCTCCCACAGAGCATGAAAGATCCACAGTAGCCTCCTACCCGCACAGCATGAAAGTCTACAGTAGCCCCCTCCCACACAACATGAAAGGTCCACAGTAGCCCCCTCCCATACAGCATAAAATGGTCCACAGTAGCCCCCTACCCACACAGCATGAAAGTCTACAGTAGCCCCCTCCTACACAACATGAAATGTCCACCGTTGCCCCCCTCCCCTGACAGTGCAAACAAACACAATATAGTTACCTGAAGAGCTGCCGGGTGTTCTCTCTTCTGTTCACTGTGCGCGCTGATGACTTACGTCATCACGCCCGCGCTTGTTCAGAGGTCACACTCTGTAGTCAGTGTAGGCCGCGTAGTACGCGTGGCCTACACTGAGCTACACTGACAGCTTTCAGCTGGATGCGCATTTGCACAACCAGCTGAAGGCAGCGATCGCTCACTAACAGGGTATCCTGCATCGGATTTGCCGTTAGTGAGCGATCAGGGCGACAGCACGCGTGCCAGCAGAGGGGGCTCTGTGTGCCCTCTCTGGCACGCGTGCCATAGGTTCGCCATCACTGCTATAAACGGAACAGTGAGACAAGGTGAAACGCTTTAAATGAAAAATTATAAAAAAAGAGAGTACAACAAGAAGCAACAAGTGGGAGACAAATAGGATAATAGGAGAGAATGGAGGACGGGAAATAAGGACAGGAGTCAGAGACCATGTAGAATACATCGATGACATTGAAGATAGATGGCATCGATGGTATGATTGAAGGAGGCAGTCAGGAACTCTAGACTACAGACATCTTTCATACTGGCTAGTAACTCAGACCCAGAAGGCGGGAGAGCTTTCTTCCAGTGAAGAGCTATAAGAGTCTTTGCGGCTGTGCATAAGTAGATAAACAACTTGGAAGTCTTTTTACTGATGTGTCTGGGGGCCAAATTGAGCAGGTATGTAAGAGGGTCTAATGGGATACCTTGTACGAAGAGGGCAGCAGTAAGAAGTTTAACTTCTGTCCAAAAGGGCGGATTAGCAGGCAATCCCAGAAGATGTGGTACATAGTGCCCACTGAGGTCTGGCAGCATGAGGAGGGGGATGTTGGGATTAATTTTGTGGAGCAGAATAGGGGTATGATACTAATGCATAAGTATTGGGTTTCCCGAAACGTGATACAAGAAGAGGACTTAGCCTCTCGGGACCATGTAATCTGCCACTGACTGGGTGAGATCTGCCTATTCAGAACCTCTGCCCACTTATCCATATATTTATGAGGCTGAGAGGGTCTTCCCTCCAGACGAGACAGAAGTCTGTGGATGTCAGAGATAAGCTCTTTAGTAGAGGTGCCAGCTCAGCGTAGTCTTTCAAAGACCGTAGGAAATGAGAATTGAATGGCTTGGTAATGGAACCATTCTGAGGCAGGTAAGTGCAGAAATTATGTAAAATGGACGAAAAGCCTGAGCTCCAAGGTCAAAGAATTGGCAAGATGGAACAGACTCAGTCTACTCCATGGTCAAATCATGGCAGAAGTCAATCATCCCCGGGAGGAGTGGGAAGGAAAAGGATTAGATACGCGCGTATCTACCATACCCTTCAAATGATACCATAGAGGAGCGTTGGAAGGTCAAGGGAAACATTTTAATGCAGCAGATCCATACTGCACATGTGAAACAGATGGGCCCTAAGAGAAGGGTGGCAAGTGAGGGGGGAGGAGCGGCATTACAAGAATGCATTGGGGTGGACAGGAACCCAAACATAGCTTCTCAATTTCAACCCATTTGGTATAAATGGAATAGTTTGCAAATGGGCCACCCAGTAGTAATGTAGGATGTGTGGCACCGCCAGTCTCCCTTCTGCCTTGCCAGCCAATATCACCGATTGAGGAATACATTGACGTTTAACGTTCCAGATAAACTGAAATATTGCTTTTTGAAGGGAACGTATTTCAGAACGCCGGCCCATCATCAGAAGCATCTCAAAAAAGTAAAGGAGTTTCGAGTGAAGTGTCATCTTAATCAACGTGATGTGGCCAATGAGTGAGATATGGAGAGAGTGCCATCTGTCCAAAAGGGAGCAAAGCTCATGGAACAGAAGAGGGAAATTAACGGACTATAGGGAGGAATAAGAGAAGAGTTGGATGCCCACATAGCGGAGAGAACCATCTCTCCACTGGAAATCATAGCTGGAACATAGCAATTAAAGAGTGGAATCTATGATGTTCCAGGGGAGGGCTTCAGTTTTAGAGGGGTTTACTTTATAACTGGATAGCCCCCATAGTCCCAAAGGGATCGTAGGAGGTTCAGGAAAGGGATATGAGGGTTGGTGTGGGTCAGCAGGACATCGTCTGCAAATAAACTAAACTAATCTTAAATTTACGGTCTCTTAACTGCTACCCCGGTAATATCTGAATTAGAACTAATGTGGGACACTAGGGGTTCTATACAGACAGCAAAGATAAGGGGAGACAATGGACAGCCCAGTCCCTGTGTTCTGCCTCTTCAGGTTCGTCACCAGCTTCTCTAGTGGCTCTCCTCCTGGGAATTTATCTGGGTAATTCCTTTCTTCTCATTCCTTTCTTCACCACCGACGCCAGCCTTTTGGGCTGGGGTGCGGTATTCGGTGTCCTGAATGTTCGTGGCCAGTGGTCTACGAAGGAAGTCTCTCTCCAGATCAACCTGCTGGAACTGAAGGCCATCTTTCTTGCTCAGTGTGACTGGATCTCCCTCCTCCAGGGTCAGCCTGTCCGAATTCAGTCTGACAACTCCACCACCATCGCCTACCTGAACCACCAGAGCGGGACCAGGAGCCGTGCGGCCTTTCTGGAGGCCTCTCTCTCTCAGGTGGGCAGAGCTTCACGTCCCTCCTCTTTCAGCACTCCACATCCCAGGTGTGGACAGTTGGGTAGTGGACTCTCTCAGCCGAGAGAGTCTCGATCCAGGCGATTGGTCCCTTCATCAGAAAATCTTCAGCTATGATCCAGGTGGGGCTTTCTGGTTGTCAACCTCTTCGCCTCCCATTTTAATCACAGGCTCCCCCTCTACGTGGCCAGATCCCAGTGGGCTAATTTAAAAAGTTGGGAGGATTAATGAATGAAAGGTATGCCTGAAATAGCCTGTCTAAAGGCTATGCAAATATATGGTTAGTTAAAAAATCACTATAGTCAATGATAAGCTTCCTTAAAGGGAATCTATCGACTTAAGATTAACGATCCGCCCTTCTGTGCAACGGCTAACTTTGCTAGGGCTGCTGGTGGCTCGTGAGCGGTTCGGCATCCGTCTTCTGTTGCTCAGGTCTGTAAGACTTCCATATGGGCTTCTATTCACATTTTCATTAAGTTTTATCAGATCCAATCTGTGTCTTCTGCCGATGCCAGCTTGGATCGTAAGGTTCTGTAGGCGGCTGTGCGCTAGAATGTTCACATATCTGTCTGTTTTCCCTCCCTCAGGGACTGCTTTTGGACGTCCCAGTTAAATATGTGAGAAAATGGGATTTTTTTTGTTCTCAGCATAAAATCCCTTTCTCGTTGTTTCCTTGGGGGACACAGATCCCACTTTTTTTTTCTGCACTGGGTTTTTTGTTTGTTTCTTCATGGGTTTACGATTTTTGGTAGTTGTTGGTTCTGTATTGTTCTTTGGACTCTTTCCTACTACTGTGGCACAAAACTGCATTATTGCAATGTCTGTGAGAGGGTATAGACTATGTAGGCGGAGCCGATAGCCTTAGTTTTCCTAGAGGCCGGGTCTATACTCAAGGTGCTGTGTCCCCCAGTGAAACAACGAGAAATAGATTTTACGGTGAGTACAAAAAAATCCAATTTTTTTTCAAAAAGTATTTTTGCCCAGAAAATCCCTTTAAGTCAGGGTCAGCAGGTGGGGGGGGGGGGGAGTTATACAGTTTAGTATAGCAGATTTCTGTAAGTTATTTAATAACCATACTCTATGCACAGACTCTTGTAAACAAAGGGGACATTTTTTTTTGCTTGAGCAATTCTTTAAATGGGATATTTAGGGAAAAAAAAGTAGCAAGCAGCCATTGGCTCCTAAACTGAAAAATTTTGGTTGCAAAATTAATTTTAGTCACCGTATTTAATTATAATGAATAAAGATTGTCTGTATTGAAAATTATTGAAATTTTTAATAAGGGTATATGAATGTGATTAAGACATAGATTTCTTCAGTGTCTAGTGTTATAATTTGCTG
This sequence comes from Leptodactylus fuscus, assembly GCF_031893055.1. NCBI lineage: Eukaryota > Metazoa > Chordata > Amphibia > Anura > Leptodactylidae > Leptodactylus > Leptodactylus fuscus. The sequence goes on along the minus strand of NC_134273.1, from coordinate 44,129,509 downwards.
ACATTGCTCTAAATAACCCATACTGTTGGTTACTGTCTAGGAGTGAGTCATTTGAGAACCCCGTGCTACAACAACACTTTCGGAACTTGGAAGCACTTGCTCTTGATATGTTGGAGCCTGAACCCATTGAAGATTTAACATGTAAGATTTACTCAGCATTCTGCTCATTTGTCTTTACCTTTAAGGGTGTTAATAGTAACAACAGCACTAAGCTGATCTGCCATCTAACCCATAGAGGGAAGGTGATATATTGATGTAGGGGACACTTTACCTCTTATCATCACTGCTGTCCCTGCCTTAGTGTAAAGGTGTGAGGGCAGGCAACTCAAAAATTTTACTAACCATCCCACTCCCCTTGTTCTCACCTTTTTAAACCACTAAGGTACCACCTGATCACACCGTCCCATCAGTGTCCTCACACCCCTTTATTCCCAAATTATCTTTTGCACACATGCCTTGTACTGCTGATGGATAGTATCACTGTCATCAGTTCAGTCTTGTTTAGACCCTACCCGAATCCTCTCCTACACTACAACCACAAATCCTCTCACAACCATTTTGGGGAATCACAGTGGCTCATATGGCAGTGAGTGGTAAGCTTTTATTTTCTCTTAGAAATCCAAAAGGTCACCATCCAGTTGAAGAATAAGATTTAGTACACATATAGCCTATATGTTCTTTTGAACAAGTCGATATATTCAAGAAAATCGCCAAATTGTTCAGGGAAACATCAACAAACTTGTAAAGTGCTTTGGAATATGTTGGCGCTATATAAATAAAATGTATTACTTCTACTAAAAAGATATACAATGGGTTAAAGTGAGTCCCTGAAATGCGGTGAACACGGTGGTGATTGGGATGGGACTTAATGAGTTTTTTTTTTTTTTTTAAATTCTAGTGCCAAAGACAGACATGATAGATAAGCGTTTGGGCTCTCTGCCTGACGAATTTAAAGAACTGGTTTATCCACCTGGTTATAACCCAGAAAGCAAAGCAGTGAAACGGAAACAAGGTAACATATGCCATGGTTTATTGATATTTCTTTTTCAGTTAATAATTTTGCATTAAATGCAATAAATAGAAATCTGATGACTTATTTTACCCAGGGAAATTGATACTATTTAGATAGGATATCTTGTCATCTGCGGATTTGTGGGAGTCCATCTGCATGTACCGCACCAGCATTTAAGGCAATGAGAATTAGTTGCAGGACGTCATGTGCTAAGGGGTTAAAAAAAAAAGTGTTTGTTGTTGTTGTTTTTTTTACCATGAATTTACCACAGTTCTCACAATAAAGGGGGTCACTCAGTCAGTTAAAGGGGTACTCTCAGAATAATAAACCCAATTCATTGTCCAGTATTTGCAAAATGAGTAAAGTCTGCAAGTACATTCATTTTTCAAAATTTAAACTGGTTTTTAGCCATGCTTCCCCATTATCTCATTCTGTTTTGTAGCTTGCACCTTGTTGCTACTAGTTACGTCCTCCAGTAGCTGTCATGGTGCAGCCTGCATAATGGATGGCTGTCTTGTCTGTAAAGTAGCTCTCTCCCTATATAATCTGAGGAATCAGTAGGGACTGGTCGGAAGAAGACACAGGATGCTTCAGAGTACCGTAGTGTAAAGTGGTGGTCTTATGGAGTGATACAGCACTGCCACTTTCCTCAGTGTAGATATGCAAGCAAATTGAGAACTAAGAGGAAGAAGACTTACAAGAAAAAAAAATGGTGAATGTTTATCAAGATATGTTTTTGTTTTTTTTATTGATAAGTATTGATGAAGTTTCATAAGTCCAGTTTTCCCCAACCATAACATTACTTCATACCTTGGCAATGTGTAATAACATAAGATGTTCATACCTCCATAAAGACTTTAAATTGTATTTCACTTTTTGTAGGTGATGGTAACAGCCAAGCTGGAAAGAAGCCTAAGACAGAAACCTCCATTTCTGAAGCAGAACTTAGAGACTATGTGAAGAATGGAACGTTGGGAAAGCTGACCGTTCCAGTGTTGAAGGAATCGTGTCGTATTTATGGGCTGAAGGGTGGAAAAAAGCAGGAGCTTGTGGATGCACTCGTGGAATATTTTAGTAAACATTGAACCTTCATTCCATATGTTGAAAAAATATATATATGTTTTTGTATGACATTCTATAGTTTTTGGTTTTTTTTTTTACAAATGCTATGTTATTTCTAATATAACCACAGAAGAAGTAATAAATGGAGCTTATATAAAAGGTGACAAAATATTACAATCTTCTGCCTATATTCAGATGTAAATCAATTCAGACCTGGAATAAATACGTTTAACCCCTAGGCAACGAACACTCAACGATCAATGTTCACTGTATCCCCACTTGGAAAACACTCTAGGATTTCTGGCGATCACTGCCATTGGCTAATCAAATCTGAATGGTTACTCAAAAAACAGTAGTGATTGGTGTTAGAGTGTCCAGAACAGTTTCCAGTTCACCCCATTTTGAAAACTAGACCGCTCAAGGAATTTATCAAGGGGGATATTGAGCACTTTGACCTTACAGATTTTTTTACAGATTTTTTTTTTTTTTTTTTTTACCGTTAAGATGTGAAAATGAAAAATTACTTTTTTACAATATGTCAACTTAGCCCCAACGTTTTCACATTCACAAGAGGTTAAAGGAGAAATTGCACCCCACATTTTAATATACAATTTCTCCTGAAAACAACAATCCCCCATATGTGCTGGTACACTGAGGTACGGGCACACAGCAGCGCTCAGAACGGAATGAGTACTAATTGGGTTTTGGAGGGCAGATTTTGCAGGAAGTTTTCATATCCCATTTACAGAGCTCTCAAGGTGCCAAATCAGTGGAAACCCCGTTGATCAAATATATATAACAACATGCAAGGTGAATCAGCATATGGGCATGCGCAGTATGATGTTGCTGCATGCGCCCTATGTTTTAATGGCCCCTTGATGTTTGAGTGAAGTGCGCATGCGTGTACTTCCACTTTGGGAACAAGGATGTATGAAGCTACCGATGCTTTCCCCTTCCATGGGGATAAGCCAGCTTTGTTTATAGGCTAACATACGGCACTTCCTAGCGTCAATGGTGCTAAATAAATGCCCCTCAAGTGGGTGTAAACTGCTGTATGGTCACACAGTGGGACAGAACTATATTTTGCTGTAATAGATTTCAGTTTCCATGTCACATTCGCTGAGCCCTAAGGTGTTCGAACAATGGAGGATTATGTAGATAATCTGTTTTCCCTTAGTCCAAAGCGCAGCACAACACATGGGGATGTAGCAAGTAACCCCCTTAGGGAGGGGACCCCTTGGCATGCTGTTAACAAGATCGAACGTCCGAATGCAGTTGCCTCCGAATTACTCCAATCCAACCTATCATGTCTAAAAAGGTTAAATGAGCTTTCCAGGTAGCAACAGCGCAAATCTGTACTAGCAAAACTGAACATCTTTTACCCAAGAGGCAGAAACCGTTCTGGTGGAGTGGGCTCGCCCACATTCTGGGACAGAGAGCCCTTGAGAACGGAAGGAGGCAGGTAATGCCTACTTTATCCATCTGGACAAAAAGGGAGAAAACCAGGAAGGAATCTCAGCTGCACCCCGTCTGGAAAAAAAAGAGAAGGTAGCTGGAGCTTGAAGCTCACCAACTCTCTTGGCAGAAGTAATATATGGAAAAATAAATAGAAAAAATTGCTTGGCACTCACCAACAGTAGCGTAAAAAGTTGAAACTTTATTGAAGAATGTCCATACAAAGTTTTAAAAGCGGGTGGAGGCACGCTCAGCAACCGGGCGACAGCTGTTTCGTATACAGAATATACTTTTTCAAGCTCGTACGAGCTACTGTTGGTGAGTGCCAAGCAATTTTTTCTATTTATTTTTCCATATGCTACTTTGTTCTGGACTTAGAGCACCACCACATTTAGCGTTTCTTTGTCTCCCGTGCAGATGTATATCTCTGTGTGAGTAGTGCCACCCATGTCTACGTACTCCTTTGGAAATCTTCTCTCTTGGCAGAAGTGACCACCTGGAGGAAGGTCATCCTGTAGGACAAGAGTTTAAAGTCTACCTCCTCCAGAGGCTCAACGGAGGTCCGCAAAGCCCCTGAAGGACCGCAGACAGATCTCACTAAGGTACAGAGGCCTGCACACAAGGCCGAAGCTTAGCTGCCCCCTTGAGAAAAAATAGGGTCAAGAGGCTCCCAGGATAGGAGTTTGCCTAGGCAAGCTGATAAAGCAAACACATGAGTCTCCAGAGTGGCAAGGGTAAGCCCTTCGACTTAGGCCGCTCTGGAGAAATTCTAAAATAGATTCTGTGGTGGAGAGAGAGAGAGACTTGTTTCTCAGAACACCAACTCTTGAAAAAAAATCTACCAATCATTTGGTAGCTCGTGGTAGTAGAAGCTGCTCTGGAGCAGAATAAGGTCTTCCAGACAGACTCTTATAGTCCTCTATGTTCGCATAAGAACTGGTCAATTTCCAGGCCGTCAAGTTGAATATCTTCAGGTCTTGGTAGAGCCGGACTCCCTGGGCTACCAGGTTCTGAATTAGTGGAATATATTCTCGTTGATGGACCACTCGCCCGACACCACGAAACCCCGACATACAGTAGCTGCTCCGTCAGAATGTTTAAGGATCCCCTGATGTGCACCGCTGAGAGATGCGTCAAATTCTTCTCTGTCCGAGAGAATATGAGATCCCACTCTCTAAGGGATGGTGATCTGGTGTCCCCTGAATGTTCAGGTAGAGGACCCTAGTCAGATCTTCACTGCTCTTCTGAAGAGAAGTGGATCAAAATGCCGGAGCGCCAGGCGGACTGCTTTGAGCTTGTGCCATTCGGACGACATGGTCATCCAACCAGTTCCAGGTTCCTCTTATGGGAATCTCTTCTAGACGTGCTCCCCAGGGGGATACAACAGTGGTCAACATTGTCCTGACCAGCAGGACAGTGGACATCCCCTCCTTGAGATGGAACCACCACCTAAGTGAAAGATGGTCATGAGGGATACTTGAATTGACTTGTCCCAGTGGACAGCTCTGAGTTCTAGTCCGTTGGATGACATGGCTTTCTCCCTCCAATTTCACATTTCCCTTATGGGAATCTCCTCTAGATACGCTCTCCACCGGAGAGGAAGGCATCGATAAACAATAGGGTCCGGCTTTAGCTGGACCGTGGACACTCTCCACCAGAGAGGGATGCCTTGGTAGTAAACAGGGTCCGGCATTAGCTGGACTGTGGACACTTTCCACCAGAGAAGCATAAATCAGTGGTCAACAGGGTCCAGGTGAACTGGACCGTGGACCCTTCATCCAATTTCACGTTCCTCTTATGGAACTCTTCTTTAGATGCGCTCTCCACTGGAGAGGGAGGCATCGGTAGACAACAGGGTCTAGCCTTAGCTGGACCGTGGACACTCTCTACCAGAGAGGGATGCATCAGTGGTCAACAGGGTCCAGGTGAACTGGACCTTGGACCCTTTATCCTATTTCATGTTCCTCTTATGGAACTCCTCTCTAGATGCGCTCTCCACCAGAGAGAGAGGCATTGATAGTCAACAGGGTCCGGCTTTAGCAGGACCATGGACACTCTCCACCATAGAGGGATGCATAGGTAGTAAACAGGGTCCAGTGTTAGCTGGACCGTGGATTCTCTCCACCAGAGAAGAATGCATCAGTGGTCAACAGGGTCCAAGAGAACTGGACCGTGGACTCTACAATCAATTCCACGTTCCTACTATGGAACTCTTCTCTAGCTGTGCTCTCCACTGGAGAGGGAGGCATAGATAATCAACAGGGTCCGGCCTTAGCTGGACCATGGACACTCTCCACCAGAGAGAAATGCATGAGTGGACAACAGAGTCCAGGTGAACTGGTCCGTGCACTCTTCCTCCAATTCCACGTTCTTCCTATGGAACTCTTCTCTAGATGCACTCTCCACTAGAGAGAGAGGCATTGATAGTCAACAGGGTCTGTCGTTAGCTGGACCTTGGGCATCCCGTCCTTAAGATGAAACACCACTTGTATGAAAGACGGATCTTGAGGAATAACTAAATCAATTGACTTGATCCGGACTGCTCTGAGTTTTTGTCAGCTGGATGACAGCTTCCTCCATCCAATTCCTCGTTGCCATTAAGGGAATCTCCTGTAGATGTGCTCTCTACCGGAGAGGACTGTATCTGTGGTCAACAGAGTCCAGACTAGCTGGACCATGGACATCCAGCCCTTGAGATGGTGCCCCTCCAGGCCCAGCAGGTTGTGATTCCAGGCCTCAGACTTACCTTCTGCAGGCCGCATGTGCTATATGGCTCAAGGAACTGCAACTCCAGACTCTGACATAAGACCCAGTACCCTATGGCAGTTAGGATGGAAACCTGCTGTTTCACCTATAGATAATGGCCTGCTGATATGATATTTTCCCACCTTAGAGGCGGGAGATTTTCAAGCAGATGGAGTCCAGGATGAAGTTTAGAAACTTCTTCCATGTGGATGGACCATGAGAACCACATGTACTGCCAGATGGACCTTATTAACCTCTTTTTTTAAGAGGCCCTCTAGACCTCGAAACGCGTCCATCCGGCCCTCTGACTGCTTCTATCCGGCCTGCATAGCTAGTGGAAGATTTTTCAAGGACCTGTGATGATGTCATCACAGCCTATCACCAGAATAGGCTATGACTCGTTAATGGGCAGAGCCACACGGGACTGTGTGCTTGATGCAAGCTGCCGGCATTGGGGCTGCTGGATGATAAAGAGAGAAGAGACATGTGTGAGGAAGAGGTTGGAACTAGGGGCAGTAGTAGGGGGGCAGTTAAACTGAATGCACATGGAGAGGGGACATTAAACTAATGGACAGATGGAGGGTGACATTAAACTGGGGCAGCTGGAGGAAGATATTAAACCATGGGGGTACCTGGAGGGGGACATCTGTGCCTCTAGTTGCCCCCAGTTTAATGTCCCCTCTAGTTTCTGCTAGTTTATACTGGGGAACCAGGAGAGGGACTTAATACTGTGGGACATTTGGAGGGAAACGTTATAATGTGGGGGGTGTACAATGTTAAGGTGACTGTAGGAGGATTTTACTTTGTGGGGCACATGGAAAAATGATTTGAGAATGGGCGGAGTCAACAGAGAAGCGGATGGAGCTAAATTTGCAGCAGCACGCATGGCCCTCTAGAACTGTTACAATTTCTCATGTGGCCCCATGGGAAAATTAATTGCCCACCCCTGCCTTAGAGCATACACCATCATGCGAGCAATAAGCAAATATGCACCTATTAAGTAATGATAGTACATAGGTATATGAATCCATATTTTAGGTTTACAGCATATAGTCTCTATATTTCTCTAGAAATTAAATGCACATTGAAAAACCGCAAAAAAAAGTTTAATGCTCTATGGACGAGCTGTGTGAGCAGAGGGAGGGGGCGTTCCTCCCCGCTCCACAGCACAGCGCGATAGGCGCCGCGAGGCAGAAGGACGTCTCTGGCTAATGGTCAGAAACGCCCTTCTGACCATAGAGCACTACGGTACCGGCACCGTAAGCTCTTTACAGCGGGCACAGATCGGGAAAGCCGACAGTGCGCTGAATTCAGCGCACTGTCAGCTTTCCAGCAGTATATAACACTGCATGTGCCCAAAAGTGGTGAAAGGTCCTCTTTAAATCTGTGCAGAGTACATCACGGTATAAGGTGGTGATATACCAGGGCAATTACATTATAAACTTAATAATCCATGGACGTGTGGTAGTCTGAAGCACTGTAATGGGTTTTTGGGGCAGGTGTCTCACTGATAAATTGCATCCTATCCACCTTTTGAAACATCCTCCATCTTTTTTGGTTCTTCCCTTTCTTTGCAGCTTGTAGAACTTAACTATGAAACGGTTGCCTGGTACATTATGGACACCTTCAGTTCCAGAAGTACTAAGATCTGGCCCTTCCTGGTCCCTAAATACCAGTGTCTTAATAACATCCGCTTGAAACTCAAGGAAAGTTCATGTCCTTTCTGCACATTGCAATAGCACATAAGCATTATACCGTACATTGCCATCTCTGATATGCATGGCTAGCTTTTTGTACCACTTTTTTTTTTTCCTCATCGCACTGTATGGCTTCAGGACTAGATGAGATATGTCAACTCCTCTCCTGTACTTACTGTATTCCAAGATGCAGTCTGTTTTGGGGGTAAGAATACTGGTGTCACATAGGGGAACAGAGGTGCTGCCATTACCATGAATAGTGATCAGTACAAGGACATCCCTCTTGTTCTTATACTCGACCAACAACATATACTCATTGCAGACTGTCCTAGTCTCATCCCTTCTGAGGTGCAGCACAATCTGTGCCCTAGGGAGGCTTCTAATTTATCTAATTTGCCTCTACATAGCGGCCCCTCTACTCAGTATTATGTCATACCATGACACCTACAGTGTTAGTTTCAAATATTGTAACCATTTTTAGTGTACATCACACTTTTCAGAACCCAGCGTATAATGACCGCAGCCTGGAGGCCTAGAAGAGATGACTTAACATAAAAAACAGAGGTACTTCTGGGTTCCAGCAAGACTCCCGCTGGAAGAACCCCAGAGTATAAAAGCAGTTTTTCTTGGTGTTTGTTGCGGGACTGCAACCTTCCTTCACCATTTCTCACTTCTGCTCACAGATACCTCAGATTCCCCATCTGCCTTCCGGGGGGGGGGGGGGGGGGGGGGGGGGTATGCATCCCACATCACGTTGCTATCCCACATCACGTTGCTAGAACGCACAGAGCGCCCTGGAGAGCAGAAGGGGTAGCAGAGGTGGCCATGAGAAGTAAGAGGCATCAGTAAGTAAATAGGGCCTGTTACCTGCTGGGTTTGCTCCAACAGGTAACAGCCAATCCAAAAAAAAAATAAAAGGCCCCATAGCAGCCACTTCAGAAAGGAAGGTTTAATTTTATATGGGCCGTGTATTTGCAGGAACATTATGTATCACCATAAGATATTAGGAGGGTTATCAGCCCCTCTATAAATACTATGTTGCTTTCATGCTCTCCCAACTTAGTGCTATCCATAATATAATAGACTGCCCACTATAGGTCACATTGGAATCAGCACTGGCAACCCCAATTTCTCTGCAAACCTTACTGTGGACTCCAAACTTTACACTTTCTTCACTTCAGGTTCACCATACCCCTATTATTTTTCCCAGTGGCAACAGCAGAATCTACTACACTGACTATCTTACATAGCTAATAAAAAAAAAAAAGTTTTGATTTATTTAATAGTCATACAACCCTTTTAACATTTCTCTTTCATTTTTCTTTCAATCGTATTTTGTGGACTAGAATTCATTCGAAAGTGATATTTTAGTAACAAAACCGGGCTATTAAAGTAAATGTAAATCATAAACATATTGTAAGGCTATGTCTACATAAAAAAAAACAAAAACAAATTGACTTTTACATGTATGTTGTTTAATTAAAAAATACATAATACAAGTCAACAAAGAAAAAGTTGTAATATCACAGATCCTTTCTGGTTAAAAAAAAAATATACTTGCAACAGCTGAACATTTTACCAACATAGGTATAATTTTGAAGACTACTACCTAGTGGTTCAATATGGAAACATCACATATGTAGATTTGTTACAAGTATTCAAGCTAGACTGTTAACTCTTTCTACCTTAATAAACTGTACAATAGCAAATGAAAATGAATAGGCTTCTGCCATAAACTGAAAATGTGGTTTACACCAGTAGTCTCTCAATGGCTTGCTGGACAGACTGGATCTGAGGCTTCAGTTGAGATCCCTCCTTGATGGTGACTGCACAAGCAATGACTGGTCTGGAGACCCCACAGGCTCTTCCTAAGGCTTGCTTGGATCGTACAAACACATAAGGAACATTTTTATCTTCACACAACAGAGGAAGGTGAAGAATGATTTCCAAAGGTTCTGCATCAGCTGCCATAGCAATGAACTCAGCAATTCCTCTGTTCAAAGTTTTTGTGGCTGTAAATAAAGAATTTCATTAAAGTTTGTTACAATACCTGCATAAACAGAAACTGCCAAAATGATTACAATAGTAGCACAGAGCAAACACTTGTGTGTTCTAGGCTCCTATACTAGAGCTAACAATGAAGATAAAGTGATTTTACAGTTCTGAATTTAAAAAAACAAAACACCCTACTGTGCTGGAATTGTTCATCAATATAACTAGAGCACTCATGTTTACTACTGAATTGGAGAATATTTAGGAAAGGGTTAAAAAAAAAAAAAAAAGTCAAACACTGCGGCTCAATTGACTTTGTTTCTGGCATTTATTATCCCAAATCTAGCTAGACATTATACTGAGCATACACAGAAAAGCTAGCCAAACTTTTTGATATCAATGTGATTATGTATTGGGACTTCCAAAACAAAATTTGGCAAGATGGATTTCAAGATAACCAATGCTTTTGGTTCTAGTGGGAGATAAGCTGCAGTCAGATAAGTCTGAGATGCCTAATTCAAGTCCTCACATTGAAATTAACACACAAAACCATTTATGGTGCAGTCAAGTGACAGTAAATGTGTATTGCTATATTGTGTTGGGTTCACCTGTGTTGCAGTAGTTCACATGGATTTATATCACTAGTATGACCCAGTTAGGCAGTGGTCAGTCAATGAGCAGTAAGAATTTCACTATATTAGCAATGATCATTAATCAACCATTAAGGGCCAATCTTATACACATGGCCAGGTTTGGGCTGCATCAACATAAGGTAAAGTATGGTCAGTTGTATGGCTCTTGTATAGCGAGGCTCTGAGCACAAGGTTATACCACCACTCCATGCAGGAGCCAGATGTAAAGCAAGGTCCAGACCCTATAACATCTCATTAATAAGTACAGGAACAGTATACTGTAACCAGGCCTGAATTAGTCCCCGGTCCACACATACCTTCGTTTGCTCCTTTGCGAAGCTGCTTGTAATTGCAGGACTGCTGCACAAGGTCCAGGATAATCTTGGTCATCTGGGCATCAGCCAGTGGGTAGGCTTTGGGGTTCACTTCGGGGTCAGTCTGTAAAATAATAGTGATTTGCGTAAGATGAAGTAATAGAACTACAACGTGCGAGGTACAGTGGGCACACATCTCTACACTAAGCCAGCCAGGACCGGCCACAAAAGCGTCCCTTACCATGATTGTACTCAGGTACGCGCTCTCCTAGTCCCCTCGGCTCGGAAGCTTCACGGAGGAAAGGTAAATGTGCTCTAAGATCGCAATGCGCCAGCAACGTGTTTCTAACTTCCGACCAACCTCACCGGAAAGGGAGGAACTTCCGGTTAAAGCCGCCCACGTGTTCTCCATTTTCAAAGCTTGTCCTATTGTCGGCGGACTGTCCGGAATAAGCACCGCCTCTCCTTACAGCGACGCGCGTGCTCTCCTTGTGCCATGTGACTCTTGGTACATATTATGCATGGGCCAGACTATAAAGCGAGGATCTGACTGTTCCACAGCGCCCTCGGCTGGGCGTCTGGATTAATGCAGGCAACAGGATTTAAAGTAAACTTCACGTGCTTGTAAGCCTGGCAGGACAGGCCCGAATTTAGCAGTTTTTCCCAAGACCTGCGTATACTTCAGTGGTATAAAGTGGAATATGTCCTGCAGATGGGAATCTTTATTAAACACCTCTGTTAACCACTTCCTGCTGTAGGCATTCGTTGATTATTGTTTTTGACTCGCTCCCCTGCTTCCAAACCCCAAAACTTTTGTTATTTTTCTGTTCACAGAGCCATAGAAGGGCTTAGGCCCCACGTGATGTCACTCAGTGTAGAAAATGAGTTGTTTTTCAGTCACTGCAAGGTGGATGGTGTTCTAGTGAATCCCATCCACACCTTGCAGAAAAATATGCACAGCGCACACGAGCTCAGAGAACATCACAGAGATTTCTGGGTGCTCCGTGCTGGATAATCAGCAAATCAATAAACACAGGCTCATTCAAAAACAACTGGGAGGATTAAAGGGATTCTACCATTAAAAAACTATTTTTTCTAGGTAACACGTCGGAATATTTTTATATTTTTATTATATTTTTATTTTATTTTTTTCAGATCGTGTCCCCATAAGGTCATAAGAGACCTTTGGGGACATCTGATCACTTTTTTTTTTTTTGTATTGGAGGCTGATTTCCCCTGAAACTGAGGCTGGTACATTTAGCTCCAGTTGCAGGATGAATACAGCTTCCTGCACGCTGCTATACACGGTATACAGAGCTGATCTGGGTCCTGCAGGACCCAGCAGCTCTTGCAAGACGCTGCTCCTGGCGGATCATGTGACTGCTGGGTCAGAGGGCAGCGGAATCATGGCGGCGCCCATAGCCATTTATACAGCGCTCATTGAGCGCTGTATACACAGCGATCGAGAAGGCAGGGAAGGGAATAAACCTTCCCTGCCATCTCTCTGGGAGCGCCGGCTGAAGTTACAGCCGGCTCCCAGCTTCAGTAGCTGCACAATCTCCGTGCAGCTGCTGTGTTCTGACTGGACTAGAACTAGGCAACCACTTCCTGGACGTTTATAGTCTATGGGCGGTCTGGAAGTGGTTAAGGGTAAGTTCACATGGAGGTTTTTGGATCGGAACCTGAGCCGAAGGCCACCTCAGGTTCCGATCCAAAAGCCAGGTCGCCTCGACTGAAAGCCAGTGCACGGTACCGGCATCCAGCCTCGCACTCCGCTCCGGATTAGGCCCAATGAATGGGCCTAGTCCTTAGGAAGGAATTTCTTCAGGCCGAATCACGAGGCGTCTCGGCCTGAAGAATGAACATCTCGCTTCTTTTTTCCGGGAGCCAGGAGAAACGGGAGTTTCCAATAGAAATCGCTCATCTCTATGCACTACTGCTTCCGCTATCTCACCACATATAATCTCTGATCCTCATTCTTTGCTCTGCTCTTATCTGCACATAACTATCTCCAAGATTTCTTCACTTCCTATACTCTGGAACTCACTCCCATGATACATAATACTGTCCCCCACAAATGCATGCTTCAACAGCAACCTGAAAACCCAGCTCTTCAGGAAAACTTACAACCTTCAATAACCCTATTGTCAACCCACCATCATCCAAACAGCTTGTATTCTCACCTACTTTTCCTCATAGATTTTAGGTCTTTACAGGCAAACTCCTATGTCACATTGTACCAATCTGACTAAGATAATTTATTATATCTGTTTTGTACTATGTAGGCAAGCCTTTTTCACAAGTACAGCATCATGGAATTAATGGTTCTCTAGAAGTGAATCATAATAGGACAGTGAATGGACGCCTGTGTAACATATTTGAGTAAAAAGTTGTGATTGTCAGCATTCCTGATACCCTAGAGCTGTAAAAGGGTTGTTCATTATTTCTGGTTGTTTAGGTCAGTAAAACATACTGCCGTTACGGCCTTAACCACTTCAGTACCGGGCCCATTTTTGGTCCAGGACCAGACACATTTTAGGTTTTTTTTTGTATGTGCAGTTTTGAGGGGTGTAACATTTTTCTCATATGTCTCACTCAACTAATTTTTGCATCTTTTTTTTTTCAGTGACACATAGGGCTTTATTTATATGTTGTTTTTATATTTGAATGTGTTTTGGGTTTTTTTATATCCAGGAAAATATAAACAAAATAGGAGGAAAATTGTGTCTGTTTTTCACTTTTCTTTTTCTTTTTTTAATTTAATAACACAAAGTGCTACTAAAAAATTTTTATAAAATAGTTTTTCTTCTTCGTTACGGTCATTTTTATTTTGTATAATGTAATCAGGGGTGCTGCTATAACCTTTACTAATGACATTTTATTGGAGCATTATTTTATTTATTTATTTATTTATATTATTTTATTTATAGTTTTTTTTTTAATCTTTTTTTATATATATATATATATACATATATATATATATATATATATATATATATATATATATATATATATATATATTTTTTTTTTTCATTTTACTTTTTCAGATTGTGTCCCCATAAGGTCATAAGAGACCTTTGGGGACATCTGATAACTTTTTTCTTTGTTAGGGAGGCTGATTTCCCCTGTAACTGGGGCTGGTACATTTAGCCCCAATTGCAGGAGGAATACAGCCTCCTGCACGCTATTCTTTAGACTTACAGAGCTGATCTGGGGCCTGTATGACCCACAGCTCTTGTGAGATGCTGACACCGTCGGATCACGTGACTGCTGGGTCAGAGGGCAACCCCATCATGGTGGCACGCATAGCTGTGTACAGTGTTGTCCAAAAATATTGGCACCCCTGCAGTTCTGTCAGATAATACTCATTTTCTTCCAGAAAATGATTGCAAGCACAAACTTTTCGCTATTAATATCTTCATTTATTTTGCTTGCAATGAAAAAACACAAAAGAGAATGAAAAAAAAGTCAAATCATTGATCATTTTACACAAAACTTCAAAAATGGGCCGGACAAAAGTATTGGCACCCTCAGCCTAATACTTGGTAGCACAACCTTTAGACAAAATAACTGCGAACAACCGCTTCCGGTAACCAGCAATGAGTTTCTTACAATGCTCTGCTGGAATTTTAGACCATTCTTCTTTGGCAAACTGCTCCAGGTCCCTGAGATGTGAAGGGTGCCTTCTCCAAACTGCCATTCTGAGATCTCTCCACAGGTGTTCTATGGCATTCAGGTCTGGACTCATTGCTGGTCACTTTAGAAGTCTCCAGTGCTTTCTCTCAAACCATTTTCTAGTGCTTTTTGAAGTGTGTTTTGGGTCATTGTCCTGCTGGAAGCCCCATGACCTCTGAGGGAGACCCAGCTTTCTCACACTGAGCCCTACATTATGCTGCAAAATTTGTTGGTAGTCTTCAGAGTTCATAACGCCATGCACACGGTTAAGCAGTCCAGTGCCAGAGGCAGCAAAGCAACCCCAAAACATCAGGGAACCTCCGCCATATTTGACTGGATAAGAAGTGGGGTCTTCCTGGGTATCCTACCATACAGTCCCTTTTCATTCAGACACCGACGGATAGTACGGGTTGACACTGTTGTACCCTCGGACTGCAGGGAAGCTTGAACTTGTTTGGATTTTAATCGAGGTTCTTTATCCACCATCCGCACAATTTTGCGTTGAAATCTCTCGTCAATTTTTCTTTTCCGTCCACGTCTAGGGAGGTTAGCCACAGTGCCATGGGTTTTAAACTTCTTGACACAGGAACATTCAGGTCTTTGGAGATGGACTTGTAGCCTTGAGATTGCTCATGCTTCCTCACAATTTTGCTTCTCAAGTCCTCAGACAGTTCTTTGGTCTTTTTTCTTTTCTCCATGCTCAATGTGGTACACACAAGGACACAGGACAGAGGTTGAGTCAACTTTAATCCATTTCAACTGGCTGCAAGTGTGATTTAGTTATTGCCACCACCTGTTAGGTGCCTCAGGTAAGTAACAGCTGCTGTTAATTACACAAATTAGAGAAGCATCATATGATTTTTCAAACATTGTCAATACTTTTGTCCACCTCCTTTTTTATGTTTGCTGTGGATTTATATCCAATTTGTTTTTTTGACAATTCTTTTTGTGGTTTTCCATTGAAGACAAATTAAATGAAGATAATAATACCAAAGAATTTGTGATTGCAATAATTTTCTGGAAGAAAATGAGTATTATCTGACAGAATTGCAGGGGTGCCAATACTTTTGGCCAACACTGTATACAGCGCTCATTGAGCGCTGTATACACAGCAATCGAGAAGGCAGGAAAGGCAACAAACCTTCCTTGCCTTCTCTCTGGAAGCTCTGGCTGAAATTACAGCCGGCTCCCAGTATCAGCAGCTGCATGATCTTGTGCAGCTGCTGTGTTCTGACAGGACATACCGGTACGTCCTGTCAGAACAAGGCAACACCTTTCTGGACATAAATAGACTATGCACGGCCTGGAAGTGGTTAAACCACCTGAAATGTGGCTATGGACGCTTAGCCTGTGAGCTCCGTAGCGTGTGTCCTCTTATTTGCCATTTTATAGCGAACACCAGCCTCCACCATGGTCAAAATTGGTCGTGACAAGCCTACAGACTCCCAGGAGACGAAGGGTTTGCTCCCACACCAGGCGGCCATGCATAAATATCTCAAAAAGCAGCTCTTCAGCCCGGCCGCATCTACCTCAAAAATGGCGCCGGAAGATATCTCCAATGTCGCTGACGCAGCGATTGACTCCGATGGGGAAGGATCCCTAACCGACTCCAACCCAGCTCCAATTTCTAAGACTTACCTGCGTAAAGTTCTCACCCAAGCAGTAGCTCCTCTGGTCGCAGAGTTTGCAGAATTCCGGGCCGAATTCAAGTCCACCACTCGCAGAGTCGACCATCTAGAGGAGGGACAAAATGAGCTTCTAAAGACAGCAGTCTCCATGGCGGATCGCATGGACTCTTACTCCGCACATTTTAATAATACCTACCTGCTTATGGAAGACCTGGAAAATAGAGCTCGCAGGCGCAACTTCAGGATCCGAGGCCTTCCGGAGTCGTTCTTTCCAGACTCCCTCCAAACGGTAGCTATGTCCCTTATATCCTCCCTAATAGGACGAGAAGCAGCAACTAAAATCAGTATCGAGCGCACTCACCGTGCGGCCCGTCCAAAACCCTCCCCAGACGAACCTCCGAGAGACATTATATGCGCCCTCCTTTCCTCCTCCGATACCGCTGAACTCCTGCGTGTTGCCAGAGGAAAGACGGATCTCTCTTATGATGGCCACACGGTGCAGCTTTTCCAGGATCTCGCACCGTCCACCCTGCAGAAAAGGAGACTATTTAAACTGCTCCTGGAAAAGCTGAGGGCCCAAAACATCCCCTATGCATGGCTCTTTCCCTTTGGGATATCTATTTTGAAAGATGGCAGACGTCTCACCGTTCATCAGCCGGCGGACCTGGAGCCTCTCTGGGAGGTCCTTGGGATTCCACCGATACAGCTTCCCTCGTGGATGCCTATCCAAGATGACCCGCTGCAGATACCTTCCTTCCCGCTCCATGACACGGGGATCCCTCGAACCCCCCGGCGCTTGAAATCCCCTGCTAACCGCAAGCCGCTTGAGAAGCCAAAAACTGGCTCCCAGAAAGCCAGATAGGTGACATGTGAGTTACTAACTCTTTCCTTTTTGTTTCCCTCTGACCTCCTGGCGTTACGAACTTGCCCCACCGGATCCCTTCTACCGTCCCACTGCCCTTATATCCCCTACCGGCCTCCCTTCCCCTTCCCCGCTCAACCATATTTTATGTTGTTTTGTGTTATTAGTGTTTTAACTGCATGATTTTGGTGTATAACTCTCATTGGACTGTTTCATTCAATAATCAGGAGATCTGTGTCACTGGACTTTGTTCATCATATTTTGTGTGGTCCCAAAATGGAGGACGTTGTTTTGTTATTTGTTTACTTCTTCTCCACTTTTTGAGCGGGCTTTTTCCCGCCTTCATCTTCGTCTCTGTTTATCTTCAACTTTCTTTCTCCTAGCCCAACATTCTCCTACTTTCCTATTCGCTCCCCTCCACCCAATTACCTCTCCCCTTTTTCGCTCCCTCTCTTCCTTTCACCACTCCCCTCCTTAAGCTCCTCCTACTCATCTCATCCTTCCCCCTTTGGCTTCATTTCTTCTCTTCCCCCCTGCTTTCTACTTCCTGCTCTCTCCTTCCCCTAATTTTTGGTTCTGCCCCCCCCTGTTCTTTCCTTATCCCCTTCTTTCATAAGGCGGCACCCGCTCATGCGCTCCGTCGCCACCACCCGCCATATTATCGTCATCCTCATATATCGTACGTACTCGAATTGCATGTTTAGATGTTTTCAGTATCATATGCGTCTTTACTGTGTCCCACATCGCATCCTCCCCCCCCCCCGGTCAATAACCCTTTACCCCTTGCATCGAGTATGTCGACTCCTGACTTCGCGACTCTTACTTACACCTCTTACAATGCCAAAGGTTTAAACTCTCCACAGAAGAGGCACCATGTTCTCCTCCTACTTCGAAAGCTTAAATCTTCTGTTGTCTTTTTACAAGAGACCCATTTTAAAGCAGACAATATACCTAAATTCCCGTCTAAAGACTATAATCAATGCTTTCATTCACCTCACCCACTAAGTAAAACATGTGGCGTTTCCATACTCATTCATAAAAACACCCCCTTTCAACTTCGTCAATTGTACTCAGTCCCGGATGGCAGAGCTCTCTTCATAAAAGGCACGATAGCCTCCACTGTCTTTACCTTCGCGTCGGTTTATGCGCCTAACAAACGCCAAGTACCATGGCTCTTAAACGCCCTTTCTACTCTCGCCTCCTTTAAGGAGGGATTCCTGGTCCTAGGGGGAGATTTCAACCTCTCGCTCAACCCCCTCCTGGACTCCACATCCAAATCAACTCCTATCTCTCAACGTCTCCTAGGCAGCTTGGCCCGAGCTCTTAATGATCTACACCTACTGGATGCCTGGCGTGCCTCTCATCCGTCTGATAGGGACTACACGTTCTTTTCGCACCCACAAAACTCGTACCACCGCCTAGATTATATCTTCATCCCCTCGGATTTACTTCCTACCCTCCTAAACACGTCTATCGGCATGATCTCGATTTCGGACCACGCCCCTGTCTCCGCTACACTGGAACTCAAATCCCTCCCCAAACCCCAATGAACTTGTACACTAAATGTGTCCCTATTGGAAGACACTGACCTTGTCACAGACCTTGAAGCCTCTCTGTCTGAATACTTTGAACTAAACGCGCAACCTGACATTTCCCCTGCTATAGTATGGCAAGCGCATAAGGCCTTCATTCGTGGCCACCTTATTAGACACGCTTCGATACGCAAGAAGGAAAAGCAGAGAAGGTTAGACGGACTTCTCATCCGTATTGCTCAGCTGGAAAGATCTCACAAACGATCCCTGGCCATACAGTCCTTGCCCTCTCTTACTGCCTTACGTGAGGAACTTAAAGACCTCCTCAACGCCAGACAGGCCAAACACCACCTACACTTCCGATCCCTTTTATATGCACATGGGGACAGAGGAAACAAACTTATGTCAGCCCTCATCAAGAAAGCGAAATCGAAATCCTTCATCACCTCTGTTAAGTCGCGTACTGGAGCTCTAGTTACCTCCACTCAGGATATTGCCACAGCATTTGTCCAGTTTTATACCGATCTGTATAACTTAAAAAACTCCCCCACCGACTGCCCCGAGACGGATAGGGCACGCCTCACCACTAAATTCTTGAACTCACTTAACCTCCCTACCCTGTCCCCCACTGACACAGCAGCCCTGCTAGCCCCTGTTACGGCCAGTGAACTAAACTGAGTCATACATAGCTTTCCCATAGGTAAAAGCCCTGGCCCGGACGGCTTTCCTCTTCAGTATTTTAAAAAGTTTCTTAATATTCTCTCACCGCACCTTGTCAGATTGTGTAACGCACTCCTCCTGGGAGGGTCCCTCCCATCCCAATCCCAGGAGGCTTATATAACCCTTATCCCAAAAGAAGGCAAAGATCCAACCCAATGTGGGAGCTACCGCCCGATATCTTTACTTAACGTAGACCTTAAAATCTGGGCCAAGCTACTCGCCCTTCGCATTAGGCCCCTTCTCCCAAACTTGATCCATGACGAGCAGGCCGGATTTGTTCGTGGCAGGGAAGGCAGAGATAATACAGCGATTCTTCTACCACTGATACAACAGGCAACCACCCTCAAAGAACCCTTGATACTGCTAGGAGTGGACGCGGAAAAGGCGTTCGATAGGGTGGATTGGGATTTCATGCGCTCAACGCTACTCAAGTTTGGCTTCCCACCGCCCTTTATAGCTGCCATATTTACGCTCTACGCCCATCCCCACGCACGGATACGAATCAATGGCACGCTCTCTAGCCCATTCTCTATCTCTAACGGTACACGCCAGGGATGCCCCCTCTCTCCCTCCCTTTTCATTTTAGTTTTGAAAACGCTCCTGCAAGCCGTTCGCCAGTCTGATCTTGTTCAGGGAGTCTCCATCAAAGGTCGCACATTTAAAGCGTCAGCATTTGCGGACGACGTACTTTTTATTATATCCAACCCCCTTACTGGCCTTCAAGCCGTTACGGACATCCTCACTGCATATGGTACTATTTCCAAATACAAAGCCAATTTATCAAAATCTGAGATCTTACCTGTCTATTTACCGCCATCTCTCAAGACCACCTTACAGACTTCAACCCCCTATCAATGGGCTGACACATCCCTTAAGTACCTTGGAATTTACCTGGCCCCAAACCTGGCAGACCTCTACAACTTAAACTTCGCGCCGTTGCTCCGAGATCTCCGAAAAGACCTTGACACGTACTCCTCCCTCCCACTTTCGTGGTTTGGTCGCAAAAACCTCATCCAGACTTATCTAGTCCCTAAGATCTTATATAAATTGAATATGCTTCCCATCTTCCTCCCTAAGATATTTTTTGTTAAAATTCGGCAGCTCTTCTCCCGGTTTATCTGGAGAAATAAACCCCCGAGACTCTCATGGGCGTTACTGGTTAAACCGAAAGCTGAAGGTGGTATAGGCCTACCAGACATATCGCACTACTATGCGGCCGCTCAATTGCGATGGTGGTCAACCCTTACCTCTCCTATTCGACCCACAACTTGTGAAAGAGATGCTCGTACGCTGTCGATGCTTTGGCTCCCACCCCCGCGCATATCAACCTCATTTTTTCCTCGCTCCTACTCCGTGGTGCTCTAGAAATCTGGAGATCCTTGGCGCACTCGCTTGCGCCGTCCCCATCTCCGCTACTTCCAGTGGGACTCTTACCTTGCCTCCAGCTGTTCCCCTCGTCAATAGACGATGATCCCTGGCGATCTTTGATGCATGTCACACTATTGGATATTGCCTCTCCAGACGGCCTATTGTCTTGGGAGAAATGCGTTCCACTACTCCCATCTAGAAAGCTTTCCTTTCTACACCTTCGAACTCTTAAGTTCCACATAGACAAGTTCAATGCCACTTCTCCTTTACGTACCTCCCTCACTCTCTTTGAAAAGACATTGGTTTCCAAAACAGGTCTCCTGAGGAAGACCTCTACCCTCCTACACAAACACATCCACCCTTCCAAACCTTCCAAACTGGCATTCATCTCGAGCTGGGAAATGAAGCTTCACCGGACTCTTACTGAGGAGGAGATTAAATCTGTGCTCCGCCAATCCCATGGCCCATCGCCATGCATCAGAATCCAAGAATCGCATTATAAACTCCTCACTCGCTGGTACCGCACCCCCGACTGGCTATACAACAAACGCCTCTCCGACACTGACAAATGCTGGCGTTGCAACTCTGCTCAGGGCACATACCTCCACCTGTGGTGGACCTGCCCGGTAATTAGAGACTTCTGGGAGACGATACAACTTCATATCAGACGCATTACGAGATCCAAACTGACCATCTCCCCTGAAATTATTTTTCTCTCTCTCCCATCCACCTCTTTTCAACCGCAAACTCACATTCTAGCCTCACACCTTCTCTCAGCGGCAAAGACGCTTATACCTCGATATTGGCTTCAGCCTTCCTCTCCACCAATTTCACTCTGGTGGGAAAAAACACGTGAAATCGCCCGCTTTGAGGAGTTATTGAGCAAATCCCGAAGGAGACATGACACTTTCCAAAAAATCTGGAGACCATTCCTGGAGTATTCAAGGTGCTAATATTTCTACCCCCCCCCCCCCCACCCTCTCCTCCCCTTCTCACTTACTGACTCTTCCCCCCCCCCTTTCTTATTGTCTTTCTTGTGCCCCTTGTCTTACCCCCCCCTCCTTTTGTGTCTCACCCCTCCACAACCTCCCCCCCTCCCCCATACTCCCCCGTTCCTTATCCCAACCCCGCCACTGGACTTAGGGAGAGGACGAGAGAGGGAGATAGAAGACAATTGAAGTACTCCTATGTCTCACGTCTCGCATCACACAATCATTAGAGATTGCGAGACCTCGCCTCCTCCTCTTACTAGTTTATCTCTCCCATATCCCTTACATACTCTGATTCCGATCAGCTATCCACCTAGCCCATCATATGATTCTATTTCTGACCTGATTGGTGTTCATTAATACAACTGTATGCCGTTTATACATTCTTTTTGCCTGTTCATTGCTAATAGAGATGAGCGAACACTAAAATGTTCGAGGTTCAAATTCGATTCGAACAGCCGCTCAATGTTCGTGTGTTCGAACGGGTTTCGAACCCCATTATAGTCTATGGGGAACAGATACTCGTTAAGGGGGAAACCCAAATCCGTGTCTGGAGGGTCACCAAGTCCACTATGACACCCCAGGAAATGATGCCAACACCTCTGGAATGACACTGGGACAGCAGGGGAAGCATGTCTGGGGGCATCTAACACACCAAAGACCCTCTATTACCCCAACATCACAGCCTAACAACTACACACTTTACACACTCAATACCACCTCTCTGACAGTAGGAAAACACCTTGAAACATGTGTATTTGGCACTTGCAGTGAGGAGAGCTTGTCACCAGCAGTGAATTTGGCCCTTGTAGTAAGTTGAGGTTGGCACCAACATTTGTTTTGAAAATCAGGGTGGATTGAGCCTCTAACCAGCAGAGTTTGGGCAAATTCATGGTGGAGGGAGCCTCTAAAAACCCCAGTTTGGACCAATTCATGGTGGAGGGAGCCTCTAAAAACCCCAGTTTGGACCAATTCATGGTGGAGGGAGCCTCTAAAAACCCCAGTTTGGACCAATTCATGGTGGAGGGAGCCTCTAAAAACCCCAGTTTTGACCAATTCATGGTGGAGGGAGCCTCTAAACAGCCCAGTTTGGACCAATTCATGGTGGAGGGAGCCTCTAAAAACCCCAGTTTGGACCAATTCATGGTGGAGGGAGCCTCTAAAAACCCCAGTTTGGACCAATTCATGGTGGAGGGAGCCTATAAACAGCCCAGTTTGGACCAATTCATGGTGGAGGGAGCCTCTAAAAACCCCAGTTTGGACCAATTCATGGTGGAGGGAGCCTCTAAACAGCCCAGTTTGGGCAAATTCATGGTGGAGGGAGCCTCTAAACAGCCCAGTTTGGGCAAATTTATGGTGGAGGGAGCCTCTAAAAACCCCAGTTTGGACCAATTCATGGTGGAGGGAGCCTCTAAAAACCCCAGTTTGGACCAATTCATGGTGGAGGGAGCCTCTAACTAGCCCAGTTTGGGCAGATTCATGGTGGAGGGAGCCTCTAAAAACCCCAGTTTGGACCAATTCATGGTGGAGGGAGCCTCTAAAAACCCCAGTTTGGACCAATTCATGGTGGAGGGAGCCTCTAAACAGCCCAGTTTGGGCAAATTCATGGTGGAGGGAGCCTCTAAACAGCCCAGTTTGGGCAAATTCATAGTGGAGGGAGCCTCTAAAAACCCCAGTTTGGACCAATTCATGGTGGAGGGAGCCTCTAAAAACCCCAGTTTGGACCAATTCATGGTGGAGGGAGCCTCTAACTAGCCCAGTTTGGGCAAATTCATGGTGGAGGGAGCCTCTAAAAACCCCAGTTTGGACCAATTCATGGTGGAGGGAGCCTCTAAAAACCCCAGTTTGGACCAATTCATAGTGGAGGGAGCCTCTAAACAGCCCAGTTTCGGCAAATTCATGGTGGAGGGAGCCTCTAAAAACCCCAGTTTGGACCAATTCATGGTGGAGGGAGCCTCTAAAAACCCCAGTTTGGACCAATTCATGGTGGAGGGAGCCTCTAAAAACCCCAGTTTGGACCAATTCATGGTGGAGGGAGCCTATAAACAGCCCAGTTTGGACCAATTCATGGTGGAGGGAGCCTCTAAAAACCCCAGTTTGGACCAATTCATGGTGGAGGGAGCCTCTAAAAACCCCAGTTTGGACCAATTCATAGTGGAGGGAGCCTCTAAACAGCCCAGTTTGGACCAATTCATGGTGGAGGGAGCCTCTAACCAGCCCAGTTTGGACCAATTCATGGTGGAGGGAGCCTCTAAACAGCCCAGTTTGGATCAATTCATGGTGGAGGGAGCCTCTAAAAACCCCAGTTTGGACCAATTCATGGTGGAGGGAGCCTCTAACCAGCAGAGTTGGTGGAAATCAGGGTGGAGGGAGCCTCTAACCAGCAGAGTTGTGGGAAAGCAGGGTGGAGGGAGCCTCTAACCAGCAGAGTTGGTGGAAATCAGGGTGGAGGGAGCCTCTAACCAGCAGAGTTGGGGGAAATCAGGGTGGAGGGAGCCTAGTATTAGCAGAATTGTGCAACGCTTATGGTGGATGAGTATGAGGATGCGGAGGAATTGGAGAGGTTGAGTACAGACATGGAGTTTCATGTTGGGGTGCTTTACACAGGTGGGCACAAAAATGAAGGCTCTATCCAGTGGTGGTTCATTTTTATCAAAGTGAGCCGGTCGGCACTCTCAGCTGACAGACGGGTGCGCTTGTCAGTGATGATGCCACCGGCTGCACTGAACACCCTCTCAGATAGGACGCTGGCGGCAGGACAGGACAGCACCTCCAAGGCATATAGGGCAAGTTCAAGCCACAGGTCCAACTTCGACACCCAATACGTGTAGGGCGCAGAGGGGTCGGAGAGGACAGGGCTGTGGTCGGAAAGGTATTCCCGCAACATGCGCCTATACTTCTCACGCCTGGTGACACTAGGACCCTCCGTGGCGGCACTTTGGCGAGGGGGTGCCATCAAGGTGTCCCAGACCTTAGACAGTGTGCCCCTCGTTTGTGTGGACGGTGAGAACTTGGTTGCCTACTGGAGGAACTGCCCTCTCTGACGCCAACGTCACATGCTGGAAACATCTCCATCATATTCTGCACCAATTGCCTGTGGCAAGCATTGATGCGATTGGCCCTCCCCTCTATCGGAATAAAAGACGAGATGTTGTTTTTATACCGGGGGTCAAGGATAGCAAAGATCCAGTACTGGTTGTCCTCCATGATTTTGACAATACGCTTGTCGGTTGTAAAGCACCCCAACATGAACTCAGCCATGTCTGCCACAGTGTTAGTTGGCATGACTCCTCTGGCCCCACCGGAAAGTTCAATCTCCATTTCCTCCTCATCCTCCATGTCTACCCATCCGCGCTGCAACAATGGGACGATTCGAAGTTGCCCGGAAGCCTCCTGTATCACCATCACATCATCGGACAACTCTTCTTCCAACTCCTCCTCCTCCTCCTCCTCCTCCATTAAACGCAGTGAAGCGGACAGATGTGTGGACCTACTCTCCAGCTGTGACGGATCGGATGCTATCCCTAACTCCTCTGTGTAATCTGAGTTATCCCTGATGTCAATCAGGGATTCTCTCAGAACACACAAGAGCGGGATTGTAAGGCTCACCATCGCATCCTCAGAGCTCACCCTCCTTGTGGACTCCTCAAAGACCCGTAGGATGTCACAAAGGTCTCTCATCCATGGCCACTCATGGATGTGAAACTGAGGCAGCTGACTTTGTGGCACCCTAGGGTTTTGTAGCTGGTATTCCATCAAAGGTCTCTGCTGCTCAACCACTCTATTCAACATCTGAAACGTTGAGTTCCAGCGTGTGGGGACGTCGCACAAAAGCCGGTGTTGTGGCACATGCAGGCGTTGCTGGAGAGATTTTAAGCTAGCAGCGGCTACTGTCGACTTGCGAAAGTGGGCGCACATGCACCGCACTTTCACCAGTAGCTCTGGAACATTGGGGTAGCTCTTTAGGAAACGTTGCACCACTAGGTTGAAGACGTGGGCCAGGCATGGAACATGTTGGAGTCCGGCAAGCTCCAGAGCTGCTACCAGGTTCCGGCCGTTATCACAAACGACCATGCCTGGGCCCAGGTGCAGCGGCTCAAACCATATTGCCGTCTCATTGAGGAGGGCATCCCTCACCTCGGAGGCAGTGTGCTGTCTGTCCCCCAAGCTGATCAGCTTCAGCACAGCCTGCTGACGTCTACCAACGCCAGTGCTGCAACGTTTCCAACTCGTAGCTGGGGTCAATCTAACAGCGGAGGAGGAGGCGGTGGCGGAGGAGGAGGCGGTGGCGGAGGAGGAGGAGGGGGGTGTTCTTCTCGTGTCCCTGCCAGGAATGTTAGGCGGGGAGACGAGGTACACCGGGCCAGTTTGGGAAGCAGTCCCAGCCTCAACTACATTCACCCAGTGTGCCGTCAGTGAAATGTAGCGTCCCTGTCCGCATGCACTTGTCCACGCGTCGGTGGTCAAGTGGACCTTTGTGCAAAGCGCGGAACTAAGGGCCCGCCTGATGTTGAGTGACACGTGCTGGTGCAAGGCGGGGACGGCACACCGGGAGAAGTAGTGACGGCTAGGGACGGCATAGCGAGGTGCCGCAGTTGCCATCAGGTCCAGGAAGGCGGGAGTTTCAACAAGCCGGAACGCCAACATCTCCTGGGCCAGCAGTTTAGCGATGTTGGCGTTCAAGGCTTGCGCGTGTGGGTGGTTAGCAGTG
Organism: Leptodactylus fuscus; assembly: GCF_031893055.1. NCBI lineage: Eukaryota > Metazoa > Chordata > Amphibia > Anura > Leptodactylidae > Leptodactylus > Leptodactylus fuscus. The sequence goes on along the minus strand of NC_134273.1, from coordinate 44,103,115 downwards.
TATTTCTGCCGCCGCTCCAATGTCTGAGAGATGGTGGGTTGTTGTAAAGAAGCGCCTGATGGAGCCTTTGATGGTGCAGGAGAAGGAGATAAGACAGGAACAGGGGAGGATGAGGGAGAAGTCAACAAAGTGGCGGAGGCAGATGAAGTGGTGTCCTGGCTCGTCCTCTGGAGTGCATCGCCAGCACAGTCAGCAGTGGCAGTGGCAGAGGCAGAGGCAGTGGCAGAGGCAGTGGCAGTGGCGTGAACGGCAGGCGGCCTTTGTCCTGCCGTTGCTGCCTGCCACTGATTCCAGTGCTTGGATTCCAAATGACGGCGCATTAAAGTGGTGGACAGGTTGCTCTTCTCAGAGCCCCTAATCAATTTCGAGAGGCAAATTGTGCAGACACTATATCTGTCCTCGGCGCATTCCTTGAAAAAACTCCACACCTTCGAGAAACGTGCCCTCGAGGTGGGAGTTTTTCGGGGCTGGGTACGAACTGGAACATCTTGGGAGATTCCGGGTGTGGCCTGGCTTCGCCTAAGCTGCTGACCTTTGCCTCTGCCTCTAGCTACCCTTTTTGGTGCTGCACCTGCCTCAACATCCACACTACTTTCCCCACTTGACATCCCCCCTGTCCAGGTCGGGTCAGTGTCCTCATCATCTACCACTTCCTCTTCCAACTCTTGTCTCATCTCCTCCTCCCGCACAATGTGCCGGTCAACTGGATGCCCTGACGGCAACTGCGTCACATCATCGTCGATGAGGGTGGGTTGCTGGTCATCCACCACCAAATCGAACGGAGATGGAGGAGACTCTAGTGTTTGAGCATCTGGACACAGATGCTCCTCTGTTAGGTTCGTGGAATCGTGACGTGGAGAGGCAGGTTGAGGGACAATGAAAGGAGCGGAGAACAGCTCTGGGGAGCAGGGACAGTTGGGGTTATTGTTCTGTGAAGCTTGGGAATTTTGGGAGGAAGGAGGACAAGACTGTTGGGTAATAGGAGGAGAGGAGGCAGAGTCTGACTGGCTGCTGGACAATGTGCTGTAAGCGTTCTCTGACAGCCATTGCAAGACCTGTTCCTGGTTCTCGGGCCTACTAAGGTTTGTACCCTGCATTTTAGTTAATGTGGCAAGCAACCCTGGCACTGTGGAGTGGCGCAATGCTTGCTGCCCCACAGGAGTAGGCACGGGACGCCCTGTGGCTTCACTGCTACCTTGCTCCCCAGAACCATTCCCCCGACCTCGCCCACGGCCTCGTCCACGTCCCTTTCCGGGAGCCTTGCGCATTTTGAATTCCCAGTTAGAAATTGGCACTATATACCAGTAGCAAAAATTGTGGGTGCACGTAACCCCAATATATTCTTTGAATTCCCAGTCAGACAATGGCACTATATACCAGTAGCAAGAAATGAGGGTATTTATAACCCCAATATATTCTTTGAATTCCCAGTCAGACAATGGCACTATATACCAGTAGCAAGAAATGAGGGTATTTGTAACCCCAATATATTCTTTGAATTCCCAGTCAGACAATGGCACTATATACCAGTAGCAAGAAATGAGGGTATTTGTAACCCCAATATATTCTTTGAATTCCCAGTCAGACAATGGCACTATATACCAGTAGCAAAAATTGTGGGTGCACGTAACCCCAATATATTCTTTGAATTCCCAGTCAGACAATGGCACTATATACCAGTAGCAAGAAATGAGGGTATTTATAACCCCAATATATTCTTTGAATTCCCAGTCAAACAATGGCACTATATACCAGTAGCAAGAAATGAGGGTATTTGTAACCCCAATAAATTCTTTGAATTCCCAGTCAGACAATGGCACTATATACCAGTAGCAAGAAATGAGGGTATTTGTAACCCCAATATATTCTTTGAATTCCCAGTTAGACAATGGCACTATATACCAGTAGCAAAAATTGTGGGTGCACGTAACCCCAATATATTCTTTGAATTACCAGTCAGAAACTGGCACTATATGGCAGTAGCAAGAAATGAGGGTATTTGTAACCCCAATATATTCTTTGAATTCCCAGTCAGACAATGGCACTATATACCAGTAGCAAAAATTGTGGGTGCACGTAACCCCAATATATTCTTTGAATTACCAGTCAGAAACTGGCACTATATGGCAGTAGCAAGAAATGAGGGTATTTGTAACCCCAATATATTCTTTGAATTCCCAGTCAGACAATGGCACTATATACCAGTAGCAAAAATTGTGGGTGCACGTAACCCCAATATATTCTTTGAATTCCCAGTCAGACAATGGCACTATATACCAGTAGCAAAAATTGTGGGTGCACGTAACCCCAATATATTCTTTGAATTACCAGTCAGAAACTGGCACTATATGGCAGTAGCAAGAAATGAGGGTATTTGTAACCCCAATATATTCTTTATATTCCCAGTCAGACAATGGCACTATATACCAGTAGCAAAAATTGTGGGTGCACGTAACCCCAATATATTCTTTGAATTCCCAGTCAGACAATGGCACTATATACCAGTAGCAAGAAATGAGGGTATTTATATCCCCAATATATTCTTTGAATTCCCAGTCAGACAATGGCACTATATACCAGTAGCAAGAAATGAGGGTATTTGTAACCCCAATATATTCTTTGAATTCCCAGTCAGACAATGGCACTATATACCAGTAGCAAGAAATGAGGGTATTTGTAACCCCAATATATTCTTTGAATTCCCAGTCAGACAATGGCACTATATACCAGTAGCAAAAATTGTGGGTGCACGTAACCCCAATATATTCTTTGAATTACCAGTCAGAAACTGGCACTATATGGCAGTAGCAAGAAATGAGGGTATTTGTAACCCCAATATATTCTTTGAATTCCCAGTCAGACAATGGCACTATATACCAGTAGCAAAAATTGTGGGTGCACGTAACCCCAATATATTCTTTGAATTACCAGTCAGAAACTGGCACAATATGGCAGTAGCAAGAAATGAGGGTATTTGTAACCCCAATATATTCTTTGAATTCCCAGTCAGACAATGGCACTATATACCAGTAGCAAGAAATGAGGGTATTTATAACCCCAATATATTCTTTGAATTCCCAGTCAGACAATGGCACTATATACCAGTAGCAAGAAATGAGGGTATTTATAACCCCAATATATTCTTTGAATTACTAGTCAGAAACTGGCACTATATGGCAGTAGCAAGAAATGAGGGTATTTGTAACCCCAATATATTCTTTGAATTCCCAGTCAGACAATGGCACTATATACCAGTAGCAAGAAATGAGGGTATTTATAACCCCAATATATTCTTTGAATTCCCAGTCAGACAATGGCACTATATACCAGTAGCAAGAAATGAGGGTATTTATAACCCCAATATATTCTTTGAATTCCCAGTCAGACAATGGCACTATATACCAGTAGCAAGAAATGAGGGTATTTGTAACCCCAATATATTCTTTGAATTCCCAGTCAGACAATGGCACTATATACCAGTAGCAAAAATTGTGGGTGCACGTAACCCCAATATATTCTTTGAATTACCAGTCAGAAACTGGCACTATATGGCAGTAGCAAGAAATGAGGGTATTTGTAACCCCAATATATTCTTTGAATTCCCAGTCAGACAATGGCACTATATACCAGTAGCAAAAATTGTGGGTGCACGTAACCCCAATATATTCTTTGAATTCCCAGTGAGACAATGGCACTATATACCAGTAGCAAAAATTGTGGGTGCACGTAACCCCAATATATTCTTTGAATTACCAGTCAGAAACTGGCACTATATGGCAGTAGCAAGAAATGAGGGTATTTGTAACCCCAATATATTCTTTGAATTCCCAGTCAGACAATGGCACTATATACCAGTAGCAAAAATTGTGGGTGCACGTAACCCCAATATATTCTTTGAATTACCAGTCAGAAACTGGCACAATATGGCAGTAGCAAGAAATGAGGGTATTTGTAACCCCAATATATTCTTTGAATTCCCAGTCAGACAATGGCACTATATACCAGTAGCAAGAAATGAGGGTATTTATAACCCCAATATATTCTTTGAATTCCCAGTCAGACAATGGCACTATATACCAGTAGCAAGAAATGAGGGTATTTATAACCCCAATATATTCTTTGAATTACTAGTCAGAAACTGGCACTATATGGCAGTAGCAAGAAATGAGGGTATTTGTAACCCCAATATATTCTTTGAATTCCCAGTCAGACAATGGCACTATATACCAGTAGCAAGAAATGAGGGTATTTATAACCCCAATATATTCTTTGAATTCCCAGTCAGACAATGGCACTATATACCAGTAGCAAGAAATGAGGGTATTTATAACCCCAATATATTCTTTGAATTCCCAGTCAGACAATGGCACTATATACCAGTAGCAAGAAATGAGGGTATTTGTAACCCCAATATATTCTTTGAATTCCCAGTCAGACAATGGCACTATATACCAGTAGCAAAAATTGTGGGTGCACGTAACCCCAATATATTCTTTGAATTACCAGTCAGAAACTGGCACTATATGGCAGTAGCAAGAAATGAGGGTATTTGTAACCCCAATATATTCTTTGAATTCCCAGTCAGACAATGGCACTATATACCAGTAGCAAAAATTGTGGGTGCACGTAACCCCAATATATTCTTTGAATTCCCAGTGAGACAATGGCACTATATACCAGTAGCAAAAATTGTGGGTGCACGTAACCCCAATATATTCTTTGAATTCCCAGTCAGACAATGGCACTATATACCAGTAGCAAGAAATGAGGGTATTTATAACCCCAATATATTCTTTGAATTCCCAGTCAGACAATGGCACTATATACCAGTAGCAAGAAATGAGGGTATTTGTAACCCCAATATATTCTTTGAATTCCCAGTCAGACAATGGCACTATATACCAGTAGCAAGAAATGAGGGTATTTGTAACCCCAATATATTCTTTGAATTCCCAGTCAGACAATGGCACTATATACCAGTAGCAAAAATTGTGGGTGCACGTAACCCCAATATATTCTTTGAATTACCAGTCAGAAACTGGCACTATATGGCAGTAGCAAGAAATGAGGGTATTTGTAACCCCAATATATTCTTTGAATTCCCAGTCAGACAATGGCACTATATACCAGTAGCAAGAAATGAGGGTATTTATAACCCCAATATATTCTTTGAATTCCCAGTCAGACAATGGCACTATATACCAGTAGCAAGAAATTAGGGTATTTATAACCCCAATATATTCTTTGAATTACCAGTCAGAAACTGGCACTATATGGCAGTAGCAAGAAATGAGGGTATTTGTAACCCCAATATATTCTTTGAATTCCCAGTCAGACAATGGCACTATATACCAGTAGCAAGAAATGAGGGTATTTGTAACCCCAATATATTCTTTGAATTCCCAGTCAGACAATGGCACTATATACCAGTAGCAAAAATTGTGGGTGCACGTATCCCCAATATATTCTTTGAATTACCAGTCAGAAACTGGCACTATATGGCAGTAGCAAGAAATGAGGGTATTTGTAACCCCAATATATTCTTTGAATTCCCAGTCAGACAATGGCACTATATACCAGTAGCAAAAATTGTGGGTGCACGTAACCCCAATATATTCTTTGAATTCCCAGTGAGACAATGGCACTATATACCAGTAGCAAAAATTGTGGGTGCACGTAACCCCAATATATTCTTTGAATTCCCAGTCAGACAATGGCACTATATACCAGTAGCAAGAAATGAGGGTATTTATAACCCCAATATATTCTTTGAATTCCCAGTCAGACAATGGCACTATATACCAGTAGCAAGAAATGAGGGTATTTGTAACCCCAATATATTCTTTGAATTCCCAGTCAGACAATGGCACTATATACCAGTAGCAAAAATTGTGGGTGCACGTAACCCCAATATATTCTTTGAATTCCCAGTGAGACAATGGTACTATATACCAGTAGCAAAAATTGTGGGTGCACGTAACCCCAATATATTCTTTGAATTCCCAGTCAGACAATGGCACTATATACCAGTAGCAAAAATAGTGGGTGTATATAGCCCTAATTCTATTGCTAGGGGACTTGCAGGGTATTTCTGAGGTGAAGGTGGGGGGCACAGCGTTGGAACGGGGATTTGGGGTGTATATATGGGGTATACGGGAATACACTGTCAGTGTGTTCCATTCAGGATCCTGGGAAAGCTGGGTTGCGGCGATTGAGCCCGTCAGTGCCACGTTACACTGACAAGCTTCTCCCTGGAATTGAAGTTATATGTAAGCCCAATATATTCTTTGAATTCCCAGTGAGACAATGGCACTATATGGCAGTAGCAAAAATAGTGGGTGTATATAGCCCCAATTCTATTGCTAGGGGACTTGCAGGGTATTTCTGGGGTGAAGGTGGGGGGGCACACCGTTGGAACGGGTATCGGGGGTATATATCGGGTATACGGGAATACACTGACAGTGTATTCCATTCAGGATCCTGGGAAAGCTGGGTTGCGGCGATTGAGCCCGTCAGTGCCACGTTACACTGACAAGCTTCTCCCTGGAATTTAGCTCTTATAAGAGCTGTTGGTTGTCTTCTCCTTCCTATCCTAGCCTGTCCCTGCCTACCCAGAATCTAAGCCCTAGCTAACTGGACGGAAACCTCCGTCCCCGGTGAATTGCAAGCTCAGAATGACGCGAAGCTGGGCGTCGCTGTTCTTTTAAATTAGAGGTCACATGTTTTCGGCAGCCAATGGGTTTTGCCTACTTTTTTCAACGTCACCGGTGTCGTAGTTCCTGTCCCACCTACCCTGCGCTGTAATTGGAGCAAAAAAGGCGCCAGGGAAGGTGGGAGGGGAATCGAGTAATGGCGCACTTTACCACGCGGTGTTCGATTCGATTCGAACATGCCGAACAGCCTAATATCCGATCGAACATGAGTTCGATAGAACACTGTTCGCTCATCTGTAATTGCTAAGGGTGAATTCACACTGAGTAAACGCTAGCTTATTCTGAACGTAAAACACATTCAGAATAAGCGGCGTCTAAAGCAGCTCCATTCATTTCTATGGGAGCGGGGATACGAGCGCTCCCCATAGAAATGAATGGGCTGCTTCTTTCACTCCGTGCAGTCCCATTGAAGTGAATGGGGAGTGCCGGCGTATACGGCAAGCTCTGCTCATGCCGGAGCGTACACGCCGGCACTCCCCATTCACTTCAATGGGACTGCACGGAGTGAAAGAAGCAGCCCATTCATTTCTATGGGGAGCGCTCGTATCCCCGCTCCCATAGAAATGAATGGAGCTGCTTTAGACGCCGCTTATTCTGAACGTGTTTTACGTTCAGAATAAGCTAGCGTTTACTCAGTGTGAATGCACCCTTACATTGTTATGTAAGATTTTTGCTATTTTTTCTCTGTAAAATGTAAAAAACTGTTCAATAAAGTTACTTGAATTAAAAAAAAAAAACCCACCTGAAATGTGTCAATATCCCTAGTAGTTTAGGACAGTAAAAAGGTTAATGTCAGTATACCTGTGGCCTAAGAGAGTGAAGAGATGAATCTATTATCTTTGGGGGTCTAGGGCAGTAGAAAGGACTATTCCAGTATCCCTGGTAGTCTAGAACTTAGAAGGGGTTATTGTAGGAATCAGCGTCAGCACATGGCTTACCCAGGCAAGCCCCGGGGCCCCACTTGGCAGTGACGTAGGGTATGCGGCCCGCGGCCAGCTGGAGATGGCTCCGGGCCACCATGATAATGGTCGGGGAAATCTGGTTCACAGGCCTCACTGCTAGGGCTTGTGATTGGGCCCCAGCGGTCATGTGGGGTGATCCAGTGTAATGACATCATTGTGCCAGATGTAATCGTTGAGGTCCAATCACAGGCCCTAGCAGTGACATCTGGGGAGCAGGATTTCAGTTGTAAGGCAGAAGAGGACCAAGAAAGGAGCGAGGATGCCCAGGAGAAGTGAGGAAAGGTGGGTATAAGTGTTTGTTATTTTTAATCATTTCCCCTGGGCCTCTGATGATTATACTGAGGGGTTTGAGGTGACCCCAGAGTATAATAATAACATTAGCTCTGGAGGGGAGCTCTTGGGATTGTATAATACTATGTGGGGGCCACTGTGGGGTATGTAACACTATGTGGGGACCACTGTGCAGCATATAATACTGTTTGGGGGGCCACTGCGGGGAATATAATACTGTGTGGGGGGCCACTGTGGAGCCTATAATACTGTGTGGGGGTCCACTGTGATGCCTTAAATATTGTGTAGGGGCCACTGTGGAGCCTATAATACTGTGTGGGGGCACTGCAGAGCCTATAATACTGTGTGGGGGCCACTGCAGAGCATATAATGCTGTGTGTGGTCAACTGTGGAGCATATAATGCTATGTGGGGTCAACTGTGGAGCATATAATGCTGTGTGGGGGACACTGCGGAACTTATAATGCTATGTTGGGCTACTGCGGAGCATATAATGCTGTGTGGGGGCCACTGCACAGCTTATACTGCTGTGTGGGGGCCACTTTGGAGCATATAATGCTGTGTGGGGGCTACTGTGGAGCATATAATACTGTGTGTGGGCCACTGTAGAGCCTATGATGCTGTGTGGGGGCCACTACGGAACATATGATTTGTGTAGGTAGCCGTTGTGGAGCATATGATACTGTGTGGAAGCCACTGCAGAGCATATAATATTGTGTGGGGGTTTTGAGGAGCATTTGATACTGTGTGTAGGTCACTGTGGAGTGGCACTATTAACAGTATCCAGCTCTGCTCACACAGTGGAGTCTGGCACTGATTTTGCAGCAGATTTCGCACCTAAATCAGCAGCAGATTCCTCCCTCATTCTGCCCCTTATTCTGATTCGGATGCTTGAGAGTCCCCACTGATTAGACTCACTCATTGTGACCTAATTAGTGGTGGAAAACTGCAACAGAATGATGATGTTCTGGACTGTGAGAAAATAAACAAGAATCAGAGCCCTCAAATTCCTCTTTACTTTCTGATGTCTGAGCAGGTTGTGACTACTTGTATAGAGTCGACTCCAGTAGGTTTCCCTTAGCAAAAAACACCCAATTTCAATTGTTTTTTTTTTTTTTTGATATGCAGTATGCATGAGTTACTCCAAAAGAGGCCCACTGGGGCTTTGTCTCCCAAGGGCCCACACAAACCTGGAGCCAGACCTGGTAGCAACCTTTTTTTGATATAGGGAAATTTAAATAGTTAAAGGAGTTGTCCAAGATAAACTCAGAATTAACAACTAAACCCCCTTCTCCCCGCCTAACTTTACTTTCTATTAAAAAAATCTATAATTACCCATTTTCCTGGAGCGGTCATGTGATTTCCTCAGGGACACTTTCTCAAAATCTGGTGACGTTCCGTTTCACCACTTCCGAAACGGAACATCACTATTACTTCTTCTCCTCCCCTATCCCCATCAATACATTTCAGATGGGCGCCCATCTACTCCTGAGACCAACACTTTCCTGTATGCACCTTTACTATGCAACAAGGAGCTTATGGAAGCACAGTATACCCCCAATCTGGGCTATTAACCCTTGTCTGACCGTTCTTATCTGCCTGCTAAGTTTTGCAGTCTCTTTCAACTACCTGATAGTGTGAATATTTCTATGGGATTTTCTCTACTTGAGTCTGATGAAGGCCATATAATAGGGCCAAAACATTACTCTACACCTTGTTACGTTTGTGAATAAAACACTGCAATTTCAAGTACACCAAACTGAGGGACACGGAGAAAGTCATCAAAGACTTCCAGAACCCTCTGGACTCACCAATCACCATAAAAGACATACAGGAAAGAATTGCCCTCATGAAAGGCAAAAAAGCCAGCGGCCCTGACGGCATCCTACCAGAGATGATCAAATACAGCCCTCCAGCAATACACGCAGCACTGGCAAAGCTATTCACCTTCATCCTCAATGCAGGACACTTCTCCGAAGACTGGAACAAAGGCCTCATAACCCCCATCCACAAGAATGGAGACCAATACGACTCCAACAACTACAGAGAGATCTGCGTCAGCAGCACGCTGGGGAAACTGTTCAACAGCATCATCAATAACAGAATCCTCACCTTCCTCACACAACACGGGGTCCTCAGCAAGAGCCAAGCAGGGTTCATGCCAAACCACCGCACCACAGACCATATTTACACCCTGCACAGCCTCACCAAGACGCACGTCCACAACACCAGAAGAGTCAAGATATTCGCCTGCTTCATGGACTTTAAGGAGGTGTTCGACTCAGTATGGCACCCAGGCCTGCTCCTAAAACTCCTAGAGAGTGGAATAGGAGGAAGAACGTATGACGTCATCAAGAGCTCCTACACCGGAAACAAGTGCAGTGTGAAGGTGAATGGGAAAAGAACAGCATTGGGACAGACAAGGCTGTAGCCTGAGCCCAACGCTCTTCAACATCTACATCAATGAACTGGCTACAGCCTTGGAGGCCTCACCAACCCCAGGCCTCACCCTGAACAATCGGGAGGTGAAGTTCCTGCTATACGCCGATGACCTCCTACTCCTGTACCCCACCGAGAAAGACCTCCAAGAAAGCCTGTCAGTGCTGGAAAAATTCAGCACCACATGGGCTCTACCCATCAACCACAAGAAGACCAAAGTCATGGTATTTCAAAAGAAGGGCCACAACAAAGCCCCCACCCCACAATTCACACTGAACGGCTCCACTCTGGAGAAAACCAACAGCTACACCTACCTGGGACTGGAGCTCAGCCAATCAAGAAGCTTCAAATCAGCAATAGAAACCCTGAAAGCAAAAGCCTGCAGAACCTTCTATGCCATCAGAAGACAACTGTACCACCTCAAACCACCGGTGAGGGTCTGGCTAAAGATATTTGATGCAGTCATTGCCCCGATCCTTCTCTATGGCAGTGAGGTTTGGGGCCCAGCCACCTACCCAGACCAGCCAAAATGGGACTCTAGCCCAACAGAGACCTTCCACCTGGAGTTCTGCAAATACCTGCTCCATGTCCATCGCAACACCTCCAACATGGCCTGCAGGGCAGAGCTAGGCAGACTCCCCCTATGGCTCACCATACAGAAGAGGGCGCTAGCTTTCCAGGCACACATCCAGGGGAGGAACCCCGACTCCTACCACCACCAAGCATGGCTAAGCCACCTGAGCAAACCAGACACCCCCCAACCAAACAACAGCCAACCACCAAACCAAAAACACCAACAGATGATAACCAAGGCCAAAATAAAGGCGACCACAGAGGCAAAAAGAGAGCGGTACATTGAAGAATGGAGAAACAAAATAAATAACTCCAAGAAACTCACCATGTACCAATCCCTACAAAGGGACAACACCATGGCCACCTACCTGGAGAGAATACGCCACCACAAACACAGACAGAGCCTGAGCCGGTATAGACTGAGCGCCCACAACCTGTAGATGATGACGGGGCGACACAGGCAGACGTACAAGCCACAGGAGAACAGACTGTGTCAGCACTGTGACCAGGGGGCCCTAGAAGACGAGACCCACTTCCTGCTACACTGCACCAAATACTCAGCTATGAGGGCCGTCTACTACCAAAGACTCTCTGCCCACATCCCAGACATCATATCTGCAGACAAGAAGAGGAAACTCTACATCCTACTGGGAGAAGAAGAGGCCACTGTGGAGATCGCTGCCCAATACGTGTCCAGCTGTCACCAAACAAGAGGAAGAGGACTGTTATACTCCAACCCCCCCCCATACAGCGGTCACCAACTAAGAGGAAGATGAGACTCCATGGAATGTTATACCCCAAATCAACCACCCCACACCCACCACTCACCCCCCCCCCCCCCCCCCGACTCCAAGTCCCCTCCCCCCACACTTTACTAGCATTGGCAATGCCAAATATCTATTCGGACGTGCCAATAAAGCTTGTTTGATTTGGTTATAGTCTGAAGTGTGAACTCTTTTCCTTGATTATACTACTGTAGAGGGACCCTAACTTTACTACTTGATAGTGTGCTATCTACACTTCACTTTATTTGGGTAGCTGCACAGTTCTCATTATGCTCAGCTGAGAAAGACTTAGCTTAGAGGTTACAGTGATTAAAAGGGCATGCGTAGTGGTGCTTGAAGCCAAAGAACAGCTGGAATTGCAGAAAGGCAGATGTAAGTGAGGTATGATGCGTAGTTAACCCCTTCCCGATATCTGTCATAATAATATGTGTGGTACTTGGCTATCTTCACCAGTCACACTGAGAACTGAGAGATATGCAGGCACTAGAGCTGGGGTAGGGAACGTACGGCTCTCCAGCTGTTGCAAAACTACAACTCCAAGCATGCATACTTGCTCCGCTGTTCTTGGAACTCTCATGGAAGTGAATGAAGTATGTTGGGAGTTGCAGTTTCACAGCAGCTGGAGAGCCGAAGGTTCCCTACCCCTGCACTAGAGGGATAGGGAACCCACAGCATCGTGACAGCAACTGGGAAAAGAGGAAAAAAATATTGAGTGTTGACGGAGCTCTCTGGTCAAAAATGGATGATCTTTATTGGAGGGTAACAGGCACAACGCTAGTATAACACCAAAGCGTTTCGGGCTTCACTCTGCCCTTTCTCAAGTGCATTAACTATAAAACAATTTAAGAACAATTTTATCATGTTATCTGTTCGTTTACATTGGTTCTTAAATTGTTTTATAGTTAATGCACTTGAGAAAGGGCTGAGTGAAGCCCGAAACGCTTTGGTGTTATACTAGCGTTGTGCCTGTTACCCTCCAATAAAGATCATCCATTTTTGACCAGAGAGCTCCGTCAACACTCAATATTTTTTTCCTCCTCGTGACTCCCGGATTCCTATTGGCTAACCGGTAGATGTAAGGCGTGCTGCTCCCTCCACCTGCTTTGACTGCCCGGTGTGGCAAAAACTCTACACGTTGTTTGTGAACGTTCTTGTCACAACCCAAACAGGTGAGAGGCCATTTGGTTTATGAACTACCTCTTTTCTATATACCAAACTGTCACTAAAAATTGCTACACTATCATTGGTCTGCTCGGTGTGACCTTGTGTTTTTTTCGAGCAGCTGGGAAAAGGCTGACATCTCAGCAGCTGTCTTCCTTGTAAAGACAATACATCACCAACACTTAGGGCCCCTTCACACGGAGTATACGCTGGCTGATTCTGAACGTGTAAACGTTCCGAATCAACGACGTTTAAAACAGATCCCATTGCTTTGTATGGGAGCCGGCATACGTGCGTTCCCCATAGAAATGAATGGAAAAAAGCAGCCCATTTATTTCTATGTACTATAGAAATGAATGGGCTGCTTTTTTCCATTCATTTCTATGGGGAGCACATGTATGCCGGCTCCCATAGAAAGCAAAGGGAACTGTTTTAAACGCCGCTGATTCGGAATATTTACACGTTCAGAATCAGCCAGCGTATACTCCGTGTGAAGGGGCCCTAAAGCCCCACATTGCTGAAACGCAGCTTTTTTTGTTGCAGATTTTGTTGCGGTTTTTTAAGCCAAAGCCAAGAATGCCTACAAAAGGAATCGGAAATTTATAGGAAGTTCTTATACTTCTATCTTTTGCTCAAACCACACCTGGCTTTGGCTAAAAAAAAACCCGCAACAAAATCTGCAACAAAAAAGCTGAGTTTCCACAATGTGGGGCTTTAGTCTAAAGGAATTATCCACCTTTTTAAAAATTGATGGCTTATCATCAAGTTATCAATTTTAGATCGGTGGACTGTCAGAACCCCTGCCGGTCAGCTATTGGGCCCTTGGGATCATGTAGTTTGTAGCTGCTGTATTGTACCGAATCCTCATGTTACTTATGCTTCTGAAGGATTCCAGAGTAAGGGGGCGTTCACACTACCTTCGGTGTCCGACAGCTAGTGTCCGCTGCTAATGTTCGTTCAAAATCTTGTGTGGACAGTAGCATCGGACACTAGCTATATCCGTGACATTTTGCATTGATTTAAATTGACATCGGGTGCGTTCTTTTACTGTCTGTGCCTGTCCTTAAAGAGGTTGTCCCTCGTCGCATACTCACCAGTCTTCGTTGTTGAAAAATCTTGTCTTCCGGCTTTGTTGCGTCATTGGTGGGCGGGGTCACATATGCAAAGCCAAGCGGCAAGATGCCGCTGGCCCTGCGTGCGCGCTCATAAACCAGTCTAGCCTTCACAATGCATACAGACCCGACATCCGCCTCTCTCTATTACAGCGGGTGCCGGTCTGTATTCGCATTGTGAAGGCTAGACTGGTCTATGAGTGTGCACGCAGGGCCAGCGGCATCTCGCCGCTGGCTGTGCATATGTGAATACAAACCCGGGATCCGCTGTAATAGAGAGGTGGATGCCGGGGAGGGTTAGACGCCGGCACAGATGCACACACACACCGGCACAGATGCCAGCAACATCGCTATGCTTCTGCCCTGCATGAAGCCAGCAGCGGCAGAAGCGATGCTGTTATTCCGCTCCTGCCGCTGCTGGCTTCATGCAGGGCAGAAGCATAGCGATGTTGCAGGCACCTGTGCCGGTGTCTGTGCATCTGTGTCGGCGTCTAACCCTCCCCGGCATCCGCCTCTCTATTACAGCGGATGCCGGTCTGCATTGGCGGCCCCTTCCCCCCAAAGGGTAAACTACCCCCCCCCCCCCCCCAGGCTCGCTCCCATGCACATAGCCCCTCCTCCCTCAGAGCAGCAGATACATCACTTGACTTATGAGCAGATAAGTCAAGGGATGTGTCCCATAAAAATGAATAAAGTGATATAGCGGCCAAACAAAGCAGTTTTGCTGAAGCAATGTATTTAGGAAAAGTCTTACATTCACATTAACATACAGTATAGATAGGATCCTTGTGATGGGACAACCCCTTTAAGTGTCCGTTCCCAAAGATGTCCGACTTTTCAAGCGGACAGCAAAAACCTACATGTCGGGTCTTGCTGTCCGCTTGAAAAGTCAGACATCTTTGGGAAAGGACAGTTAAGGACACCCACGGACAGTAAAAGAACACACCCTATGTCCATTTAAATCAATGCAAAATGTCACGGACACAGCTAGTGTCCAATGCTAATGTCCGCACAAGATTTTGAACGGACATTAGCATTAGACACTAGCCAGCTCCCTAGAGAGACCTGAGAGAGAGCAACTATCATGGAGGCAAAACAGCCTTCTGGTGCTTTCTATCAGTAAGCCATTGAACACTGCTTTACAAGCTTATACGGTGTGTATATATATATATATATATATATATATATATATATATGTGTATATATATATATATATGTATATATATATATATATATATATATATGTATATATATATATATATGTATATATATATATATATGTATATATATATATATATGTATATATATATATATATATATATATATATATATATATATATATATATATATATATGTGCTGCTAAAACTATAACTCACAGTTATAACCCAAATGATAAACTGTGCACCCACTCGGTTTATCTAGCATCACTGGCAAGTTTTCAACAAGCAAACCCGTCCCCTAATGAGTCAAGAAGACGTATTCATATACAGACAGGCGACCGACAGAATCTGCCGTGACTGGATTGCTCAGCCAAACCCATTCTGACTGTAGCGCTCAACCTACCCTGCTGGCCGCCTTCGCTACTTACTGATTGGCTTAGAACGCTTCTTACTACTCAAGAGAAAAGCGCGGGAACGGCCTCTGAGGTGTTCGTTCTGTTGCCTCTCTGACAGAGCTCACTGGCAATGGCGGGGACACAGCTATATGAGCGGGTCCACTATCGTCATGACACCTGCTGGCTGCTGGAAGATGGGGACAGTTGTCTTTGCTTGGCCTGTGTGATAGAGATAATGGAGGACAGCAGTGTTTCGGTAAATACATTTTAGCGTAGCAGGTTTATGAAGGTGGGGTTTTTATGTAGACTGGATTAATAGTTGTCTTTTACGTTTATACATGGAGACAGCATGTAGTATTACTGGAAATTTCTATTATCTTATCCTGGTGCCTTCTGGTTGTAGCAGTTCACGCAAGTACAATGAGGCTAGACATCACATATATATTAGTAAATAAATGAACACAAAAACTGGTGGCACAATCTGAAATTACAGTAGGTGGGCGAGATATGAGGAACACATTGCAGTTTATTCTTATACTAAAGAACAATAAAAAGATGGCTGGGGCATGCAACATGGTATATAATAGTAATGCCCAGTATTAGTAGAGAGAAATGTATCCAAATGAAGGGAAAAAAAGTGCATCATATAAATGTATAATACATAGATCTGGACATATCGGAATGACTCCGTAATAAAGAGTAACAGTTGCGTTTCGGCGCTAGCCTTCTTCGCTGGAACGTGCGTAGGGGATCCTGGAGGTCTGTTTCTTCTAGGTATTACGTATGTGCAATATTGCTATTATGGGTTTGTTTATGCTGGTTTAGTCTTGTTGCTATCCTTCTAGCACTGCAACTGTTACTCTTTATTAGAGTCATTCCGATATGTCCAGAGCTATGTATTATTCATTTATATGATGCACTTTTTTCCTTCATTTGGATACATTTCTCTCTACTAATACGGGGCATTACTATTATATACCATTATATACCATGTTGCATTGTGTCTTGTAAGGTATATAACCATCCCGCAATACTTTTATTGTGTTTATACATATACTTTATATATTTATACTTTATATATATTCTATTTATATACTAACTAGAGATGAGCGAACAGTGTTCTATCGAACACATGTTCGATCGGATATCAGGGTGTTCGCCATGTTCGAATCGAATCGAACACCGCGTGGTAAAGTGCGCCAAAATTCGATTCCCCTCCCACCTTCCCTGGTGCCTTTTTTGCACCAATAACAGCGCAGGGGAGGTGGGACAGGAACTACGACACCGGGGGCATTGAAAAAAATTGGAAAAAGTCATTGGCTGCCGAAATCAGGTGACCTCCATTTTAGACGAATAGTGGATTTCAAATCCGGGTCATATGAGAATGTGAACTTTGTGACTATGAGACAGGGATAGCTGTACAGGCAGGGATAGCTAGGGATAACCTTTATTTAGGGGGGAATGTTATTAAAAATAACTTTTTGGGGCTCTATCGGGTGTGTAATTATGATTTTTGTGAGATAAACTTTTTCCCATAGGGATGCATTGGCCAGCGCTGATTGGCCGAATTCCGTACTCTGGCCAATCAGTGCTGGCCAATGCATTCTATTAGCTTGATGAAGCAGAGTGTGCACAAGGGTTCAAGCGCACCCTCGGCTCTGATGTAGGAGAGCCGAGGGTGCACTTGAACCCTTGTGCACCCTCAGCTCTGCTACATCAGAGCCGAGGGTGCGCTTGAACCCTTGTGCACACTCTGCTTCATCAAGCTAATAGAATGCATTGGCCAGCGCTGATTGGCCAATGTATTCTATTAGCCTGATGAAGTAGAGCTGAATGTGTGTGCTAAGCACACACATTCAGCACTGCTTCATCACGCCAATACAATGCATTAGCCAGTGCTGATTGGCCAGAGTACGGAATTCGGCCAATCAGCGCTGGCTCTGCTGGAGGAGGCGGAGTCTAAGGTCGGACCTGAATGGAGACTGGTGTGGAGCGATCTTAGACTCCGCCTCCTCCAGCAGAGCCAGCGCTGATTGGCCGAATTCCGTACTCTGGCCAATCAGCACTGGCTAATGCATTGTATTGGCGTGATGAAGCAGTGCTGAATGTGTGTGCTTAGCACACACATTCAGCTCTACTTCATCGGGCTAATAGAATGCATTGGCCAGCGCTGATTGGCCGAATTCCGTACTCTGGCCAATCAGCACTGGCTAATGCATTGTATTGGCGTGATGAAGCAGTGCTGAATGTGTGTGCTTAGCACACACATTCAGCTCTACTTCATCGGGCTAATAGAATGCATTGGCCAGCGCTGATTGGCCGAATTCCGTACTCTGGCCAATCAGCACTGGCTAATGCATTGTATTGGCGTGATGAAGCAGTGCTGAATGAGTGTGCTTAGCACACACATTCAGCTCTACTTCATCGGGCTAATAGAATGCATTGGCCAATCAGCGCTGGCCAATGCATTCTATTAGCGTGAACTGAGTTTGCACAGGGGTTCTAGTGCACCCTCGGCTCTGCTACATCAGATTGCTACATCTGATGTAGCAGTGCCGAGTGTGCATCAGATGTGTAGTTGAGCAAAACTGACTCAGCACTGCTAAGTCTCTGCATTCGCATAGGAATGCATTGGCCAGCCTTCGGCCAATCAGCGCTGGCTCTGCCGGAGGAGGCGGAGTCTAAGGTCGGACCTGAATGGAGACTGGTGTGGAGCGATCTTAGACTCCGCCTCCTCCAGCAGAGCCAGCGCTGATTGGCCGAATTCCGTACTCTGGCCAATCAGCACTGGCCAATGCATTTCTATGGGGAAAAGTTAGCTTGCGAAAATCGCAAACTGACAGGGATTTCCATGAAATAAAGTGACTTTTATGCCCCCAGACATGCTTCCCCTGCTGTCCCAGTGTCATTCCAGGGTGTTGGTATCATTTCCTGGGGTGTCATAGTGGACTTGGTGACCCTCCAGACACGAATTTGGGTTTCCCCCTTAACGAGTTTATGTTCCCCATAGACTATAATGGGGTTCGAAACCCATTCGAACACTCGAACAGTGAGCGGCTGTTCGAATCGAATTTCGAACCTCGAACATTTTAGTGTTCGCTCATCTCTAATACTAACATCTAGTGACATCCTACACCATACCTTTTTGGGTTTGATAGTTCTTTTCTCTATCTGGTTATGTACAACTGTCACAATATATGACGTCTGCATATACTTTCCCGTGTATACTTACAGATACTTTCCATAGTCAGTCCTCCAGTCTGATGGTATGTTGTCCTCCCTTGTGTAACTTTTAACATTGTTGTTCAATAAAGATTTTTGCATTTTGATTATACTTTAGTGCCCCAGCCATCTTTTTTTTTTTTTTTTTGTTCTTTGGTTGTTTCGTATATGTGAGTTCTGGGGCTATCTATTTTGGACCTATATTTTGGGATCTTACACTTAGTAATCATGTTGTGATTCCCCCTTCACCATGTTTGTTTTTATACTGTATGAGTAGTACATGCTGGTAAAAACTATGCTTCATTTTTATTGTGAAGTATGAAAAGTTGTTTTTAACAGCTTGTGAACGCTCTGGATCAGGCCTGGCTCACATCTGTGTTCAGTATTTTGTTCGGGGAAATCCGCTTGGGGACCCCCGAACGGAATACCAAACGCATTGACAAGCGGTGTGCAATGAAAGCACACGGACCCGATAGACTATAATGGGGTCCGTGTGTTTTGCGCGCGGTGTCCGCATGACTCATGCAGAGAGGAAAGTAGGTCATGAAGCATAATTTATGAAACGGGGATCATTACAGGAATTGATTGCAGTGATTGACTGAAAAGGTTGTGCAACAAAATATTAAGTTAAAGGGATCCTATCATTGCATGCCACTTTTTATGACTAACACGTAGGAATAGCCTTACGAAAGGCTATTCTTCTACCTTTAGAGGTCTTCTCCGCACCGCATTTCGGTAGGAATCCGGGTTTTCTTCAGTATGCAAGTGAGTTCTCTCGCAGCACTGGGGGCGGTCCTCAGAGCTCAAACAGCACTGGGCGCGTCTCCAATTCTGCAAGAAAAATCTCCAGCGCTGCCTCCATCTTGGTCTGGAACGGCCTCTCTCCGTGTCTTCCGGTGCTACGTAAAGCGGCCACAAAAAAATGGCCGCTGGCATGTGCAGTTGGCTCTGCCCGAGGCCCGATGGCAGAGCCGACTGCGCATGTGTAGAAGTTTGAACTCCACAACGGAAGAAGATGTGGAGAGAGGCCGTTACAGTTGAAGATGGAGGCGGCGCTGGAAATTTCTCTCACAGCATTAAGGACGCCTCCATTTGCATACTGAAAAAAACCTGATTTCTATCCAACAGCGGCACAGAGAAGACATCCAAAGGTAGGAGAAGAATAGCTATTCCTATGTGTTAGAAAAAATTTCATTTTAAAGGGATCCTATCATTTAAACACATTTTTTTCTGGTTGACACGTAGGAATAGCCTTAAGAAAGGCTATTCGTCTCCTACCTTTAGATGTGTTCTCCGGGCCACCGTTCGCTTGAAATCCCGTTTTTTGCTGGTATGCAAATGAGTTCTCTTACAGCACTGGGAGCAGGCCCCAGCACTGGGGGCGTCCCCAATGTTGCGAGAGAACTCTCCAGCGCCGCCTCCATCTTCTTCAAGAACGGGGTCTTGACGCGCCTTCTTCCGGGGGTTGGCTTCAAACTTCTAGTCCTAGGGCAAAGCCGACTGCGCATGCCCGCCTGTCACAAGAAAGTGGCCGCTTATAATGCAATACTTAAGGCTATTCTTACGTGACAACCAGAAAAAAACGTGTTTAAATGATAGGATCCCATTAATGATAAAATCCCTTTAAGGAAACCATCATTTTGTTGAAGCATGGTTGAGAAGCAATCTTTGACTTTCATTCATTCATTTTCATAGAGTTTTTATTTATTATTACTTTTGACAGATTCAAGTTATTTCTGTGATCATTGTGGGTTTTTCTTTAATTAAATGAGGGGTACCAACAATTTTGTCCATATGTGTTCTAGGGAAAGGGGGTGTGATTTGAATTAATACTTTTTTTTTTTTTTTTTTTGCATTTATTAGACCTCCTAGGGCAGGGGTAGGGAAGGTACGGCTCTCCAGCTGTTGCAAAACTACAACTCCCAGCATGCATACTTGCTCTGCTGTTCTTGGAACTCCCATGGAAGTGAATAGAGCATGATTGGAATTGTAGTTTCACAGCAGCTGGAGAGCCGAAGGTTCCCTATCCCTGCCCTAGGGGTATTGGACCCCAGGGGGTCTGATCACAAATGCAATACATTACAATGCTAATGCATTGCAAAAATCCGGCATTTCTATTGCAGGCTACGTAGAGTAGCCTGCAATAGAAAGTATAGAATGTCAGGCCGGAGGGCCGTCACAAGACTCCTGGTTGTCATAGAAATGAGATGCAAGCCCCAGAGTTTGCTCCGGGTTCCTGCAATCACAGGTAAAATGGCGCCTTGGTCAGCTTTGACTGAGGTGCCAGAGGGGTTAATGACTGCGATCGGTGCGGGCTCCGATTGTGGGCATTAGCGGAAGGTGGCTGCTGCATAAAACAGCAGACACCGGGCAGCCATGTAGGGAAGGGGTTAAGCAGAGGCCAAATGAGCAAGTACTTTCCTCGGTCTTTATGACCACACGGGAAGGATTCATTGTCCCAGGTACACCACTCTAGCCATGCTAGGAAGAAGGGACGGTGCTGGGAGGGAGGTCGAGGGAGAGGTGACACGGGCCAACTGGAGTAGCAGGGGAAAATGAACGACATGAGCAATGGTTCAGGGGTCACGCAGTCAAGTAGGGCCCGTACTCATGGCAGTCTAAGTCATTGTTGTGATTCATGCAGCGAGGGGAAGAGATTGAGTATTGAAGAATAACAGGCTGGACTCCAAAGATTTGCGGACACATCACAATGTGCCAGCCACGCCACTCCAGTATTTGTCTCATTAATAAATTTTGAAATCTACTTTATTAACAAATTTTGTCTCCTTTCTGTGATATTCTTCATCTCTTTATTCTTTCTCTTGCTTGTGTATTGAAAGCTGCTCATGCTTTTCATTCAGTAACTTTGGAGTATGGGCTGTGTAAAATGTAAAAAAAATTAGAGTAGGGGAGGGTCACATCAAACAGTTAATCTCGAAAAATATAAAACGTTAAAACAAGCTTTTGGTGTTGTATGAAAGAGGAGAGCTTCTCTTTTATGTTGCAACAGCAGAAGAGCATATCCTTTTTCATATGACACCAAAAGCAAATTTGTCATTTTAAAACACCTGAGATATTTGAAGTGACCCTCCCCTCCTCTCGTTTTCGCTAGATTAAGCCTGTACTTAACCCATTAACTGCCTTTTTTTTTTTTTTTTTTTTCAGTAAATGGGAACTGCACCATGAAAATGACCTTGTATGCAATGCGTGCACATGACCGGTTTAGGTTTCCTATCACAGGCGACATCCTGCTGGAGCACATGAATGTCCTGTTTCTATTCTTCAATGACAAATGGCATTCGTAGGCGGGTTAAAGTACCTGATTCCCAATTGGGGATCATGGCAGTTAATGGGTTAATATACAGTTACTCAGTGAGAGGAAGAAACAGCTCTCAATACAGTAACAAGGGGGAGTATAAAGAGATGGCAGGATTTCACAGAGAGGAAGCAAAAAGGTGAAAGAAAAAAATAACTGTATAATAGAAATGTTTGCAAATAAACACATGGGGCCAAATATGAAGGTTATAACACTATCACCTATCGTATAATCTTGAAATGTAGCACTAATCAGGGTCCCTATGATCTTAAGTGCAAGTTTCAATTGAAGGCAGTATCACAAAACTGGGAAATTTTAATTACTGATCCAAGGGGACCACACGTAATTATTTATGACTGTATTGGTCTTTACAAACAGCACAGTAGTATCAATATGCTTAACCCCAAGGCGTCAAATGCCGTGCTATTACAGGACAGCCACCTAGGTCTACTGGTATAGTAGTGGTGAATACCACTTCTTCTACGTGCTAATAGCCATCCCTTTTGTGCTATACACTCACACCGGCATCCTCTTTGTGTTTTCTCAACTTGGACGAAGAGCCTGAGGGAGGATTCATGACCAAAAATGTGTATATTTATTCAACTTGACTTTGATCATTGACTATGAGTGATGAATAAACACTGTACTGATGACATGACATGAGACAAGATTGAGTGTTGAAATCTTTTATCTAGTTTTTAAAATGGGGTCATTCCGAGGGGGAACCACTTTATTGACACCTCAGGGGCTCTGCAAAGGTGACAGTGTCTAGAGACCAAACATCTAAATCGACACTCCGAAAGCCACATAGTGCTTCTTCACATCTGTGCCCTGCTGTGTGCCCAAACTGAAGTTTATGTTCTACTTTTTAAGGAAATTTGTTTTTCTACATCCTCTAAAATGTGACTTTTTCTTAAGATGTCTATGTAATGTCTCTGCACCACTATCCACTCGCACACTGCGGCACAGGAGGTATGTTCAGTCAGGAGAACTTTGTATAACAAATTTTGTGATGCATTTTCTCCTTTAGCCCCTTGAGACACGGGAGCTGCGTCACTCTCGGGTCAAAACCCACCTGCCACGACCGTCGCGGTCACAGCTTCTCCCTCCGGAGTCGGCTCAAATGAATGGGACGACTCCAAAGGTCGTTGCTGCCAGGCGGAAGGCGCGGCTCAGTGAGCTGCGGAATTCGCCTGAAGAAAGGGCAGCTTGCTTTTTTTTTTTTTTTTTTCCCACTAGTGGCAACATGCCGCTAACAGGAAAAAGAACACTAGTGGTTTCCATAGACCACCATTGTATGGAGGCGGCTTTTGAGGCAAAATCCGCTGTCAAAATCCTCCTACTTGCCTTCGTGTGAACTAGCCCTAAAGCTCAATGATGGAGCTTAAATAGCACAGATATCCATTTAAAGGTGTCTCATATAACTATAAGGAAATCCAATAACATCAAGAAACCAACAATGAATTACATAAGAAGTTTGTAACTAGGATGACAGCTATGATAAATCATTTATTACATCCATATATGTCCAATCCATAAGGTGACTATCACTATATGTGTATTAACATAAACTGATATATAACTTTATCATTAGGGACTTTAGTCCCTAAACCTAATAAAGACGCCCAAGATTGCTCCAGTTACAGGCCCATAGCCCGCCTCAATTCTGACCTTAAATTGTTCATGAAAATCTTAGCTAACAGATTGAATGTTTGGCTTACCTCTCTCATCCACAAGGACCAGGTGGTTTTGTCCCTTGTCATCAAGGGGGTGGCAAAACCAGACTGGCTGTGGATTTGATAGATGTGGCCAATTGTTCATCCATGTTGGCCCTCTTTTTAAACCTGGACACTCAGAAAGCCTTTGACCGCCTAGACTGGTCGTTTATGTATGCCACCCTCAGGAAATTTGGTTTCTCTGGGGCCTTTCTTACGGCGGTCACAGAGCTTTACTCTGCTTCCTCTGCTATAGTCAAGTTCCCAAACACAACTTCAGGGTTGCTCCCTATCTCTTCTTATCTTTTCCCTCTGTATTGAACCTTTGGCCTCCCGTATACGCTCCAACCTTGATATCACGGGAATCCCAGTCCGTGTCTGGGATTTTAAAGTTAGCCTCTTTGCCGATGATGTGCTCTTGACCCTCTACAACCCAATATTGGACCTGCGGGATTATGGTTACTTTTCCAGGTACAAGGTTAATCCCTGTAAAACATCCCTGCACCTGCTCTCCAACTCCTCCATAGTAACTACAACTTTCTGTGGAGCCCGTTCTTTTCGCTACTTGGTTGTGCAGTTATCTTCCTCCTATGCCACTTTATAATCCGTTAATTTACGTTGGCTATTTTTGTGACCTTCAGGCACTCCTAGATAAATGGCATCCCCTCCATATTTCCATGAAAGTGCGGATTACTGCCGTTAAAATGACACTGCTCCCTAGACTTCTTTACTTCTTTGATGCCCTGTCAGTGGCTGTTCCGCGAGCTGAACTTCGCTCCCTCCAAAAGGCCATCTTCAAGTTTATTTGGAATGGTAGGCAGCCCCGCATTCCTCGCTCTGTTATGCTAGCTGGTAAGGTGGAGGGGGTCTGGCGGTCCCACATTTGCTCCACTACCGTCGGCAGCCCACTTACGCTTTATTCCGTTTTGGACGTCGGCCCAGGCCTATACCAAGTGGGTGGAGACAGAAAAGCTCTGGCTAGCTCCTATCCATGCTAACGAATTCTTGTAGGTCCAATCCACTCCCCTCCCTTTGCCTCCCACCCCTCCTTTAGGACCTATTCGTTTTACTAAAGCTCTCTGGATTACCTGTTAGAAACTTTTCCCACTCGCTTCCCGCCACTCCTCCATGGCCTTCTTTCTCTATAACCCTCTCCTCCTGGGGAGTCTGAGCCCTGATATGGTACGGCCCTGGAGCAGACTGGGTTTGTCTCACATTGCTGACCTGATTGACCCATCAACCTTGGAGCTCAGGCCCTTTGACTACTTCACATTTAATTTGCACTTGCCAACCTCTGAATGGTTTCTCTATAGGCAGATATCCCACTTGGTGACCACTCTGTTTAGTATCCCAAGGGTGTCCATCCCTACTCCTTTTGAGAGGATCTGCCGTGCTGATCCCTCTACAAAGGGCCTTATTTCTGGCATTTACTGTATTCTTTCCTCCTCAGAGAAACTGACACCCATTGTCCACAGATACATGGTCAGGTGGACTGAGGCTTTGGGTCAGCAAATCTCCTCAGCACAATGGCAGATCATATGGTCCTTAGCGGCCAAGTCCTTGACGTTCTGGGAGACTCAGTACAAGTTACTTATTTTCTGGTACCATACCCTGGTCTTATTACACACTTTCAATACTACTATCCCTAGGACTTGCTGGAGATGCCTCAGCGAGGAGGGTACATTGTTTCACATTTTCTAGAGCTGCTCTTTGATTTAGCCTTTCTTGGACAGAGGTTAAAGCACTAATTGATGAGCTCTTTCTCCAGGGTGTCCCACTTGATCCTTCCATTTATTTGCTTAACTTACCTCCTCGACACCTTGGCAAAAAGACCTCCAAGCTGCTCTTGTATCTCTCGACTACTGCTCAATCAATTATAGCCCTTCATTGGAAAAGTGTGCATCCTCCTACTGGCCCAGACCTTGTGGCTCACCTCAAGACATAAGCAGCTTAGAACTCTTCGCTGCTACTCTTATCAATTCTACGGATGCCTTACGGTCTATCTGGAATCCATGGGATACTGTACGTATTGCATTCTTCATAGTCTCTGACTTTTACCCCCTTGTCCCTTCTTTCCTTTTATTCTCCTTTTTGTTCTCTTTATGTTTGAGTTCTCGATTCTGTGTCTGGGTTTTTATTACTGTTTTATTGTTTATTATGTTATGCTTTTTGTTTGCATGTTTAATATATTTTTGAAAATTTAATAAAAAGGACAGTTAAAAAGAAAAAGTTATCATTAGGTGATAACAACTCATATCACCCCTTGGAGGACATACAGGACTAACCTAAATCTATGCTGTGAGACCTCATCTACATATTTGGATTAAGACATCCCATTTGAAGTACCATCCAAAGTATATAGGGGCGAATGCACTCATTGTATAAAACATGTAAAATCCAACCGCTCTTTAAGCCACATGACACATGGTGTTAAGGCAATAGACCCACTGCACCTCCTTCCTCAGGATAGATTATCCCTATCCCCACCTCTCACCGGTGGTCTCACTAATTCAATAGCCTGGAGTTTAAGGCACAATATGTCCCCCACGTGGTACTTCAAAAAATGACGTTCTATTGGTGTATCATGCTTGTTCAAGATCCTCCTCCTCAGCTGCCTCCTTGTCTTACCCACATTATTGTAGGGACAAGGGCCGCTGAGGAGGTAGACCGCCCCCATCTTGGGACAATCCACGATGTCCCTACATTGATAAAAGACTCCTGTGGAAGAAGGTGCAGTGGTATCTCCCAACCTCCTATATAGGACATTGTTGGTTTCTTGATGTTATTGGATACCCTTATAATTATATGAGATACCTTTAAATGCATACCTGTGTTATTTAAGCCCTCTCGTGGAGCTTTACATGGTCCCAGACCTGGGATTCTGTTTCGGTCAATATGAGCAGCGGTTTGCTGATATTGGGTCCCTATACGTTGCACACAGCGTTGGGCTGGTCTTTAAATTGGATTTATACAGAGTAGGAGAATTTGCACCTTTTGGGGGTGTGGTTACATGCCCCTAAACCCAGTGAATTGTTGACTATGCTCTTCTACATAATGTAACCTCACGAGCTTAATTAAATTAAATCATCCTTATATAAGCGTATGATGCAAAAGACTCTGGTAATGGATCATCATTACTGATCTCTCGCTGACACGCAGTATTGCCGGGTTGTCCCATCTCAAGGATCCTATCTATACTGCTGGCTTATGTGGATTTAAGACTTTTTCTAAATACATTGCTTCAGCAAAACTGCTTTGTTTGGCTGTTATCTTAATTTATTCACTTCATTGTTTACACAGCGTTTCCATAACCACAGACCTGGGGATGTTCTTATCTCTCTGCTCAGGACAAGTGACCTAGCTCCCTGATGTCAGGGAAGGGAGGGGGAGCTGACTTCTCAGCTTGTTTTTCTGAGCTGTTTATCTCCCTGCTTTTCCAGTTATTAGCCCTGCTAACTGAATTTTGCTGATTAGGGAGCATGCAGGCATGCAAGGCCAGCAGCATAGAAGCGACTGCTGCTGGCTTTACATGTGAGACAGCAAGAGAAACCCCGCTCACCAATTTATGGAGAAAACCAGAAAGTGAACAGAGCACACAGCCAAGCAAGTAGGTGACCGGGCAACTTGGGTATACACCTTTAACTTAAAGGGATTCTACCATTAAACTACTTTTTTTTTTTCTAATTACCATGTCGGAATAGCCTTAAGAAAGGCTATTTGTCTACTACCTTTAGACGTGGTCTCCGCCGCGCCGTTCCGTAGAAATACCGGGTTTAACCGGTATGCAAATGAGGTCTCCGCAGCAATGAGGGCAGGCACTAGCGCTGAAAAGAAATAAGATATCCAGCGCCAAAAAAACTTAATAAAACTTCACTTTTACTAGTCCATGTTTAAAAAAGAATTACAAAATGGATCCAATGTGCAATGCAGAACAGCTTACGCGTTTCGGGGCTATGTTATGCCCCTTACTCATAGCTTAACAACATACAACTAACAACAACTTTATATAGGCTATCAGCCCCACCCATAAAGCAGAAGTTAACTCTTCATATGCCATATAATGAATACAAGATAAACTATGTTATCAAAATCTTGAAAGGGTTCATATTCACATAAACACCAAATTGACATCACCTATGGCATAAACATAAGGCAACCCATTGAAAAAACAATGAAAAAACAAGTAGTATAAGTATTGGGGAACTTACCCCTAAGATGATATACGTCCACAATGATTCTTGTACATGGCAAAAACAATGCAGGACTTCCGCCAATACGCATGATCACGTGACGCGCTCACGTGATAGGCAATCACATGACGCGTCACGTGGTATGCTGGTCATACATGTAAATTCATCATATGTGTCGCGTAATGCATTAATCATACATGCATATTCATCAATGCAAGGGATAATATTGTTATTAACTAGTTTGTGTACACAATAGATATAAGCTCATGATAGTATTAATAAATCAATGCTAAATCTTGTTTGATATTGAGCCCTTCCGGAACTCTGGTATTAAGCTTCCAGATCCAGAAAGCCTCTTGTCTAAACAGAAGCTTTCTGCGATCACCGCCTCTCCTGGGTGTGGGAACAAAATCAATTGCATAATATAAAAAAGATGTTATATCTCCCTTATGTTCTGTAGCAAAGTGACGTGACACATTTGACATGTTGTCTGTTGGATTCTTTAAACAGTCCGCCAGGTGTTCCGATATCCTAGTTTTTACCTGGCGGATTGTGCAACCTACATAAAGAAGGTTGCACTTCGTACATTCAATAATGTAGACAACATGAGTGCTATTGCAATTCAAAAAATTCTTAATGTTAAATAGCGATTTATTTTCGGAAGGTCCAAATGTTTTAGTTTTTTTGCAAAATTTACAAACCGCACATCTAACAAGTGCACATTTGTAAAAGCCTGTAATATCGAGCCAAGTGGAATCCTGGCCATTATTTGAGGTATATAGGCTAGGGGATAGATGATCTGACAATGATTTGCCACGACTAGACACAAATCTTACCCCCGATTGTAGGATCTCTTTAACTGTGGGGTCAGTTTCCAATATTGGTAAATTTCTTTTAATTACTTGGACAACCTGATTAAATTGGGGGCTATAAGGAGTAGAGAAATATGGTAAAGATTTTCCTTTGTTTTTAGATGTTGACTTATCTTGTAAAAGTAATTTACGATCTTTACTGGAAACAATACACTCAGCTCTCTTTAAGGTCCAAGTGGGATATCCACGATCTTTTAGTCTTTTTAATGTGATTTTGGATTGTTCTTTAAAATCTGCATCATCTGAACACGCTCGTTTGGTGCGGAATAGTTCCCCTACCGGCACAGACTTAATGGTATGGGATGGATGGCAACTAGAGGCCAATAATGTGGTGTTACCTGCGGTAGACTTGCGGTACAGTGATGTCTGCACAGAGGCCGTGGCAGCGTTGCCTATGAGCTCCAGATCTAAAAAACAAATTCTATTAGGATGAGAATTGTGTGTAAAACTCAAATTAAAGTCATTTAAATTAACGTACTCCAAAAACATTGGTATGGGCGCTACATCGCCCCTCCAAATGATGAGGATATCATCGATGTAGCGCCCATACCAATGCATAAAAGAAAAATAAGGATTGGAATTTGGAAAAATGAAAAGTTCCTCCCACCTCACCATATAGATGTTAGCAAGCGAGGGGGAGAAAGGGGAGCCCATGGGGGCCCCACATATCTGTAGAAAAAATTGTGAATCAAACATAAAATAATTATGTTTCAACAAAAAATCAGTCACCTGTAAAATATATTCACAAAGATCTGGAGTATACGCACTATAACGATACAGGTGGTATGCCAACGCCGCCACAGCCCGATCGTGCGGAATGCTGGAATATAATGAAGTGACATCACATGATACCCATGAGTCAGAACTGCCCCAAGAAAATTCAGAAAACATTTTTAACAATTCCTTTGAGTCTTTTATGAAGCCTGGGATTCTACGCACTAGTGGCTGGAGTAAATTATCCAGCCACGTGCCCATTTTCTCACTGAAGGAATTAATCCCAGCAATAATGGGTCGTAAAGGAGGTGGAAAAATTTGTTTATGTGTCTTGGGCAGCCCATGAAATATGGGAATCGTTGGAAATTTATTCATTAAATGTTGACTTTTAGTCTCAGGAATAACACCAATATTAACACCTTCTTTAATTAGATCCTCCAAGGCTATTACAAAGTCATGAGTAGGATCACCCTCTAGTTTTCTGTAAGTTCTAGTCATTTAGTAGGGACATGCAAGACTCTCTGTAGTCACATGAATTCATTATAACCACCTTCCCCCCTTTGTCTGACATTTTAATTACTAATTGTTTGTTTGCCTTAAGTTGTTGTAATGCTTGTATTTCCAACTTAGATAAATTATGTTTTGTATCCTTTGAGTCCAAAGATTTTTTAAGGATGTTTAAATCTTTTTCCACATTAGTTTGAAATAGGTTAAAAATGGGACTACGTGATTTTAAAGGATAGAAGGAAGGGTTGTTAGTCAAAACATTAGTAGTGTGTAAATTCTTAACAGGATCTATTTCATTATGATAGGCTAAATCCATAAGCTGTAATAAAACTGGAATGGAATTCTTTCAGATTGCTCCATTAAGTTAATGACTTTAATTGTTGAATATGAACATAAAAAGATTGTTGATGTTAAGAAGGAAATCCAAGAGACTATACAACAACTTGAACCCATAACATCTTCATAATTTTACAAGGACACCAGTCTGGTTATTTCTAAAAATGTGGAAAAATTGGAGTCACAGATCATGACTACAAAAAAGAAGAAGTTTTCACGCGATTGTGATGATTATTCCACAGGTTTCGTGTATCAAAAAAAACGGTTTTTTAGACCAAGATCAATTTTAAAAAACCGTCCACCATTAAGAGAATTTAAACGTAAAGTGTCTTTTTCCAGTGACAGAGAATCGGACGGTTCCTTCTCTCGGAGAAGCGACATATCCTCGGACGGTACATTTGAATATAATGGATCTACATCTGGCAGCTCCACAGGATCATGGCATAAGTCAAAAAACGGGGCCGCCGAGCCGGCATCAAACACAGGCTTAGAAAGGAGATACTACACTCGGTCCTACCGGAAAAGACCCTAGTCCCAATACCAATGTCGGATGGACTTGATACTGAAAGGATGTCAATGCTGGATGGACTTAATACCGAGAGGACCTTAGACTCCATGCCAGTACTGCATGAATTTAATGATGTTATTAACCTTTCAACTTTTTCTCTAACATATGATCAGCTTAGGTTACTGTCCAGGGGTCTCAAGTTTGTCCCTACATCCAACTTTGACATTTTTCGCACTTTGTTGGATGTTAACAAATTTGTCCGCCTTATAACGGTAAAAAAACATTTTTTTGGTACACATGACAATATAGACATCGATTATGAGTCTGATCTTCAAAATACAACCGACATTGAACATAATGAGTTTATGGGTCTTCAATTCAATGAACAGGCTACATTATTACAGCTTATGGATTTAGCCTATCATAATGAAATAGATCCTGTTAAGAATTTACACACTACTAATGTTTTGACTAACAACCCTTCCTTCTATCCTTTAAAATCACGTAGTCCCATTTTTAACCTATTTCAAACTAATGTGGAAAAAGATTTAAACATCCTTAAAAAATCTTTGGACTCAAAGGATACAAAACATAATTTATCTAAGTTGGAAATACAAGCATTACAACAACTTAAGGCAAACAAACAATTAGTAATTAAAATGTCAGACAAAGGGGGGAAGGTGGTTATAATGAATTCATGTGACTACAGAGAGTCTTGCATGTCCCTACTAAATGACACTAGAACTTACAGAAAACTAGAGGGTGATCCTACTCATGACTTTGTAATAGCCTTGGAGGATCTAATTAAAGAAGGTGTTAATATTGGTGTTATTCCTGAGACTAAAAGTCAACATTTAATGAATAAATTTCCAACGATTCCCATATTTCATGGGCTGCCCAAGACACATAAACAAATTTTTCCACCTCCTTTACGACCCATTATTGCTGGGATTAATTCCTTCAGTGAGAAAATGGGCACGTGGCTGGATAATTTACTCCAGCCACTAGTGCGTAGAATCCCAGGCTTCATAAAAGACTCAAAGGAATTGTTAAAAATGTTTTCTGAATTTTCTTGGGGCAGTTCTGACTCATGGGTATCATGTGATGTCACTTCATTATATTCCAGCATTCCGCACGATTGGGCTGTGGCGGCGTTGGCATACCACCTGTATCATTATAGTGCGTATACTCCAGATCTTTGTGAATATATTTTACAGGTGACTGATTTTTTGTTGAAACATAATTATTTTATGTTTGATTCACAATTTTTTCTACAGATATGTGGGGCCCCCATGGGCTCCCCTTTCTCCCCCTCGCTTGCTAACATCTATATGGAGAGGTGGGAGGAACTTTTCATTTTTCCAAATTCCAATCCTTATTTTTCTTTTATGCATTGGTATGGGCGCTACATCGATGATATCCTCATCATTTGGAGGGGCGATGTAGCGCCCATACCAATGTTTTTGGATTACGTTAATTTAAATGACTTTAATTTGAGTTTTACACACAATTCTCATCCTAATAGAATTTGTTTTTTAGATCTGGAGCTCATAGGCAACGCTGCCACGGCCTCTGTGCAGACATCACTGTACCGCAAGTCTACCGCAGGTAACACCACATTATTGGCCTCTAGTTGCCATCCATCCCATACCATTAAGTCTGTGCCGGTAGGGGAACTATTCCGCACCAAACGAGCGTGTTCAGATGATGCAGATTTTAAAGAACAATCCAAAATCACATTAAAAAGACTAAAAGATCGTGGATATCCCACTTGGACCTTAAAGAGAGCTGAGTGTATTGTTTCCAGTAAAGATCGTAAATTACTTTTACAAGATAAGTCAACATCTAAAAACAAAGGAAAATCTTTACCATATTTCTCTACTCCTTATAGCCCCCAATTTAATCAGGTTGTCCAAGTAATTAAAAGAAATTTACCAATATTGGAAACTGACCCCACAGTTAAAGAGATCCTACAATCGGGGGTAAGATTTGTGTCTAGTCGTGGCAAATCATTGTCAGATCATCTATCCCCTAGCCTATATACCTCAAATAATGGCCAGGATTCCACTTGGCTCGATATTACAGGCTTTTACAAATGTGCACTTGTTAGATGTGCGGTTTGTAAATTTTGCAAAAAAACTAAAACATTTGGACCTTCCGAAAATAAATCGCTATTTAACATTAAGAATTTTTTGAATTGCAATAGCACTCATGTTGTCTACATTATTGAATGTACGAAGTGCAACCTTCTTTATGTAGGTTGCACAATCCGCCAGGTAAAAACTAGGATATCGGAACACCTGGCGGACTGTTTAACCCCTTAGCGACCCTTGACGTAACTGTACGTCATGGGTCGCATGGGGATGTATGGAGCGAGCTCACACGCTGAGCTCGCTCCATACACGGCAGATGCCGGCTGTATAATACAGCCAGGACCTGCCACTAACAGCAGCGGTCGGTGCCCGAGCTGATCGCTGCTGTTAACCCTTTACACACTGCGGTCAAACGTGACCGCAGTGTGTAAACGGCGCCGGAGGCATGGGCGCCGCCATGTTTTGCCGATCGCCGCCCTCCTGAACGTCACATGAGGGCGGTGATCGGTTGCTATGACAGCCGGAAGCCTATTGAAGGCTTCCAGGCTTGTCTCTGCACTAGAGCTATTAGACGATGCCAGAGGCATCGTCTAATAGAAGTGCTGCGATTTTCCTATTCACTGCAATACTGTAGTATTGCAGTGAATAGTATGAGCGATCAGACTCCCTAGGTTTCAAGGTACCTAAGGGGTCTGATCATAAATGTAACAGAAGAAAAAAAAAAGTTTTTAAAAGTATTAAAAAAATAAAAAAAATATAAAAGTTCAAATCACCCCCCTTTCCCTAGATCAGCTATAAAAGTAATTAAAGAACATTAAACATAAACATATTAGGT
The DNA here is from genome assembly GCF_031893055.1 of Leptodactylus fuscus. Taxonomy (NCBI): domain Eukaryota; kingdom Metazoa; phylum Chordata; class Amphibia; order Anura; family Leptodactylidae; genus Leptodactylus; species Leptodactylus fuscus. The sequence continues at coordinate 44,069,216 of NC_134273.1, read as the reverse complement.
ATCCCTGCGCTCCAAAATGCCTGAACTATTAGAATATTAAAACATTTATCCCGTACTGCGAACGGCGTAGCGGCAAAAAAAATAAAAACAGCCAAAAAGCGTTTTTTTCAACACTTTGCCTCCTATAAAAAATTGAATAAAAAGTGATCAAACCATCGGATCTTTCCCCAAATGGTATCAATAGAAACGTCATCTTGTCCCGCATAAAAAGACACCACAACCAGCTCCATACATGGAAATATGAAAAAGTTACAGGTGTTAGAACATGATGACACAAATTTTTTTTTCTATTTTGCAAAGTTTATCATTTTTTTAAAAGTATCAAAAAATTTCAAATACTATATAAATTTGGTATCACCGCGTTTGTACTGACACGTAGAACACAAGTAACATGTCATTTGTACCAAACAGTGAATGCTGTAAAAATTAAACCCATAAGAAAATGGCGCAAATGCATTTTTTCTCCAATTGCGCCTCATTCTGATTTTTTTTCCAGCTTCCCAGTACATTGCACAGCATATTGAATGGTGCCATTACAAAGTACAATTTGTCCCGCAAACAATAAGCTATCATGTGACTCTGTGAACTGAAAAATGAAAAAGTTATGGCTCTTGAAATGTGAGGAGTAGAGATGAGCGAACACTAAAATGTTCGAGGTTCGAAATTCGATTCGAACAGCCGCTCAATGTTCGTGTGTTCGAACGGGTTTCGAACCCCATTATAGTCTATGGGGAACAGATACTCGTTAAGGGGGAAACCCAAATCCGTGTCTGGAGGGTCACCAAGTCCACTATGACACCCCAGGAAATGATGCCAACACCTCTGGAATGACACTGGGACAGCAGGGGAAGCATGTCTGGGGGCATCTAACACACCAAAGACCCTCTATTACCCCAACATCACAGCCTAACAACTACACACTTTACACACTCAATACCACCTCTCTGACAGTAGGAAAACACCTTGAAACATGTGTATTTGGCACTTGCAGTGAGGAGAGCTTGTCACCAGCAGTGAATTTGGCCCTTGTAGTAAGTTGAGGTTGGCACCAACATTTGTTTTGAAAATCAGGGTGGATTGAGCCTCTAACCAGCAGAGTTTGGGCAAATTCATGGTGGAGGGAGCCTCTAAAAACCCCAGTTTGGACCAATTCATGGTGGAGGGAGCCTCTAACCAGCCCAGTTTGGGCAAATTCATGGTGGAGGGAGCCTCTAAAAAACCCAGTTTGGACCAATTCATGGTGGAGGGAGCCTCTAACCAGCCCAGTTTGGACCAATTAATGGTGGAGGGAGCATCTAACCAGCCCAGTTTGGACCAATTCATGGTGGAGGGAGCCTCTAACCACCCCAGTTTGGACCAATTCATGGTGGAGGGAGCCTCTAAACAGCCAAGTTTGGACCAATTCATGGTGAAGGGAGCCTCTAAAAACCCGTTTGGACCAATTCATGGTGGAGGGAGCCTCTAACCAGCCCAGTTTGGGCAAATTCATGGTGGAGGGAGCCTCTAAACAGCCCAGTTTGGGCAAATTCATGGTGGAGGGAGCCTCTAACCAGCCCAGTTTGGACCAATTAATGGTGGAGGGAGCCTCTAACCAGCCCAGTTTGGACCAATTAATGGTGGAGGGAGCCTCTAAACAGCCAAGTTTGGACCAATTCATGGTGGAGGGAGCCTCTAAAAACCCCAGTTTGGACCAATTCATGGTGGAGGGAGCCTCTAACCAGCCCAGTTTGGGCAAATTCATGGTGGAGGGAGCCTCTAAACAGCCCAGTTTGGACCAATTAATGGTGGAGGGAGCCTCTAAACAGCCAAGTTTGGACCAATTCATGGTGGAGGGAGCCTCTAAAAACCCCAGTTTGGACCAATTCATGGTGGAGGGAGCCTCTAACCAGCCCAGTTTGGGCAAATTCATGGTGGAGGGAGCCTCTAAACAGCCCAGTTTGGGCAAATTCATGGTGGAGGGAGCCTCTAACCAGCCCAGTTTGGACCAATTAATGGTGGAGGGAGCCTCTAACCAGCCCAGTTTGGACCAATTAATGGTGGAGGGAGCCTCTAACCAGCCCAGTTTGGACCAATTAATGGTGGAGGGAGCCTCTAACCACCCCAGTTTGGACCAATTCATGGTGGAGGGAGCCTCTAAACAGCCAAGTTTGGACCAATTCATGGTGAAGGGAGCCTCTAAAAACCCGTTTGGACCAATTCATGGTGGAGGGAGCCTCTAACCAGCCCAGTTTGGGCAAATTCATGGTGGAGGGAGCCTCTAAACAGCCCAGTTTGGGCAAATTCATGGTGGAGGGAGCCTCTAACCAGCCCAGTTTGGACCAATTAATGGTGGAGGGAGCCTCTAACCAGCCCAGTTTGGACCAATTAATGGTGGAGGGAGCCTCTAAACAGCCAAGTTTGGACCAATTCATGGTGGAGGGAGCCTCTAAAAACCCCAGTTTGGACCAATTCATGGTGGAGGGAGCCTCTAACCAGCCCAGTTTGGGCAAATTCATGGTGGAGGGAGCCTCTAAACAGCCCAGTTTGGGCAAATTCATGGTGGAGGGAGCCTCTAACCAGCCCAGTTTGGACCAATTAATGGTGGAGGGAGCCTCTAACCAGCCCAGTTTGGACCAATTAATGGTGGAGGGAGCCTCTAACCAGCCCAGTTTGGACCAATTAATGGTGGAGGGAGCCTCTAACCACCCCAGTTTGGACCAATTCATGGTGGAGGGAGCCTCTAAACAGCCAAGTTTGGACCAATTCATGGTGAAGGGAGCCTCTAAAAACCCGTTTGGACCAATTCATGGTGGAGGGAGCCTCTAACCAGCCCAGTTTGGGCAAATTCATGGTGGAGGGAGCCTCTAAACAGCCCAGTTTGGGCAAATTCATGGTGGAGGGAGCCTCTAACCAGCCCAGTTTGGACCAATTAATGGTGGAGGGAGCCTCTAACCAGCCCAGTTTGGACCAATTAATGGTGGAGGGAGCCTCTAACCACCCCAGTTTGGACCAATTCATGGTGGAGGGAGCCTCTAAACAGCCAAGTTTGGACCAATTCATGGTGGAGGGAGCCTCTAAAAAACCCAGTTTGGACCAATTCATGGTGGAGGGAGCCTCTAACAAGCCAAGTTTGGACCAATTCATGGTGAAGGGAGCCTCTAAAAACCCGTTTGGACCAATTCATGGTGGAGGGAGCCTCTAACCAGCCCAGTTTGGGCAAATTCATGGTGGAGGGAGCCTCTAAACAGCCCAGTTTGGGCAAATTCATGGTGGAGGGAGCCTCTAACCAGCCCAGTTTGGACCAATTAATGGTGGAGGGAGCCTCTAACCAGCCCAGTTTGGACCAATTAATGGTGGAGGGAGCCTCTAACCAGCCCAGTTTGGACCAATTCATGGTGGAGGGAGCCTCTAAACAGCCCAGTTTGGGCAAATTCATGGTGGAAGGAGCCTCTAACCAGCAGAGTTGTGGGAAAGCAGGGTGGAGGGAGCCTCTAACCAGCAGAGTTGGTGGAAATCAGGGTGGAGGGAGCCTCTAACCAGCAGAGTTGGGGGAAATCATGTTGGAGGGAGCCTAGTATTAGCAGAATTGTGCAACGCTTATGGTGGATGAGTATGAGGATGCGGAGGAATTGGAGAGGTTGAGTACAGACATGGAGTTTCATGTTGGGGTGCTTTACACAGGTGGGCACAAAAATGACGGCTCTACCCAGTGGTGGTTCATTTTTATCAAAGTGAGCCGGTCGGCACTCTCAGCTGACAGACGGGTGCGCTTGTCAGTGATGATGCCACCGGCTGCACTGAACACCCTCTCAGATAGGACGCTGGCGGCAGGACAGGACAGCACCTCCAAGGCATATAGGGCAAGTTCAAGCCACAGGTCCAACTTCGACACCCAATACGTGTAGGGCGCAGAGGGGTCGGAGAGGACAGGGCTGTGGTCGGAAAGGTATTCCCGCAACATGCGCCTATACTTCTCACGCCTGGTGACACTAGGACCCTCCGTGGCGGCACTTTGGCGAGGGGGTGCCATCAAGGTGTCCCAGACCTTAGACAGTGTGCCCCTCGTTTGTGTGGACCGGTGAGAACTTGGTTGCCTACTGGAGGAACTGCCCTCCCTGCCGCCAACGTCACATGCTGGAAACATCTCCATCATATTCTGCACCAATTGCCTGTGGCAAGCATTGATGCGATTGGCCCTCCCCTCTACCGGAATAAAAGACGAGATGTTGTTTTTATACCGGGGGTCAAGGATAGCAAAGATCCAGTACTGGTTGTCCTCCATGATTTTGACAATACGCTTGTCGGTTGTAAAGCACCCCAACATGAACTCAGCCATGTCTGCCACAGTGTTAGTTGGCATGACTCCTCTGGCCCCACCGGAAAGTTCAATCTCCATTTCCTCCTCATCCTCCATGTCTACCCATCCGCGCTGCAACAATGGGACGATTCGAAGTTGCCCGGAAGCCTCCTGTATCACCATCACATCATCGGACAACTCTTCTTCCTCCTCCTCCTCCTCCTCCTCCTCCATTAAACGCAGTGAAGCGGACAGATGTGTGGACCTACTCTCCAGCTGTGACGGATCGGATGCTATCCCTAACTCCTCTGTGTGATCTGAGTTATCCCTGATGTCAATCAGGGATTCTCTCAGAACACACAAGAGCGGGATTGTAAGGCTCACCATCGCATCCTCAGAGCTCACCCTCCTTGTGGACTCCTCAAAGACCCGTAGGATGTCACAAAGGTCTCTCATCCATGGCCACTCATGGATGTGAAACTGAGGCAGCTGACTTTGTGGCACCCTAGGGTTTTGTAGCTGGTATTCCATCAAAGGTCTCTGCTGCTCAACCACTCTATTCAACATCTGAAACGTTGAGTTCCAGCGTGTGGGGACGTCGCACAAAAGCCGGTGTTGTGGCACATGCAGGCGTTGCTGGAGAGATTTTAAGCTAGCAGCGGCTACTGTCGACTTGCGAAAGTGGGCGCACATGCGCCGCACTTTCACCAGTAGCTCTGGAACATTGGGGTAGCTCTTTAGGAAACGTTGCACCACTAGGTTGAAGACGTGGGCCAGGCATGGAACATGTTGGAGTCCGGCAAGCTCCAGAGCTGCTACCAGGTTCCGGCCGTTATCACAAACGACCATGCCTGGGCCCAGGTGCAGCGGCTCAAACCATATTGCCGTCTCATCGAGGAGGGCATCCCTCACCTCGGAGGCAGTGTGCTGTCTGTCCCCCAAGCTGATCAGCTTCAGCACAGCCTGCTGACGTCTACCAACGCCAGTGCTGCAACGTTTCCAACTCGTAGCTGGGGTCAATCTAACAGCGGAGGAGGAGGCGGTGGCGGAGGAGGAGGCGGTGGCGGAGGAGGAGGCGGTAGAGGAGGAGGAGGAGGGGGGTGTTCTTCTCGTGTCCCTGCCAGGAATGTTAGGCGGGGAGACGAGGTACACCGGGCCAGTTTGGGAAGCAGTCCCAGCCTCAACTACATTCACCCAGTGTGCCGTCAGTGAAATGTAGCGTCCCTGTCCGCATGCACTTGTCCACGCGTCGGTGGTCAAGTGGACCTTTGTGCAAAGCGCGGAACTAAGGGCCCGCCTGATGTTGAGTGACACGTGCTGGTGCAAGGCGGGGACGGCACACCGGGAGAAGTAGTGACGGCTAGGGACGGCATAGCGAGGTGCCGCAGTTGCCATCAGGTCCAGGAAGGCGGGAGTTTCAACAAGCCGGAACGCCAACATCTCCTGGGCCAGCAGTTTAGCGATGTTGGCGTTCAAGGCTTGCGCGTGTGGGTGGTTAGCAGTGTATTTCTGCCGCCGCTCCAATGTCTGAGAGATAGTGGGTTGTTGTAAAGAAACGCCTGATGGTGCCTTTGATGGTGCAGGAGAAGGAGATAAGACAGGACCAGGGGAGGATGAGGTAGAAGTCAACAAAGTGGCGGAGGCAGATGAAGTGGTGTCCTGGCTCGTCCTCTGGAGTGCATCGCCAGCACAGTCAGCAGTGGCAGTGGCAGAGGCAGTGGCAGAGGCAGTGGCGTGAACGGCAGGCGGCCTTTGTCCTGCCGTTGCTGCCTGCCACTGATTCCAGTGCTTGGATTCCAAATGACGGCGCATTGAAGTGGTGGACAGGTTGCTCTTCTCAGAGCCCCTAATCAATTTCGAGAGGCAAATTGTGCAGACAACACTATATCTGTCCTCGGCGCATTCCTTGAAAAAACTCCACACCTTCGAGAAACGTGCCCTCGAGGTGGGAGTTTTTCGGGGCTGGGTACGAACTGGAACATCTTGGGAGATTCCGGGTGTGGCCTGGCTTCGCCTAAGCTGCTGACCTCTGCCTCTAGCTACCCTTTTTGGTGCTGCACCTGCCTCAACATCCACACTACTTTCCCCGCTTGACATCCCCCCTGTCCAGGTCGGGTCAGTGTCCTCATCATCCACCACTTCCTCTTCCAACTCCTGTCTCATCTCCTCCTCCCGCACAATGCGCCGGTCAACTGGATGCCCTGACGGCAACTGCGTCACATCATCGTCGATGAGGGTGGGTTGCTGGTCATCCACCACCAAATCGAACGGAGATGGAGGAGACTCTAGTGTTTGAGCATCTGGACACAGATGCTCCTCTGTTAGGTTCGTGGAATCGTGACGTGGAGAGGCAGGTTGAGGGACAATGAAAGGAGCGGAGAACAGCTCTGGGGAGCAGGGACAGTTTGGGTTATTGTTCTGTAAAGCTTCGGAATTTTGGGAGGAAGGAAGACAAGACTGTTGGGTAATAGGAGGAGAGGAGGCAGAGTCTGACTGGCTGCTGGACAATGTGCTGTAAGCGTTCTCTGACAGCCATTGCAAGACCTGTTCCTGGTTCTCGGGCCTACTAAGGTTTGTACCCTGCAGTTTAGTTAATGTGGCAAGCAACCCTGGCACTGTGGAGTGGCGCAATGCTTGCTGCCCCACAGGAGTAGGCACGGGACGCCCTGTGGCTTCACTGCTACCTTGCTCCCCAGAACCATTCCCCCGACCTCGCCCACGGCCTCGTCCACGTCCCTTTCCGGGAGCCTTGCGCATTTTGAATTCCTAGTTAGAAATTGGCACTGTATACCAGTAGTAAAAATTGTGGGTGCACGTAACCCCAATATATTCTTTGAATTCCCAGTCAGACACTGGCACTATATGGCAGTAGCAAGAAATGAGGGTATTTGTATTCCCAATATACTCTTTGAATTCCCAGTCAGACAATGGCACTGTATACCAGTAGTAAAAATTGTGGGTGCACGTAACCCCAATATATTCTTTGAATTACCAGTCAGAAACTGGCACTATATGGCAGTAGCAAGAAATGAGGGTATTTGTATTCCCAATATACTCTTTGAATTCCCAGTCAGACAATGGCACTGTATACCAGTAGTAAAAATTGTGGGTGCACGTAACCCCAATATATTCTTTGAATTCCCAGTCAGACACTGGCACTATATGGCAGTAGCAAGAAATGAGGGTATTTGTATTCCCAATATACTCTTTGAATTCCCAGTCAGACAATGGCACTGTATACCAGTAGTAAAAATTGTGGGTGCACGTAACCCCAATATATTCTTTGAATTACCAGTCAGAAACTGGCACTATATGGCAGTAGCAAGAAATGAGGGTATTTATATTCCCAATATATTCTTTGAATTCCCAGTCAGACAATGGCACTGTATACCAGTAGTAAAAATTGTGGGTGCACGTAACCCCAATATATTCTTTGAATTACCAGTCAGAAACTGGCACTATATGGCAGTAGCAAGAAATGAGGGTATTTGTATTCCCAATATACTCTTTGAATTCCCAGTCAGACAATGGCACTGTATACCAGTAGTAAAAATTGTGGGTGCACGTAACCCCAATATATTCTTTGAATTACCAGTCAGAAACTGGCACTATATGGCAGTAGCAAGAAATGAGGGTATTTGTATTCCCAATATACTCTTTGAATTCCCAGTCAGACAATGGCACTGTATACCAGTAGTAAAAATTGTGGGTGCACGTAACTCCAATATATTCTTTGAATTCCCAGTCAGACACTGGCACTATATGGCAGTAGCAAGAAATGAGGGTATTTGTATTCCCAATATATTCTTTGAATTCCCAGTCAGACAATGGCACTGTATACCAGTAGTAAAAATTGTGGGTGCACGTAACCCCAATATATTCTTTGAATTACCAGTCAGAAACTGGCACTATATGGCAGTAGCAAGAAATGAGGGTATTTGTATTCCCAATATACTCTTTGAATTCCCAGTCAGACAATGGCACTGTATACCAGTAGTAAAAATTGTGGGTGCACGTAACCCCAATATATTCTTTGAATTACCAGTCAGAAACTGGCACTATATGGCAGTAGCAAGAAATGAGGGTATTTATATTCCCAATATATTCTTTGAATTCCCAGTCAGACAATGGCACTGTATACCAGTAGTAAAAATTGTGGGTGCACGTAACCCCAATATATTCTTTGAATTCCCAGTCAGACACTGGCACTATATGGCAGTAGCAAGAAATGAGGGTATTTGTATTCCCAATATACTCTTTGAATTCCCAGTCAGACAATGGCACTGTATACCAGTAGTAAAAATTGTGGGTGCACGTAACCCCAATATATTCTTTGAATTACCAGTCAGAAACTGGCACTATATGGCAGTAGCAAGAAATGAGGGTATTTATAACCCCAATATATTCTTTGAATTCCCAGTCAGACAATGGCACTGTATACCAGTAGTAAAAATTGTGGGTGCACGTAACCCCAATATATTCTTTGAATTACCAGTCAGAAACTGGCACTATATGGCAGTAGCAAGAAATGAGGGTATTTGTATTCCCAATATACTCTTTGAATTCCCAGTCAGACAATGGCACTGTATACCAGTAGTAAAAATTGTGGGTGCACGTAACCCCAATATATTCTTTGAATTCCCAGTCAGACACTGGCACTATATGGCAGTAGCAAGAAATGAGGGTATTTGTATTCCCAATATATTCTTTGAATTCCCAGTCAGACAATGGCACTGTATACCAGTAGTAAAAATTGTGGGTGCACGTAACCCCAATATATTCTTTGAATTACCAGTCAGAAACTGGCACTATATGGCAGTAGCAAGAAATGAGGGTATTTGTATTCCCAATATACTCTTTGAATTCCCAGTCAGACAATGGCACTGTATACCAGTAGTAAAAATTGTGGGTGCACGTAACCCCAATATATTCTTTGAATTACCAGTCAGAAACTGGCACTATATGGCAGTAGCAAGAAATGAGGGTATTTATATTCCCAATATATTCTTTGAATTCCCAGTCAGACAATGGCACTGTATACCAGTAGTAAAAATTGTGGGTGCACGTAACCCCAATATATTCTTTGAATTACCAGTCAGAAACTGGCACTATATGGCAGTAGCAAGAAATGAGGGTATTTGTATTCCCAATATACTCTTTGAATTCCCAGTCAGACAATGGCACTGTATACCAGTAGTAAAAATTGTGGGTGCACGTAACCCCAATATATTCTTTGAATTACCAGTCAGAAACTGGCACTATATGGCAGTAGCAAGAAATGAGGGTATTTGTATTCCCAATATACTCTTTGAATTCCCAGTCAGACAATGGCACTGTATACCAGTAGTAAAAATTGTGGGTGCACGTAACCCCAATATATTCTTTGAATTCCCAGTCAGACACTGGCACTATATGGCAGTAGCAAGAAATGAGGGTATTTGTATTCCCAATATACTCTTTGAATTCCCAGTCAGACAATGGCACTGTATACCAGTAGTAAAAATTGTGGGTGCACGTAACCCCAATATATTCTTTGAATTACCAGTCAGAAACTGGCACTATATGGCAGTAGCAAGAAATGAGGGTATTTATAACCCCAATATATTCTTTGAATTCCCAGTCAGACAATGGCACTGTATACCAGTAGTAAAAATTGTGGGTGCACGTAACCCCAATATATTCTTTGAATTACCAGTCAGAAACTGGCACTATATGGCAGTAGCAAGAAATGAGGGTATTTGTATTCCCAATATACTCTTTGAATTCCCAGTCAGACAATGGCACTGTATACCAGTAGTAAAAATTGTGGGTGCACGTAACCCCAATATATTCTTTGAATTACCAGTCAGAAACTGGCACTATATGGCAGTAGCAAGAAATGAGGGTATTTGTATTCCCAATATACTCTTTGAATTCCCAGTCAGACAATGGCACTGTATACCAGTAGTAAAAATTGTGGGTGCACGTAACCCCAATATATTCTTTGAATTCCCAGTCAGACACTGGCACTATATGGCAGTAGCAAGAAATGAGGGTATTTGTATTCCCAATATATTCTTTGAATTCCCAGTCAGACAATGGCACTGTATACCAGTAGTAAAAATTGTGGGTGCACGTAACCCCAATATATTCTTTGAATTCCCAGTCAGACACTGGCACTATATGGCAGTAGCAAGAAATGAGGGTATTTGTATTCCCAATATACTCTTTGAATTCCCAGTCAGACAATGGCACTGTATACCAGTAGTAAAAATTGTGGGTGCACGTAACCCCAATATATTCTTTGAATTACCAGTCAGAAACTGGCACTATATGGCAGTAGCAAGAAATGAGGGTATTTATAACCCCAATATATTCTTTGAATTCCCAGTCAGACAATGGCACTGTATACCAGTAGTAAAAATTGTGGGTGCACGTAACCCCAATATATTCTTTGAATTACCAGTCAGAAACTGGCACTATATGGCAGTAGCAAGAAATGAGGGTATTTGTATTCCCAATATACTCTTTGAATTCCCAGTCAGACAATGGCACTGTATACCAGTAGTAAAAATTGTGGGTGCACGTAACCCCAATATATTCTTTGAATTACCAGACAGAAACTGGCACTATATGGCAGTAGCAAGAAATGAGGGTATTTGTATTCCCAATATACTCTTTGAATTCCCAGTCAGACAATGGCACTGTATACCAGTAGTAAAAATTGTGGGTGCACGTAACCCCAATATATTCTTTGAATTCCCAGTCAGACACTGGCACTATATGGCAGTAGCAAGAAATGAGGGTATTTGTATTCCCAATATATTCTTTGAATTCCCAGTCAGACAATGGCACTGTATACCAGTAGTAAAAATTGTGGGTGCACGTAACCCCAATATATTCTTTGAATTACCAGTCAGAAACTGGCACTATATGGCAGTAGCAAGAAATGAGGGTATTTGTATTCCCAATATACTCTTTGAATTCCCAGTCAGACAATGGCACTGTATACCAGTAGTAAAAATTGTGGGTGCACGTAACCCCAATATATTCTTTGAATTACCAGTCAGAAACTGGCACTATATGGCAGTAGCAAGAAATGAGGGTATTTATATTCCCAATATATTCTTTGAATTCCCAGTCAGACAATGGCACTGTATACCAGTAGTAAAAATTGTGGGTGCACGTAACCCCAATATATTCTTTGAATTACCAGTCAGAAACTGGCACTATATGGCAGTAGCAAGAAATGAGGGTATTTGTATTCCCAATATACTCTTTGAATTCCCAGTCAGACAATGGCACTGTATACCAGTAGTAAAAATTGTGGGTGCACGTAACCCCAATATATTCTTTGAATTACCAGTCAGAAACTGGCACTATATGGCAGTAGCAAGAAATGAGGGTATTTGTATTCCCAATATACTCTTTGAATTCCCAGTCAGACAATGGCACTGTATACCAGTAGTAAAAATTGTGGGTGCACGTAACCCCAATATATTCTTTGAATTCCCAGTCAGACACTGGCACTATATGGCAGTAGCAAGAAATGAGGGTATTTGTATTCCCAATATACTCTTTGAATTCCCAGTCAGACAATGGCACTGTATACCAGTAGTAAAAATTGTGGGTGCACGTAACCCCAATATATTCTTTGAATTACCAGTCAGAAACTGGCACTATATGGCAGTAGCAAGAAATGAGGGTATTTATAACCCCAATATATTCTTTGAATTCCCAGTCAGACAATGGCACTGTATACCAGTAGTAAAAATTGTGGGTGCACGTAACCCCAATATATTCTTTGAATTACCAGTCAGAAACTGGCACTATATGGCAGTAGCAAGAAATGAGGGTATTTGTATTCCCAATATACTCTTTGAATTCCCAGTCAGACAATGGCACTGTATACCAGTAGTAAAAATTGTGGGTGCACGTAACCCCAATATATTCTTTGAATTACCAGTCAGAAACTGGCACTATATGGCAGTAGCAAGAAATGAGGGTATTTGTATTCCCAATATACTCTTTGAATTCCCAGTCAGACAATGGCACTGTATACCAGTAGTAAAAATTGTGGGTGCACGTAACCCCAATATATTCTTTGAATTCCCAGTCAGACACTGGCACTATATGGCAGTAGCAAGAAATGAGGGTATTTGTATTCCCAATATATTCTTTGAATTCCCAGTCAGACAATGGCACTGTATACCAGTAGTAAAAATTGTGGGTGCACGTAACCCCAATATATTCTTTGAATTACCAGTCAGAAACTGGCACTATATGGCAGTAGCAAGAAATGAGGGTATTTGTATTCCCAATATACTCTTTGAATTCCCAGTCAGACAATGGCACTGTATACCAGTAGTAAAAATTGTGGGTGCACGTAACCCCAATATATTCTTTGAATTACCAGTCAGAAACTGGCACTATATGGCAGTAGCAAGAAATGAGGGTATTTATATTCCCAATATATTCTTTGAATTCCCAGTCAGACAATGGCACTGTATACCAGTAGTAAAAATTGTGGGTGCACGTAACCCCAATATATTCTTTGAATTCCCAGTCAGACACTGGCACTATATGGCAGTAGCAAGAAATGAGGGTATTTGTATTCCCAATATACTCTTTGAATTCCCAGTCAGACAATGGCACTGTATACCAGTAGTAAAAATTGTGGGTGCACGTAACCCCAATATATTCTTTGAATTCCCAGTCAGACACTGGCACTATATGGCAGTAGCAAGAAATGAGGGTATTTGTATTCCCAATATATTCTTTGAATTCCCAGTCAGACAATGGCACTGTATACCAGTAGTAAAAATTGTGGGTGCACGTAACCCCAATATATTCTTTGAATTACCAGTCAGACACTGGCACTGTATGGCAGTAGCAAGAAATGAGGGTATTTGTATTCCCAATATATTCTTTGAATTCCCATTCAGACAATGGCACTGTATACCAGTAGTAAAAATTGTGGGTGCACGTAACCCCAATATATTCTTTGAATTACCAGTCAGAAACTGGCACTATATGGCAGTAGCAAGAAATGAGGGTATTTGTATTCCCAATATATTCTTTGAATTCCCAGTCAGACAATGGCACTGTATACCAGTAGTAAAAATTGTGGGTGTATATAGCCCCAATTCTATTGCTAGGGGACTTGCAGGGTATTTCTGGGGTGAAGGTGGGGGGGCACACCGTTGGAACGGGTATCGGGGTATATATCGGGTATACGGGAATACACTGACAGTGTATTCCATTCAGGATCCTGGGAAAGCTGGGTTGCGGCGATTGAGCCCGTCAGTGCCACGTTACACTGACAAGCTTCTCCCTGGAATTTAGCTCTTACAAGAGCTGTTGGTTGTCTTCTCCTTCCTATCCTAGCCTGTCCCTGCCTACCCAGAATCTAAGCCCTAGCTAGCTGGACGGAAACCTCCGTCCTCGGTGAATTGCAAGCTCAGAATGACGCGAAGCTGGGCGGCGCTGTTCTTTTAAATTAGAGGTCACATGTTTTCGGCAGCCAATGGGTTTTGCCTACTTTTTTCAACGTCACCGGTGTCGTAGTTCCTGTCCCACCTACCCTGCGCTGTTATTGGAGCAAAAAAGGCGCCAGGGAAGGTGGGAGGGGAATCGAGTAATGGCGCACTTTACCACGCGGTGTTCGATTCGATTCGAACATGCCGAACAGCCTAATATCCGATCGAACATGAGTTCGATAGAACACTGTTCGCTCATCTTTAGTGAGGAGGGAAAAACGAAAATGCGAAACCAAAAAATGGCCTGGTCCTTAAGGGGTTAAAGAATCCAACAGACAACATGTCAAATGTGTCACGTCACTTTGCTACAGAACATAAGGCAGATATAACATCTTTTTTATATTATGCAATTGATTTTGTTCCCACACCCAGGAGAGGCGGTGATCGCAGAAAGCTTCTGTTTAGACAAGAGGCTTTCTGGATCTGGAAGCTTAATACCAGAGTTCCGGAAGGGCTCAATATCAAACAAGATTTAGCATTGATTTATTAATACTATCATGAGCTTATATCTATTGTGTACACAAACTAGTTAATAACAATATTATCCCTTGCATTGATGAATATGCATGTATGATTAATGCATTACGCGACACATATGATGAATTTACATGTATGACCAGCATACCACGTGACGCGTCATGTGATTGCCTATCACGTGAGCGCGTCACGTGATCATGCGTATTGGCGGAAGTCCTGCATTGTTTTTGCCATGTACAAGAATCATTGTGGACGTATATCATCTTAGGGGTAAGTTCCCCAATACTTATACTACTTGTTTTTTCATTGTTTTTTCAATGGGTTGCCTTATGTTTATGCCATAGGTGATGTCAATTTGGTGTTTATGTGAATATGAACCCTTTCAAGATTTTGATAACATAGTTTATCTTGTATTCATTATATGGCATATGAAGAGTTAACTTCTGCTTTATGGGTGGGGCTGATAGCCTATATAAAGTTGTTGTTAGTTGTATGTTGTTAAGCTATGAGTAAGGGGCATAACATAGCCCCGAAACGCGTAAGCTGTTCTGCATTGCACATTGGATCCATTTTGTAATTCTTTTTTAAACATGGACTAGTAAAAGTGAAGTTTTATTAAGTTTTTTTGGCGCTGGATATCTTATTTCTTTGATGTACGTTGTATCCTCTTCAGTCAAGGATCTTTCCGAAGCAGCCTATACAAGTATGTTTCCATTCCATTTTCATTTTGGTTGGGTTTGAGCGGTTTTTCTTTATTACTAGCGCTGAAAGGCTGATGAGCGCATCCCCATTGCTGCCCGAGAGCTCTTTCCTGCGCCGCCTCCTTCTTCTGCAGCAACTCCGCCTCTTCTGGCTTCTCTTGTAGAAGGAAAGGCCATTCGACATCTAAAGAGGCCACTGCCCAATCCTCCTGAGACCCCGAGCCAATCTGGGTCACCACCTGGACACGTCTGAGGTTGTCGGATGTGGACTTACCGGGCATGAAGCCGGTTTGATCCAGATGGATCAAATCTAGAATCGCCGTATTAAGTCTCCGCGCCAACATCTTAGTCAGTAGCTTGTAATCAGAATTCAGCAAGGATAACAGATGCCCTTTAAGTAATGTAATGTTTTACAAGTTTTGATTTTTACAGATGTGGTGATACTAATTTTATTTTTATCATATATTTTTGTGATAAATGGAGACAGTTCCTTTTTTTAACCTAAAGTGTTGTGTGGGATAAAAATTACTCCCTACACGAATCTAAATACCCGCCTGCATTCTAAATAACATACCGTATTTTTCGGACTATAAGACGCACCTAGGTTTTAGAGGAGGAAAATAGGGAAAAAAATTTTTGAAGCAAAAACTGGTAAAATATTTAATATATGGGAGTTGTAGTTTTGCAACAGCTGCAAGGCCACATTGACAGGTGACCCTGCAGCTGTACGGGGACGCATAGAGTGTTTTTTTTTGCGGGGCCAGAAGTACTTTTTAGTTATACCATTTTGGGGAATATCTATTGCTAGATCACCTTTTATTGAAAAAAAAAACGGTGGTTTATGATATATGATTTTCTACTTTTATATATATATTCTAGGGACAGGAGGTGATTTAGAACTTTTATTTATTTCATATTTTTATTATATATTTTTAAAGCTTTTTTTTTTTTTTTTTTTTTTTTTTTACTATTTTATTCCCCCCCCCCCGGGGCTTGAACCTGCGGTCACTTGATCGCAAGTCCCATAGACGGCAATACAACTGTATTGCCGTCTATGGGACATTCTGTCTATTAGTATTACGGCTGGTCATAGAGACCAGCCGCAATACTAATACAGCAGTGACAGGCCGGGGAGCCTCATTAGGCTCCCGGCTGTCACCCGAACAGGTCGGCTCCTGCGATATCGCCGCGCAGGAGCCAGCCTGCAACTCTACAAGTACGGGGCCGGTGGGGACCGGCCCCGGGGGAGAAGGGGCCGCTGATACTGACTGCAGACCCGGCATCCGCTGTACTAGAGAGGCGGATGCCGGGGAGGGATAGACGCCGGGGCCTGAGACATCGCTGCCCTGCCTGAAGCCAGCGGCGGGGAACGGAAGAGCGGAATAGCATCACTCCTCCCGCTGCTGGCTTCATGCAGGGCAGGGCAGCGATGTCTCAGGCCCCGGCACCTGTAATGGCGTCTATCCCTTGCCGGCTTCCGCCTCTCTATTACAGCGGATGCCAGGCGCCACATTCGGCCTATAAGACGCACCCTTCTTTTCCCCCCAAATTTGGGGGAAAAAAAGTGCGTCTGATAGTCCGAAAAATACGGTAGTTATCAAAAATGTATATATACCCATATCCCTGGGGCCGTCATGTGACCATCTCAGGGACATTTACTAGTTATTTGGTGATCCGATTACTACTCCCCCCTCCAACCCACTCCATCATACTAGCCTCTCTTACTTCCAGGTTTCCTCCTGCGGGGCGATTCCTCCCTCTTTTCTGACTGCCAGTGCATCCTATAGTCTCAACGCTGCTCTGTGCTCTGCAGCCGATAATCCACTTCTATTGCACAGGCTTGCAAGCAGCTCCCATGCCTGCACAGTAGGGGTGGATCGTATAATGGGGTTGGGAGTTGAGCTGAGTAGGTAGGTAAGGGCTAGTAGTGGGCAGGATAGATAGAGAGACAGGGAGAGGGTGTATGGAAGGGAGGGAGAGAGTCCATAGCCCTGTACTGTCAGAGGGGGCGTTCTCTACTGCCCCGTGACATCGCTAAGCTGTGAGCAACGCCCCCCTGACTGTACTCGTCCATAGATTAGTACTGGGGAGCGTACCTCACAGGTTAGCGTAATCGCTGGGCGGTAAGGAATGCTCCCTTTAACAGTACAGTTCTATGGATGAGTACTGTCAGAGGGGTGTTCCTCACAGCCCATTTAGACTGTCAGGAATGCCCTTCTGACTGTTGGCAGAGATCGATAACCTTACCAATATCTCCAGCCCGGGGGCACATAACGGGAAAGCCGACTGTGCGCTTAATTCAGCGCACGGTCTGCTTTCTAGTGGTATATAAAACCACATGTACATGAAGAAGTGAAAGGTCCTCTTTAAATTAAGTTGTGCTCCATGCAAACTAATTTAAATGTATTCTTTAAATGAGGATAAATTATATTTCTTAAAATATGATTTATTTTTTTTTTTCTGTTTTCCTAGATGGTTCGAAAGAAGCACATGCTATCTAGGTTTGAGATTTTCCTAGAAAAACAGTCATCTACAGTTTACAGATTTCTTGGCCACGATGGTAGAATTTGTGCCCACCTTGTTGGACAGATGCTGGGTGAGTAGAGCATATTTAGGGTATGTTCATATGGCGGAATTTGCCACTGATTTTGGGATGGATTTTGCCACTTATTTTGTCTCCCATTGTGTTAACATACCCTTAAATAATTAGCTTCAATTAATTGTGATCATATCATAGCATCAATATTTAAAATCACATTTACTGAAAATGATGTTTTTGTTTTAAAAAATTGCTTTTTAAAGGCCATTCAGGCATATGTGGGGTTCATACGGCATAATTTTGCTGATCGAGCCCCTTTAATAAATTACCTATATTCAGGTCTATAACACAATTCAAATAAATTTTATGTAAATTGTCAAACCACTTAAGGCCAAGGGCCCCACGTGGTATAAAGGCAGTGTTTTATAGTCCCTTCAAAGTGGATGGGATTCTCGGAAATCCGGAAAATACCGGACAGTGGATGCGCTGCGATTTCCAAAACTTTTGGTGTTTTTGAAATGGCAGCATGTCAATTATATATACGGAAATGCCAGCAATTTCCCGGTAAGTATAATGGAAACAGGAAGTCTGCAGAGGTTTCACTTTCACTTTACAGCAGTGCTTTTTTTTTTTTGCTTCGGCCCGGTATGTGGGGTCTTTGCCTAAAGGGGTATTTCCCAGGAATATCCTGCATATGTTCATCCCACCCCTTAGTTCTACACCTGTCTGTAGAACAGTGGTGCCTGGACCCATGTTTGCAGCTGCTGGAAATTGAGGAATTGTAGTGCATGCACTGTTTGTTTTTTTTATTCATGTAAATTGGAGTTCCAAAAATTTCTGAGCAGACAGTGTTGGCTGTTTTCGGAGCCCGCATAGACAAGGGATATGCACATGCACAGTGAACTCTATTCTCAGTGGCTGTGAACTGGGGTCAGGGAACCTTGTCCTTCAATTAAGTATGAGGTAGGAGCTGCATGTCGCACATATATACATTCCCGCCGTCTTTGTCTTGTGTTTATTTGTTTGCTACTTGTCCCTTCCTTGTTCCCTTTTCTTCTCCTTGTTGAGCTATTTTTGGTTTATGTGTGTGGGGGGTTTTTTTTTTGGCCTCCCAGCCTACTGATTTATATGCTTTTTCATTGATGCTCAACTTATTTTCTTTGTACTTGTGTTGTGTTTTTATTGAAAAATCCTTAATAAAACCCGTTTAAGCATATACATTCCCAATGGATGTGTGATAAATTGGAATACCCTTTTTAACATTATTTGTATTGAATTCTATGATTTCAATTTGTGGTCATTATATTTTATTTCAGGTATGCTGGTGAATTTGGAAGAGGATTCTGTCTTAAACCTTATTACAGAAAGTAAGGAAATTTTATCATACATTAAAGTCCCCCCAAAAAAAATTTAAGTGGAAAAACACACTACAGGCTGATCCAACTTTGATATAATGTCCTTAAAGCATGTCAAAATGAGGCTCTGTAGTGTGTGTGGCCTCCATGTGCCTGTATGACCTCCCTACAATGCCTGGGCATGCTCCTGATGAGGTTGCGGATGGTCTCCTGAGGGATCTCTTCTGCAACCTCATCAGGAGCATGCCCAGGCGTTGTAGGGAAGTCATACAGGCACATGGAGGCCACACACACTACTGAGCCTCATTTTGACATGTTTTATGGACATTACATCAAAACTCAGTAAAAATGCATGGAAAAAAACCAGATGTTTCTGCTGTTTTTTAAAAAAAAATTCAATTTTTTCTCATCTTTTGTTAACTGTGTTTTGCTGCTTGAGGCTTTAGCCTAAATGGAAAAATGGTCCATTCAAACTGACTGTGTAACCATTTCTTGACATCCACCATACTATTATGGCAAAAGTTGTATATTTAAATATGATGGCCGCTCAGGTCTCTATTGCAATGCACGACATCAGAGCCTTGAGGCATTAATCCTCCCAAAGCCTTGGTGAAACATGATTGAGGCACCAGTTTCCTGGTTGTGAATGGGCACCGTTTGGGGTCCATTGCTAGCCCTGGGAGTGAAATCTGGGTTTACTGATCTGTTACTATGACAGCTGAAAGCCTATTGAAGTCTTCAATGCTTGTCATTATTGTATTATGATTTTATTACAGGCTGTATTAAGCAGCGTGTGATTGGAAGTCTAGGTATTTCAATGTATTGAATTGGTGATCAGACCTCTTGATGTTCAAGACACCCCCCCCCCCCAAAAAAAAAAGAAAAGCTAAAAATTAAAATCATCCCCCTTTCCCTAGAACACATATACAGTGGGGCAAAAAAGTATTTAGTCAGTCACCAATAGTGCAAGTTCCACCACTTAAAAAGATGAGAGGCGTCTGTAATTTACATCATAGGTAGACCTCAACTATGAGAGACAAAATGAGAAAACAAATCCAGAAAATCACATTGTCTGATTTTGTAAGAATTTATTTGCAAATTATGATGGAAAATAAGTATTTGGTCACCTACAAACAATCAAGATTTCTGGCTCTCACAGACCTGTAACTTCTTCTTTAAGAGTCTCCTCTTTCCTCCACTCATTACCTGTAGTAATGGCACCTGTTTAAACTTATCAGTATAAAAAGACACCTGTGCACACCCTCAAACAGTCAGACTCCAAACTCCACTATGGTGAAGACCAAAGAGCTGTCAAAGCACACCAGAAACAAAATTGTAGCCCTACACCAGGCTGGGAAGACTGAATCTGCAATAGGCAACCGGCTTGGATTGAAGAAATCAACTGTGGGAGCAATAATTAGAAAATGGAAGACATACAAGACCACTGATAATCTCCCTCGATCTGGGGCTCCACGCAAAATCTCACCCTGTGGGGTCAAAATGATCACAAGGACGGTGAGCAAAAATCCCAGAACCACGCGGGGGGACCTAGTGAATGAACTGCAGAGAGCTGGGACCAATGTAACAAAGCCTACCATCAGTAACACACTACGCCGCCAGGGACTCAGATCCTGCAGTGCCAGACGTGTCCCACTGCTTAAGCCAGTACATGTCCGGGCCCGTCTGAAGTTTGCTAGAGAGCATTTGGATGATCCAGAAGAGTATTGGGAGAATGTCCTATGGTCTGATGAAACCAAACTGGAACTGTTTGGTAGAAACACAACTTTTCGTGTTTGGAGGAAAAAGAATACTGAGTTGCATCCATCAAACACCATACCTACTGTAAAGCATGGGGGTGGAAACATCATGCTTTGGGGCTGTTTCTCTGCAAAGGGGCCAGGACGACTGATCCGGGTACATGAAAGAATGAATGGGGCCATGTATCGTGAGATTTTGAGTGCAAACCTCCTTCCATCAGCAAGGGCATTGAAGATGAAACGTGGCTGGGTCTTTCAACATGACAATGATCCAAAGCACACCGCCAGGGCAACGAAGGCATGGCTTTGTAAGAAGCATTTCAAGGTCCTGGAGTGGCCTAGCCAGTCTCCAGATCTCAACCCTAGAGAAAACCTTTGGAGGGAGTTGAAAGTCCGTGTTGCCAAGCAACAGCCCCAAAACATCACTGCTCTAGAGGAGATCTGCATGGAGGAATGGGCCAACATACCAACAACAGTGTGTGCCAACCTTGTGAAGACTTACAGAAAACGTTTGACCTCTGTCATTGCCAACAAAGGATATATAACAAAGTATTGAGATGAAATTTTGTTACTGACCAAATACTTATTTTCCACCATAATTTGCAAATAAATTCTTACAAAATCAGACAATGTGATTTTCTGTATTTGTTTTCTCATTTTGTCTCTCATTGTTGAGGTCTACCTATGATGTAAATTACAGACTCCTCTCATCTTTTTAAGTGGTGGAACTTGCACTATTGGTGACTGACTAAATACTTTTTTGCCCCACTGTAAATATATGAACACATATAAATAATCAAATTAAAACACACAGACAATAGTTATCCCTGTGTTCGAAAACACTGTATACAATTTATTTTCCACATATGGTGAATGCCTTAGCAGGAAAAAAAAAATCAAGAGTAACTGCATTTTTTTCGCAGTTTTTATTTGGGATAAAAATGAATCAAATCAACTGTATGTATCTCAGTGTTGGAGATGGGTAAGGGTATGGTGTGTTACGAATGGTATGACTGTATGGTTACCGTATATACTCGAGTATAAGCTGAGTTTTTCAACAGAGTTTTTGTGCTGAAAAAGTCCGCCTCGGCTTATACTTGAGTCATTACGGTAATTCAGCAATATTTATAGTTACAGACTCGGCATCTGGACCCGGCATACAGACACTGGGGCGGGTGCTGGTCTGCAGCATCGCCACGCTTATAGCAGGAGTGTGGCGATGCTGTTTATTTCAAACTGCAGAAGTACTTACGGTACTTCTGCTAGCAGGCCCGGAACGCGCTGTGCTGTGTGACCCGGGAGGAACGCCCCCTCCATCTGCTCACAGTACTCCATCTGCTCACAGTACTCGTCCATAGACGAGCATTCTCAGCAGGGCCGGCGTCAGCGCACGGCATAGTCGGGCAAGTGCCGGGGCCCACAGAGCCTCTGGGGGCCCCCCGGCACTTGCCTGTCACAATTTCAGCTCATCGGCGTCCGTCCGCCGATGAGCTGAAATACATACGCGATGCAGGAGCTGTGAGATCAGCTCCTGCTTTAAAGCTCCGGCCCCGGCTTGCGTGTGTAGGCGCGATGACGTCATCGCATCACGCCTACACACGCAAGCCGGTCCGGAGCTAAGCAGGAGCTGATCTCACAGCTCCTGCATCGCGCGTATGTGACTGGAGAGAGGAGCGTCGGGGGAACGAGGGAAGGTGAGTGATAGAAGGTGAGTGATGTAAGTGTTTGTTTTGTATTACATTACATATTAAGGTGAAACATAATGAAGGGGGCCCATGAAACTGGGGGGCAAATGAAGGGGAGGGGGGGGGGGACGGCATGACACTGGGGAAGATGAATGGGATGGGGAGAGAACGGCATGAAACTGGGGACAGAGATGGAGGGGGCCCAAAGAAACTGGGGGGCAAATGAAGGGGAGGGGGGAACAGCATGACACTGGGGCAGATGGAGGGGGGGAGAACAGCATGACACTGGGGCAGATGGAGGGGGGGAGAACAGCATGACACTGGGGCAGATGGAGGGGGTGGGGAGAGAACGGCATGGAACTGGGGACAGAGATGGAGGGGGCCCAATGAAACTGAGGGGGCAAATGAAGGGGGGGAGGACGGCATGACACTGGGGCAGAGACGGGGGACATTAAACTGTGGGCAGATGAAGGGGGAGAACGTGATGAAACTGGGGACAGAGATGGAGGGGGGACATGAAACTGGGGGCAGAGGAAGGGTGTATATGAAACTGGGGGAGAGATGGAGGGGGGGCATATAATTTACGGGTGACTGTAGGAGGATTATACTGTGTGGGAGCACATAATAAATGAATGAGAATGGGTGGAATCAACATAAAAGTGGGTGGAACTAAATTTGCCGCGGCGCGCAGAGCGCGCCGCACATTTTGCCCCTCTTTCTGCTCTTTAAAAGATTGGGAGGTATGGCGTTGGTGACGCCACACTCCTGCATGACGTCACTCGCTTCATCTGCAACGCACAGTGTCTCGACTCCCCCACCTCCTTTACAAGAGGGCCCACTGAGGCTCTGTCGCCCAAGGGCCCATAAAAACCTGGAGCCGGCCCTGATTCTCAGGGAGGGAGGGGGGCATTCCTCCCGGCTCTCACAGAACAGCGCGATTGGCTGTGCTGTGAAGAAGGACGTCTCTGGCTAAGTGTCAGAAACGCCCTTCTGACCATAGAAGAGCTACGATACCGGGACCGTAAGCTCTTCACACTGGGCCCACATCGGGAAAGCCGACAGTGCGCTGAACTCAGCGCACTGTCAGCTTTCCGGCAGTATATAGAACTGCCTGTGGGCAAAATGGTGAAAGGTCCTCTTTAATCATCCTGTACACAAAAACATTTTTTAAAAAAAGTTATGGGTGTCAGAATATGACAACTATAAGAATTTTTTTTTTTTTTTTTTCAAGTGAATGGGTTTGAAAACTGACTCTCGGGTTTCCGTCTCCTGTCCAGTTTCTTGGGGCAGAAGACGGAAACCGGCAGGATTGCCTAAAGCGGGCACGGGTGCAGGTGTGAACCCGCCCTCACAGTATCACACAATTAATGCTTGGCGCTGTGCTTTTTTTTTTTTTTCTCTTCTCGGTACATTCTGGAAGGCTAAAAGAGTTCAAGTTTTGCAAGACATATACTCTGAGGGAATTCTCCTTTCCTTCAAACAAATGCAATCCAAGTTTGATAACCCTCATCAAGTGTTTTACAAATCTCCAACTACACCACGCAACAATTTTGCTACTGAGAGAAAACATTATATATATATATATATATATATATATATATATATATATATATATAAAATAAAATGAGGATGCTGATTCCAAATATGAACTCCAGATTTGCCTCACACGTCTAGATTTTAAGTTATACATGTAAAGTCTATTCAGTTCTAATATTAATGCATATAATAATAATAATTTTTATTCATATAGCGCCCAAATTTTCCGCAGCACTGTATAGTTTGTAGGGTTCAAGTACAGACAAAAGGATACATTATAAAGAGATAGTCACTTCACACAATGGGACTGAGGGCCCTGCTCGCAAGAGCTTACAATCTATGAGGTAGAGGGGGTGACACAAGAGGTATCAGGGGCAGCTTCAGAGGTAGCATTGCTTATACAGTGGTCAGACACTTTTGTAATAGAGGTTACTATCATTACACAAACATAAAACTTTATGAGCTGTCACCAGTTGTGCCCTTTGTCATGTGGATGGTGCCTGGACATATAAAGTTAGCCAGAAACAGCATCACATCATGTGGGATAATGTGGGAGCTGGAACAGACAAGGGTTAATTTTAGGGATACTAATTACTGTACGGAAGGGTTTACATTAGGAATGGTGATAGGCTTGTCTGAAAAGATGTGTCCTTAGTTTGTGCTTGAAGCTGTAGAAATTGGGAGAAGTGGTGCAACTTGGGAAAAGTCTTGTATACAAGCATGGGAGGTTCTGATAATGGAAGATTATGAAAGATAATAGTTTTCCCTTAGCCCAAACAGCAGCACAAGATGGGGTATTCCTGCCCCTGTGTGCTGTTAGGACAGGTGGAATTTTTAATTAACTAACACTTCTTCCCCTATAAGAGGCCGAGAGACCTCCCCCTCCTTGTGTTAGTCCAAAAGTATAACAATATAAAACACAATAGAGAACATTCACACATAGCAAATGGGAGGGAGCCTTGTGCTGCTGTTTGGGCTAAGGGAAAACAGATTATCTTTCATAATCTTCCATTCCCCCTATGCCCAACAGCAGCACAAGATGTGGATTTAGCAAGTATAACCCCAACTAGGGTGGTGGGTCTTGGAAAACCAATGCCAAGACGGACTCCAATGTGCGCCAGTCCAGTCTATAGTGTCTGGCAAAGGTGAGATGCGAACTCCAGGATGCGGCACCACATATCTGCTCCAAGGAGAGAGAACGTCTTTCCGCCCAAGAGGTTGAAACGGCTCTGGTAGCGTGTGCACGTACAAATTCTGGTACTGGTAGGTCCTGGGCGTAGAGCGAGCAAGCAATGGCTTCTCTGATTCATCTTGACAAGGTGGCTTTGGACGCTTTAGCGCCTCTGTTATTGCCATAGACATTGACCAATAGGTTTTCTGATCTTCGGAAGGAGGCTGTACGCTCCAGGTAGATGGGTAGTGCTCTGACCAAATCCAGCTTGTGCATTGTCTCCTCTGCCTCGGAAGTGGGAGAGGGAAAAAGGCTGGAAGAGAAATCACTTGATTTATGTTCGAAAAGGTGGGAACCTTTGGCAAAAATGTCGGGACGAACCTTAATTGTACCCTATCAGGGGAAAAAGAGATGAATGGTTCGGAGGCCGCCAAGGCCTGTAATTCGCCAATCCTTTTAGCGGAGGTTATTGCCAGCCATAGAAATAGACATTAGTGCTTTATACTCTGCACTAAACAAAGGGAGCTAAAAGCTCCCACAACTGACTGTAACACAGGCAGGTGGGCACAGGCCATAGCAATATAGACACTAGTGCTCAAGAATCTGAACTGACATAAGGGGGAAGCTGAAGCTCCCACAGAACTGCCACAATTTGCTGTAACACAGACAGGCGCTGACAGAGTGCCCATAGCAATAATATCAGTGCCTTTAGTTTTTGCACTAAACACACAGAAAAAAACTGGAGACTCAGCTTTACCTTATTGCTGGGCAGTGACTGAGCTGTAACAGCTGAACATTCAGAACACCCTGCAGAGCAGGTAAGACAAAACCTAAATCTTTCCTTCAGAAGAAAGAAAGGGAAGAAAAGAAAGAGGAAGAAGGATTCACAAACACCTTATTCCCCTCCACCACCCATCCAGTCACACAGGACAGAAAACAACACAAGGAGGGGGAGGTCTCTCGGCCTCTTATAGGGGAAGAAGTCTTTTAGTTAATTAAAAATTCCACCTGTCCTAACAGCACACAGGGCCAGGAGTACCCCATCTTGTGCTGCTGTTGGGCATAGGGGGAATAGAGGATGTAAGTCTTAGGTCATTGAGTAAATGGAGAGCATGGGTATGTTGGAAATATGTCAATGGACATTCACAGACCTGTCTGGCACCAAAACTTCACACTTTCGTCATCGACACACCAAGTTAGCTGCATACTGTACAGTGAAAAGTGATGTCTGTTTCTGTACTGATGTAAATGGTCTTATGAGGGAGTTAGATGGTACACATGTTCCTGATGAATGGAGGCTAATGGGAAATGATCAAATACTCAGAACATAAATGGAAAATTTGTGCTGATCTGAAAGTGGTAGCAATGCTGCTTGGCCTACAGTTAGAGTAAACAAAAACAAAACATACATGGTATCAAAGGAACATGACGCACATCAAAGCCATAGTGTGTTCCCTATATAAAGGTCAAGTAGACAAATGTGCTCCTAAACCACAAAGGAGAACATCAAAACACAAAGAAAAAAAAAGGGGAGGAGTACTCAAGATGTCCTCGGGTTAAAAAGATACAAATTGTATTGCTAAATATAAGATAGAGACATACAACAGTCAAGGACAAGTACCATCAGACAAAGGGTGTCTGAATTCAAGGCAATGAAATAGACGTAAAAATGGGTATGTAAATTTGAATGGTAAATGTATCTACAAAAATTACATAAAGGTAAGTATGGTAAAAATACCTATAGTGACTGTAAACAATATACACAGTACTATGACTGATAGTGCTGTATCTATAAGAGCACATAGAAAGATTATAACAAAGGTCTGTCATAAAATAAGTGTAGTATGCACAAGGCCCTAATAGGTATAAGCTGCATCACACACCTGATACATTCGTTATATAGACAAAAGTGTAAGTGCATATAAATATAAAACAGAAGTGAGTACAAAAGTCAACAAATATATAAATATTTGCAGTGTGCGAGATGCAGGGTAAATACGTCTCTGGGCTCAGAATTAGCATATGTGCACACACAAAAATTACATAAAAGTAAGTATGGTAAAGGTACCTATAGTGACTATAAACAATATACACCGTACTATGACCGATAGTACTATAGCACATAGAAAGATTATAACAAAGGTCTGTCATAAAGTAAATGCAGTGTGCACAAAAGGGACCATTGTGATGGTACACATAGTAACTATCCTAATAGGCAGAAACTGCATCACACACCTGATACAGTCGTCGTATAGTCAAAAGTGTAAGTACATATATTATACTGTCCTCATACACGTGACTGAGGTGTGTAATAGACATGTAGCTAAACCCCCTGTCTTCTTAAGAAAAAGGCTTGTGACGTGGTAAACCTCTTTATTGGAAGTTGATGGGAAGACAGGAAAGGTGAAACGACTATGCTTGAAACAGGCTTGAGATAGCAAACAACATTGCACAGGTGGAATGGAGTGACCTCCTCACTCAGAGAGATGATGTAAAATGGTGGCTGGAGAGGAAGGAAGTAGAAAAAACCCGGGCACTACCCATAATGCATAGGGCTAGAGCTAAAGGAGGTTACAGTGAATGACCAGTAGATGGTGCAGTTATTACACAATACAAATTTTGCCTATGAGGGCAGAACACTCCCCGCTTGACGTCGGTCGACGTCACTACTAGGTTCGTTAGATGAAAACAAAGGAACAAGTTCTCCCACTGGTCTCAAGAACAATTTGGTCTCACCTTGTTTCCGAATTTTAACCTCTACCTTACGTATAATTCCATCTCTACTCTTGAATGTCTTGGTGATGAGACAAAGGGGCCACTCATTACGGTGTGTCTGACAATCTTTCATTAACACCACATCACCAGGCTGGAGGTTAGACTCGTCAGTTTGCCACTTTTTTCTAGGTTGTAGGGTTGGAATGTATTCCCTTTTCCACTTGTCCCAGAAGGCATTTGAAAGACTTTGTACTACTTGGACAATTACATTCTTAGGCTGCTCCAGATCAAGAGCTGTATAAACATGTTTACAGGCGTGCCAGCCTATGTAGACTTTCTCTTTAGCCAATGAGGTAGTCTTGTATGACCAAGCTAAGTGAGTCAGGCAGGTGATGACAAGGATAAGGAATCTCCAAGTAAAGAACTTATTGAAGTGATGGGATCCTAGCTGACAGTCTACAGTCTCTGTGTTCAGTACAGATACCTGAGGGCGTAACTCAACATCAGCATGGGGGTCTATGAGCTCAAACATGGTGGTTCTTGTTGTGCTGGACTTTGGTCTATACAAGAACGTAGGTCCAGTAAACCACATCGTGTCTTTGAGGCGATTGGCAGCAACGGATCTGGTTGCTAGATCTGCTGGGTTGAAATGTGTAGGCACATCCTGTCATTGTTCGGGAGAGGTAGACCTTCTGATCCTTAGCACTCTGTTGTTGACGTACACGTAGAAGTGTCTAGCTTCATTATAGATGTATCCTAGAACTATCTTGCTGTCAGTATAGAACTCGGCCTCTTTAATATCCAGATTCATCTCTGCTGTGATCAATTCAGCCAACTCTACTGCTAACACAGCGGCACAAAGTTCCAGACGTGGTATCGTGTGTTCATGGAGCGGCGTCAGCTTTGCTCTGCTCATGACGAACCCTACATGGCATTGTCCACTAGTGTCTATTGTCTTCAAATAGGCTACGGCAGCAATCGCCTTGACTGATGCATCAGAGAAGACACAAAGGGTTTGTGTCACAACCTTGACAGTTGATACTGAAATATAGGAGCGTCCAATGTGAAGATTTGATAAGGCTGATGGGGAATTCCTCCAGGCCAACCAGTTGGCTTTTTCCTGTATGGGGAGAGGAGTGTCCCAGTCGGACACGTCTTTGGTGAAGTCCCTTAACATAGCTTTGCCTTCGATGATTACTGGAGCTGCAAAACCCAGTGGGTCGTATAGACTGCTTATAGTCGATAGCACTCCTCTGCGTGTGAAGGGCTTTTCGTCTTTGCCAACCTGGAAGGTAAAGGTGTCAGCTTTAATGTCCCAGAGTAGGCCAAGACTTTGTTGCATAGGAAGGGGATTGACACCTAGGTCCAAATCCTTTAAATCATTTGAACGGTCCTGAGAAGGAAAGGCTTCCATCAATTTCTGGCAGTTAGAAGCGATTTTGTGTAACCTTAAGTTAGATAGAGCAAGCGTTTCCTTGGCTCTCTTTAGAAGACTAATCACGGACTCAATTGTGGGCATGGATTTCTTTTCTTTTTTTCTTTTCTTTTTTCTTTTTTGGTAGAGTTGGAAGGGACCTCAAGGGCCATCGGGTCCAACCCCCTGCGAGTGCAGGTTTTCCTAAATCATCCCAGCTATATGTTTATCCAGATTCCACTTGAAGATTTCCATTGATGGAGCACCCACCACTTCCCGTGGCAGCCTATTCCACTCTCACTACCCTCACTGTCAGAAAGTTTTTCCTAATGTCTAATCTGTATCTCTTTCCCTTTAGTTTCATCCCATTGCTTCTTGTACTTCCTTGTGCTAATGAGAATAGGGTAGATCCCTCTGCACTGTGTCTACCTTTCAGATATTTGTAGACTGCTATTAAATCTCCCCTCAGCCTTCTCTTCTGCAAACTAAACAATCCCAATTCTTTTAGCTGCTCCTCATAGGACATGGTTTGCAGACCTTCCACCATTTTGGTTGCTCTTCTCTGGACTTGCTCCAATATATCGATGTCTTTCTTGAATTGAGGCGCCCAGAACTGTACACAGTATTCCAGGTGTGGTCTGACCAGGGAAGAGTACAGCGGAATAATGACCTCTCTTGATCTAGATTCAATGCTTGTCTTAATACATCCCAGAATTTTATTAGCCTTTTTTGCAGCAGCACCGCACTGTTGGCTCATGTTGAATTTGTGATCTACTATTATGCCCAAGTCCTTTTCCCCTATGCTGTCACTTAGTTCTATTCCTCCCATACTATATGTTTTTTACATTTCTGTTACCCAGATGTAGAACTTTGCATTTGTCCCTGTTAAATACCATTTTGTTCGCCTCAGCCCATTGTTCCAGTGTGTCTAAGTCCTTTTGAATACACTCTCTCTCCTCTCTAGTGTTGGCTATTCCTCCTATCTTCGTATCATCTGCAAATTTTATGAGTTCCCCAATAATTCCATCGTCCAGATCATTTATAAAGATATTAAAAAGTACTGGGCCCAGAACAGAGCCCTGCGGCACCCCGCTTTTGACTTTCTTCCAGTTCGATGTGTAGCCATTTAGTATTACTCGTTGTGCCCGATCATTAAGCCAGTTGTGAATCCACCTAACTGATTTTTTGTCAAACAGTCATCCACATAGATATCCTTTTCTACGAAGAGTCTGACATCTGTTCCGTACTCTGCTTCGACTTCCTGAGCTGCGCGTCTCAGCCCGTAGATGGCGACCGCAGGAGAAGGGCTATTACTGAAGATGTGCACCTTCATCCGATATTCCGTAATGTCTTTAGACAGGTCGTTATCCTCGAACCACAAGAATCTCAGAAAATTCCTATGTTCTTTCTTGACAAGAAAACAATGGAACATCTGTCGGATGTCGGCTGTAAATGCAATGGAATCTTGGCGAAAGCGTAAGAGTACTCCTATGAGCTTGTTGTTCAGATCCGGGCCTGACAGCAGGACGTCGTTCAATGAGACACCTTCGTATTTGGCGCTTGAATCAAACACCACTCTGATCTGACCAGGCTTCTTTGGATGATAGACCCTGAACATGGGCAGGTACCAGCGTTCCTCAGAGTCTGGAAGAGTAGGTGCTAACTCTGCATGACCATTCTGGAATATCTTTTCCATGAAGGTAAAGAAATGATCTCTCAACTCTGGCTTGCTTCGTAGTCTATGCCTGAGGGAGACGAATCGTTTGTAAGCTTGTCCTCTATTGTCCAGTAACCGTTGCCTCTGAGGCTTGAATAGTAAGGGTGCAACCCAACTCGTTGTTTCATCTTGCACCATTCCGTTATCCATTATATCAAGGAACAGTTTATCTTCAAATGACATTGCTATATGATCGTCTTTTCTTGTCTTGTGAAAAACTGTGCACCCTAAGTGATCATGATTGCTGTCCCACATGCAGTCATCACAGGCAGGACTACACATGATATTTGGTGGTGAAGTGCTATGTGGCAGTTCCTTCATGAAGAAGTGATTTTCGCATGGTTGGAGAAGAGATGGACGTCCACACTCGAGTGTATTGGTAAGCATGCTGTTGACTGTTGTGGGTCTGTGTAGACCTCCCAAACAGACCTCCCCTACGATGACCCATCCTAGGTCCAGTCTCTGGGCATAAGGAGTGTTGTGGGGACCGTTGATCTGTTGTCTAACCTTGTGGACTTGAAGAATATCTCTACCAAGGAGCAAGACTATCTGAGCCTCTGGATCAAGGTTCGGAATCAGGTGTGCAATGTGCTTCAGATGAGGTTGATGTGCTGCTGCCTCAGGGGTGGGTATCTCAGGTCTATTGTCTGGAATTTGGTTGCATTCCAGTATAGTTGGCAGGGGCAGACACACCTTGCCATCTATGGACTCTACTATGTAGTCTCTTGCTCTCCTTCCAGCCGTCTGTACCATACTGGCACATGTTTTCAGAGAGTAGGGTGCACTGGGTCCTTCAATATTAAAGCTATCAAAGAAGGCAGACTTGGCTAACGACCTATTACTTTGATCGTCCAGAATTGCGTACACTTTGATGGCCTTGTTCCGGTCACTTGCTGGGTAGATTCTCACTAGAGAGATTTTAGAGCAGGACCTGCCTCCTCTGAGGCCTCCACATATCTCTGTACATTTAGAAGTGACTGCTGGAGTGTCCGTATTAACGTCTTTTGACTCCCCGCTATGCTCTTGGGTTTGGGGAACAGTCCACTGTGGTGGTCCAGGGTGTAAAGCTGAGTTATGTTCTGAGCTGTCACATTCGGAACACTTTGGATTGACCTCGCAGTTTCTAGCGAAATGTGAAGTTGAAGAGCAGCATTTGAAGCAGATGTTGTTCTCCTTAAGGAAGGCTTTCCGGTCCTCCAGTGACTTTTCCCTGAAGGTTCTACACTTAAGTAGAGAATGTGGCTTCTTGTGTAAAGGACACTGCTTGGGTCCATGTCTAGACGTGGGCTAGACTCTTGGCGGACTGAACCTGTGGAGGAAACGTTAGTTTTGTGCACTTCTACCAATGCTCTACGAGGTTTACTAACATGGGTGGTACCACATGACAACATGAAATCAAAGCTTGGATCATTTCTGATTTTTGCTTGTTCAGAGACAAAATCTACAAATACATTAAATGGGGGAAATGGCACTTTGTGAACCTGTTTATAGTGAGAACCATGTATAAGCCACTTCTCTTGTAAATTTTACGGGAGTTTCTGAACTATGGGGTTAACACCTCTGGCAGTATCAAGAAATGTCAATCCTACCAAATCTCCTCCTGCCTTTGCTACACACAACTCCGATAACAAGTCACTTAACCCCCTAAGCTTTGGATAGTCTCTGTTAGCTATCTTAGGAAAGTCCTCGATTCTTTTGAATAAGGCACTTTCTATGACCTCAGGTGAGCCATAGCACTCATTAAGTCTATCCCAGACCATTTTTAGACCGACATCTGGGCGATTTATATTAATGTCTCTGATTCTCTTAGCATGTTCTGCAGATTCATTTCCCAACCACTTTACCAGGAGATCCAGTTGCTCACTACATGATAGACCTATGTCTCTGGTGGCGTTTTGGAAAGAGGCTCGCCAGGCTCTGTAGTTTTCAGCACGATCAGTGAACTTTACAAGTCCCTTGGTGACCAACTCACGTCGAGCAAGGAACCTGGCAAAGTCCATGGTGGCTGGAACAGCATTAGAACCAGCTGCTGGTGTGTTGTCAAAGTACCTGCGTGGATGTCTCTGGTTTAGTCCAATCTGTGTAGTACCTTTCAGAAGCGAAGGGTGTCTCTCTAAGTTGGGAAGTATTTTGGATCTTCCGTTCTGGGGGGCAGTTGTTGTAGCCAGTCTTGCATTGATGTGCATTCTCTGGTTTGTAGTAAGCAGAGTGGTAGTAGTCTTCCTGCCGATCTGTATAATCAGGTTCACTTAGTCTGTTAATGAAGGGCTTTGTATCCCGCTCTGCATCTAAGTCGTCATCTGACTTGGAATATTGATAGACGTATTGTGAAGTACGTTGTTCTGGATCTTGGAGTTCAAGTTCTGGCTGGAGAATGTCGCGCTGAATCTTAGATTCTGAAAGTTCTGCAGCTTCTAGGAATTCTGCCTTTGCTAAGGCGGCTGCTGTCTCTTTCTCAGCATCAAGGCGTGCTTTCTCGGCGTCAAGGCGTGCATTTTCCATCCTTAACTGTATCTCTTTTTCTGTGAAGCTAGCTTTCGCTTTTGCTGCTTCCACTTCTGCACGGGCAATGGTGGCAGCATCTCTGATAGATGTCCTGCTAGAGCCATTTGTCAGGAACCTTGTCTTAACTGAAGATGCTCGGCTTTGAAACATGATGTGACCGATAGGAGGTAGCTGTATTATCCGTATGCTGACTCTGCGTGGATAATAGCGGGCTCCGTCTGGTCGGATCTCCTCAGCTTGTAATCAGCAGTTGTTTCACTGATCCCGTGAGCTTGTCATTAGCAGTCGTTTCACTGATCCCGTGAGTCTGTTATAAGCAGTCGTTTCACTGATCTCGTGAGTCTGTTATAAGCAGTCGTTTCACTATACTGTCTTCATACACGTGACTGAGGTGTGTAATAGACATGCAGCTAAACCCCCTGTCTTCTTAAGAAAAAGGCTTGTGACGTGGTAAACCTCTTTATTGGAAGTTGATGGGAAGACAGGAAAGGTGAAACGACTATGCTTGAAACAGGCTTGAGATAGCAAACAACATGGCACAGGTGGAATGGAGTGACCTCCTCACTCAGAGAGATGATGTAAAATGGTGGCTGGAGAGGAAGGAAGTAGAAAAAACCCGGGCACTACCCATAATGCATAGGGCTAGAGCTAAAGGAGGTTACAGTGAATGACCAGTAGATGGTGCTGTTACTACACAATACAAATTTTGCCTATGAAAGCAGAACATATATATAAAACAAAAGTAAACAAAATAATAATAATAATTAAAAAAATAAATATATATGTATATACATGTATATACAGTGTGCGAGAAGAAGAGTAAATACACCTCTGGGCTCAGAGTGAGCATATGTGCACACAGCAAAAATGAACGAACACAGATCGCATAGTGCTCAATAAATAAATAACATACCCATTTTGTGAGTGTAGGTATAGTAGCCTTAAGGCTGGTCTTACACGACCGTAATGTAAGTCCGCATATTTTCCGCAATGGGAGAGTTTTCAGTTGCGGACCATTTGCAGACGCATTATATTCAATGTGGCCTCTTACACCACCGGATATTTTATCCGTTATGTGGCCGGGCCGCAACTGTGGTCTGCAATTTATAGGACACTAGCTATACCCACGACTTCGTCCGCGAACCCCCCTTCCTTGCGCGAACCATGTGCAGGGCGGCCCGTTGGCCCCCCCGCGGCCCTTTTCTTGTGGCCACCACGGTCCCCTCCCACACCCTGGTGTGGTGGGACCCCACAGCCCTGCTGCTCTGGCCCCGGCTCCCCACCTAGCACCCACCTGCGCCCCCTGCTCTCCCCTTATCTCCCACCCGCGCCCCCTCCCCTGTTTCGAGCCTACAGTCACTTTCCACTTCTCCCCCCCCCCTGCCCCCACCACCACCAACCACACGTGACCCCAGTCACCCGCCCACCTCCCCCTTTAACCTGTGCAATCGGCCTCCCTCCTACTCATCCTCGGCCCTCTGGTCCCAACCCCCCCCACCAAAAAACCCCTCCAGGCCCCCTCCCTAACTCCCAGCACCTCCCCTAAACCACCAACCCCACCCCCCCTCTTTCTCCTACCCAGCGCCTCTTTCCCCCCCCCCCAGCCCCTTACACACCAACTCTTGTAAACCACCACCACCACTAAGGAAACTGGCGATCACGGAACCTCCAGCACTCACCTTGCATATGCTGGGGATGTCTGTGTGTAGTGACCGTGACATGAGAGTGAGTGCTGTCTGTGCTGTCTGTTCACGGCCACACAGTACGCGGGTATGGGTGGCTGTGGGCTTGAGGCCTGGTTGTGCTGCTGTATGTAATGCCAGCATTAGGCGATATGTGGCTGGCTGGCATGTGAGCAGCGTTGGGAACATGCAGGCAGCCGCCATGTTCAGGCAAGTGTCCTCGCGCTGGCCACGCCCACATTTCGGCGCTAACCTATGGGGCCGCTGTGCTGTCTCCCTATCCCGCCCCCGCACCGCCATGCACCAATCGGAGCTGCGTGTCACTACCTGCGCTGACCTCAGGGCCGACAGTGGAGCCAGAGCCAAGTTTTGAGGGTCGCGGTGGCGATTTGGGGTGAGTGAGACACGTTTAAAGTAGCCTATGTATCCTTCGTGGCCAATATGTAGATGTGTGTGAAATTTCAAAGCAATCCATTCAGCCGTTTGGGTGTGATTGAGGAATAAACATCCAAACACACAAACTTTTCACATAATATTAGTAGGATGTCCATAATGGCCGTGAATTGCGGCACTGCACGTACATCTGTGGAGCCTATGTTGCCGATAAGCAACTAGTGTTGCTGATCAGCAACTTGTGGACCGTACATTCAATACGGTCATGTAAGACCAGCCTAAGAGACCAGACGTACCCGGCGCAGGGTAAAATTGTGGTAAATCAGCGCCTAAATCAGCGCCACTTTACTCTGTGTGAATGGACCCTAAGAATCAGCGCTGAAAAAAAGCCTCCCATTGATTTCGATGGGTTCTGCGCGGAAAATGGAACCCATTGAAGTCTATGGGAGTCTTTTTTCAGCGCTGATTCTTATGCAGGTTATCGTGCCAGAATCAGTGCCATTTTACTCTGTGTGAACGGACCCTTAGGGTCCATTCACACAGAGGAAAATGGTGCTTTATTTGGCGCTGAATTTTCCACACTGAAAAAAAGTTTATTTATTTTGCTGTTTTTTTTTCTTCATGCAGAAGACTGAAGCCTGTCATGCCGAGTCTGGCCGTGAGCGCCGGGGAGCATTTAAAAAGGCTATTCAGGTGTTGCTACTAGATTTTGAAAAGACCCCTCTCCCCATTTTTTTTTTTTTTTTTTTACATATCTTTAAAACCGATATGCAAATGAGCCTACCCGTTCACCCTGGGCATTTTCCAAGCCATCGTGCACCCCCCTGCATCAAACCTTTTTAACACCCCCTCCTTTGCTTGTGCTCCTCCTTCATAGGTGTAACTGCCTCCATTCTCTATAGTCTCGATCCTGTGCTTTGAAATCTTGGGCATGCGCAGTAACACTCCCTTCTGATCGCAGGGAATGAGACAATGGAGGCAGTTACACCTACGGAGGAGGAGGGCATCACAGGAGCACAAGCAAAAGAGGGGGCGTTACAAAGGTATGACGCAGGTGAACGATGGCTTGGGGAACGCCCAAGGTGCACGGACAGGTTGATTTGTATATGGGTTTTACTGATATGTAAAAAAACGGGGATGTGGGGGGGGGTTTCGAAATCTAGTACCAACACTTGAATAGCCTTTTTAAAGGTTATTCATGCATATCACTATCTAAAATGACGATTTGAAAATGATAGAGCCCCTTTAAGACCTGCACAGAACCATACATAGGTCAGGAATCAGGGGGATATACAGTATATTGTGACTCCAGCACTATGCCTGTCACCTTCTCATTAATATATATATAATATTAATATTATATATTATATATATAATCACCTTCATGCGGCATTGTAGCCAATGATTATAAACAAAAATTGCAAATAAATTCATATTTGTCGCTGAAGCGCATCTTCTAGCAACCCCTTTCTACAAACAAAATGTACTTTCCAAAAAACTGTAAGACTTGAGAAGTTCATACTTAGTACTCGTCTATACTTACAGGTGCAGGTGTTAAAGAAACGCCAGAGTTGCAGAAATGCGCCATCTAATTTTGCGTATGCAAATTAACCAGGGGCTGACATAAAAATATAATTTTCTATCCCTATAAAAATTGTAACTAATGATTATAATTTTTCTATCTAACGTGATAGCTGGGGACGATTTCACATTGTTGTATCATGCGTGCTGTATTACTTACATATTATCGAAGCAACTGCTGAAGTTTCTGTGGTTGATCATTAGTGCAGTTAGAAAGCCATAATTCTAGATCTGATGATTACTGGAAGTCCAGGTGTTTTGCCTGTGCTACCGGTGCACCCACTATTATGCCCATCTGAAAGCTGCCAAAAACTGTTTTCTATGGTGATATTCAATGGGTAAATTGGAAAAAATTGCAATATTCACTTAGCTGCGGATTCATTTTTGTAATTTAAATTAATTCTACAGTCAAGGGTTAAAAATGCTCGCTACGCCACTTGATAAATCCCTTCAGTGGTGTAGTTTCCAAAGTTGGGGCATAAGTCAGCAGATTCCACTTTACTGGCAATTCAGTGCCCCTGCAAAATTGGTATGATGTCCAAAAACTAAACTGTGCTCCAAAAACCAAAATAGTGCTGTTTCCTTTTTGTGCCCAAACAGCAGTTTATACCCACATATGGCATTCACTACGTTATCCTCCATACAACAGTGTCATACATGTGGGCATGAACTGCCGTTTGGCCACACATCAGGGTGCAGCTGGGAAGGAGCGCTATGTGCTTTTGCAGCACAGATATAGATTGTTGGTTTTTTTGAAGCCATGTCATGTTTGCAGAGACCCTAAAATTTCTCCTCCAAAAAGGGGTCGCTTCTTGGAGAATTTCAATTAATTGGCACCTCCAGGGCACTTCAAAAACAACATGGTGTCTAGAAAGTCCCTCTAAATTTATACTCCAAAAGCTAAGAAATTCAGTCCTCTTTTGCTTCTGAGCCCCACTGTTTGCCCAAGCAGCAGTTTACACTCTCATATATAACTTTTTCGTACCTGGGATAGCCCACTTAATAATTTTAGGATTGCATGTTTCTGATGATACAGAGTGGGCACCAAGTGTTGTGCACTGAAATGGCATGTTTTTTTTTTTTTTTTAATAAGTAAATTTTCACCTTGCATATTAATTTTTGGAAAGCTCAAAATGATAATACCTTTTTAGAAATTCATTAGGGGAGTAGTTTTTAAAATAGTTTAACTTTTGAGGGGTTTTCTTTGTGCCGGTACTTTAGGACTCTGCAAATGCGACATGAAAACTATTGTCACATCTGCCCTCAAAGTCAAATAGGGCAGAATGCTTTTGGAGGGCAGATTTTTTACTTTAATCAACGTGACTGCAGCACAGGGCATCAGATAAGGCAACGTAAAAAGGCTGATTGGTGACGTCTAGGGGTTAATTTTAGGGCTAAATGAATGTGTTATTGAAAAAAAATTAAATGTCTAAATTTTATTTATTATTGTTTTAATTCTTGTGAAATGTTTAAAGGGTTAACAAACTTTCCAAATGCTGTTATCAATTATTTGAAGGATGCAGTTTTGAAAATGGGGTGATTCATGTTTTTTTAATATATAGACCTTTACAATCCCCTTCTGTACTGAAGTGTTCCTTTAAAAATAGTTTTGGAAATTTTTTGGAAAATCTGGAAATTTTTGTTACACTTGTAAGCCTTCTAACATTAAGAATAAAATAAAGGACAATTAGAAGATGATTCAAATATAAAGCAGAGATATGGTAGTTTATATTTATTCATGTATTTGGGTGGTGTGAGTATCTGTCTGAAAAGCAGAGCAATTCACTTTTTTTTTTTTTTTTCCAAATTTCCTTTTTTTTTCTTGTAATATAAATAAATACAAAAATATTAATCAATGGTTACCATTAGATTGAAGGGGGTGTGAGTATACTTAAACTGAGGCGGAGTTGTGGGGAAGATGAGGCTGTGCTCAGGGCACAGGGGAAAACACACCTGTGCTCCCTGAGCATCGTTAGTATAAACGAAAAAAAAAAATATATTCGAAAAGAAGACAGTGAAAGGTAGGATTATAATATCCTTTATAAAGGCTGTTCCAACATGGAGACAGCTAAAAATCGATTATAGCATTGATGAACTCCCTTTAAAGGGGCTCTATCAGCAAAATTATGCTAATAGAGCCCCACATATGCGTGAATAGCCTTTAAAAAGGCTATTCAGGCACCGTAAATGTACGAAAACCCCTGTCCCGTTTTAAAATAAAAGCATAAAAACATATATGCAAATCTTACTGAACGTGCATCGGGGGCGGTGATGCACGATGCTGCGTCATCTTCGGGCACGCCTACCTCTTCTTTCTTCTTGGAGCGACGCCCTCTGGTCCCGTCTCTTCTGCCGGCTTCCTATTGGTCTTCTTCCGGCTTGAGGTCTTCAAATCCTGCGCCTGCGTAGTAGCGCTTCCCTCTGGGAACTTAATGGCAGTTCGCGAGTGTGCAGTACGCTCGTGTAGTTCTACGGGGACTGGCAAGTGAGCCTGCACAGTAGTGCTCCGGAGGGAAGCGCTACTACGCAGGCGCGGGATTTGAAGACGGAAGAAGACACGGAACCAGAGGGCATCACTACAAGAAGACAGAAGAGGCAGGCGTGCCCGAAGCTGACATCGCACCGTGCATGGTGCACGTTCAGGTACGATTAGCATATATGTTTTAATGCTTTTATTTAAAAACGGGACCGGGATTAAATGTAACATTTACGGTGCCTGAATTGCCTTTTTAAAGGCTATTCACGCATATGTGGAGCTCTATTAGCATAATTTTGCTGATAGAGCCCCTTTAAGGGGTTGAAATGAATTCAAGATCTTGTTCATAGCCCTAACAGATCCTGTGAAATCTGCATTAATAGCAAGAACATGCTACATACATCCTTGGCTACTGAAGTGCCACCCTGTCAGGATATATGAAATGTTCAGTTTTGCAGATTATATTTCTCCAGGCCAGAGCTCAGTGTTAATGTGTACCAACCCTTTTAGGATACATTTAGGCCGGTTGCACACGACCTGGTGCTAACAGCTGGCCGTGATTAAACAACATGGCCGAAGCATGAGTGGCACAGGGATATCATTGAATGAATGGGCCTGCGGAAGTATGGACGCAAAATCTGACAGGAATAGGGCCTGTCCTAAGTTTTGCGGCCCAGACTGTCGGACCGCACACTGGACTGTGCAATTTACGTTTGTGTGCGTGGGTTGATAGAAACGAATGGGTCATTGTGCGAAAAAAACGGATAGCACACTGAACCAGGCCACGGTCGTGTGCAAGCAGCCTAACTCTGTGGTGCGGCAGAAAGCTGTAGCACAAAAAAATGTATGTATATGTGTTTTTGTTGTTTTGCAATTTTTTTCATGTCAAATATATTTTTTCTCAGTTTTGGTGCAGTTAATTTTGGGATTCAAGTCGGAACAATTTGTTCATTGCGTTTTGGATGGATGCGTGAAAGAGGTAATTATAACAGCCATTATAAAACCAAAGTACCGGTATCTAAAATAGGATAAAAATGAATGTATTATATGTAACAGAGAAAATTATATATAGAAATGGTTTAAGGGAACCTGTCATTTAATTTTTTATGTTCCAACAGCATGATGCTGTAGGGCTTAGAAACAGCATTTGCAATATGTCATTGTAGAAATCAATTTGCAAGAAAATTAAAGCTTAATAACAGTGCATGCGGAAGGCATAGAGTCACTAAGACAGTGTGAGTGCTTTGCAGAGTCACACAGTCATGTCTGTTAACATACCCATTTATACTTGATTGTTATCTCTAAATGATTTCAACACTACCTGCATTGAAACTACACCCATGGGAAGCAAGCAAAAAGGAGTGAGTGTGGAATAGCAATAAACGTGTGAGTCTGCACAGCACCCACTTTTTTTTTTTTTTGTTTAAGAAACTATTAACGGAGATTTTAAATTTGGCATGACACAAATGCTGTTTTACATTACATCACATCACCAGGACAGCATATACATTGGAGAGAATGACCTTTGACCCTATTCTCACATTGAGAATAAGGTTTCTAGGAAGCAAATTCTTGCATCTATACCTTTGTTAAAATTAGCTACTTCTTTTGTCAGACGCCTCAGCCAAGTCAGTCCATATTGCAGCCTGTTCAGCGGTATTGTCCAACTCTGCTAGAAGAGCATTATTTTTGCAGTTCTGACAGGAAGGGGATACTAAGTCAAAATCCAAAGTCTATGGTTTGCCTTTTGTGGGTAAGCCAGTTTTTGGCTCTGATTTAGATAACATTGTGGAAAAGGCAACTGCCAAAAAGAATGGTTTCCTTGATAATAAAACAGTAAAAACTTTAACGCTGCTCTATCATTGGTGAAACGTGACTTGAACTAGTGATATCATCGAATAGCCTTTAAAAAGGCTATTCAGGTGCTGCTTCTCATTTTTGAAAAGACCCTCCCCCGTTTTTATTATATATCAGTAAAACCGATATGTAAATGAGCCTCTCAGTGCACCCTGGGCATTCCCCCATGCCACCGTGCACCCTCCTGTGTCATACCTTGATAACGCCCCCTTCTTTGCTTATGCTCCATGATTGCCCTCCTCCTCTGTTGTTGTAACCTTCTCCATTCTTGTAGCCTCGATCCCTGCGTATTGAAATCTTGGGCATGCACAGTAATGCTCCCTTCTGAGGGATCGCCATTTTCTTTTGCGCTTTCTTCCATTGTCTACAAGAAAATGGCGCTCGGGCATGTGTAGTAGCGCTCAGAAGGGAACATTACTGCGCATGTACATACTCTGAAACCATTTGGAGAACATTTCCATGAGCACCACTACCACTGTTGATTGTGCGGTATCAGCAGTATATAGCTGCTATTAGTTCATTGTGACTGGATAGGCTACTGTGCTCTAATAATATCTGTTGGTTTTCTGTATTTCCGACCTTGACTTGTTCACTTTTATTTGCTGATTTTCTGATTTTGGCTTTGACTGCTAATTTTCAGATTTCCCTAATCTTGGACATGATTATTCCTTTGATTCTGCTGTCCTAATTTGACTTGCATTGTAAGTTTTATTGTTGGTCTTGGTTAGAGATGAGTGAACAGTGTTCAGATCAGCCTATCCGAACAGCACGCACCCATAGAAATGAATGGAAGCACCTGTGACGCTGACTTTGCCGGCGACCGGCCGGCGTCACAGGTGCTTCCCTTCATTTCTATGGGTGCGTGCTGTTCAGATCGGATGATCCGAACAGTGTTCGCTCATCTCTAGTCTTGGTTTGATTTCAGTTACTATTTCTTACTAAATTTCGGATCTGATAACCTGGGCCCCAGATCCAGATGCCAGTTCTGTCTAGCCTTGTGGCAGGCACTCGTGGACACATCTGGGAAACCTTAGACTTTATCTTCTAACACAGTGTGAGGTTTATGTAGCTTGTGCTACTACTACTCTCTGTTACTACCCAGTTTCTAAACTTTTATTTTTGGAAATTGCATTTTGAAGCAAATCCATTACAACTACTAGT
The DNA here is from genome assembly GCF_031893055.1 of Leptodactylus fuscus. Lineage (NCBI taxonomy): Eukaryota > Metazoa > Chordata > Amphibia > Anura > Leptodactylidae > Leptodactylus > Leptodactylus fuscus. Next base: position 44,026,700 of record NC_134273.1, on the reverse strand, counting down.
CTCAGGAGCACAAACCCGTTTTCTCCCTTTTGAGAATAAACTCTGTCAGAAAAAAAATGTGCTTACAAAAGAAAACATCATGTTCTGTAAGTGAGGTAATGTCATTTATGTGGTTGATAACAGCTTGTGTACCATCAGTATCCCGGAGTCATTTCAATGCTTGCACTGTTCAAACCCAGATTCTGAAATCCTGGAACAGATTTCTGTTGTCTCCAGTCAGAGGAATGATGCTTCCCCATTGGTCAGACAGTCTCTAAACTAGTGGCTGAAATCAGAGAATTGGGACACACAGAATCGAGAGATTCCAGTGCTTAGGGCTGGCAAGCATTGATTTATGGCAGGCTCTTCCAGGATCAGTGGCTTCAATAAAAAAGCAGCTATCCTCAAACGACAAAAAACTGAGAGCCATTTGGGAGACTTTTCAAAGAGCTTAAACACTTGCTGCAAGGATGTAATCTTAAAGTGTACTCATTGTGATATTCTTAGGACACCAGGTGGGAACAAAATTCAGACTTCTTTAGTCCCTAAGGCCGGGGCCCCAAGGGCCGGAGACGCTGTGATTTGCCGCAGCGGAAATGCTGTGGGAAAAATTGCGGCATTATACAGTACTTGCAAAGTGGATGGGATTCATGTGAATCCCATCTCCACTTTGCGGGAAAAAAATTGCAGTGCGGACACCCTGCAATCTCCAAAACTGTTGCAGTTTTGAAAATCGCAGCATGTTAATTATATCTATGGAAACGCCGGAGGCTTTCCCATAGATATAATGGTAAGAGAGAGTCTACGGAGGAAAACTCTGTGAACTTTCTCTTCAAAGCGCTGCGGGAAGAACCACAATGCGTTCACGCCGTGGTTCTTTCCGCAGCGCTTTAGCAGCTCGTGTGGCCTTAGCCTTAAACAGGTTTCCGATGGGCAGAAAGCAAAATCCGTTCCATTACAGTATTAAATCTGAGGACGAGAGAACCAAATGCCATACTATTATCAGCTGACATCAGTTAGACCCAGGGTTCTGTCCCTGGCCTGCAAATTAGGCCATCCAATCGAACTCCTTGACTCTCACAAAAGCAGAAAAATGTTTTGGTTTTTTTTTGTCTCTCTGAGCCCATCAGACAATCCCAGTACATTCAATGCCCAACATTAGCATTTAAAAGGAAGTTTATGCGTTTCTCCCTTGCCTCTAATTACCAAGGCCTTCTGCAAAATCCAAAGGGAAGAAGTGCAGGTTATATAGTCATTCTACCCTTAGGCTAAGGTCCAACGTAGTGAAACGCAGCAAAACAAATGCAGCGGAAACAGATTGGGTTTTTTCCCCACAGTGTTTTTCACAGACTTTTTGCCTCTATTATACCGATATGGAAAACGCCAGTGTTTCTGCAAGTATCATTTTCATAATTGAGGGTGGTTTTGAAAACCCCAGCTTTTCCGCTGTGGATTTTTTTCTTCTAGAATCCCATCCACTTTGTAGGTACTGTAAAATTCTGCGTTTTTGCAATGTGAGGCTTCATCCTTAAGGGAGGAGACACTACTTGAGGATTCTACCTTGCAACTTCCACCTTGCAGCCTGGAAGCTAAATGGTCAACTTTATCCAACAATGGTTATCTGCTAGAGTAATACTCTCTTTGGTCCTCCCGTAAAAAAGTCACTTCAGGAAAATATGGAGAAGATTCTGTTCCATGTAGTCCTAACATTTTTCAGATGCTGGACTTTTTGCAATATGGCTTAGAGAAAGGGCTCTCTCAGCATTCTGAATATCCAAATCTCTGCCTTAAGACCGAAAACATAGAACTGCGCTTCACTCGTTCCAGTTGGATACAAACAGATTTATTAAGGAACACCTCTCCGGTGTTTACCCGGAGGTGGCGGTGGTCGGAGACCATACAGGGGCCGCGGCTCAGGAGGGGACAGGGAATATGTCCATAGAGGGCACCGGGATTTTACAAGGGACCGAAGGAACCCCGTGGAGCCGGAGAAGGAGTTCTTGTACACTTGAGAAAGGGTCGCAGGACCCAAAACGCGTTGTGTGTGAACCTTAATAAATCTGTTTGTATCCAACTGGAACGGGTGAAGCGCAGTTCTGTTTTCGGTCCTTGCCATTTAGCTATACACCACTGGTGATTGGGACTGCTGTACGTTCATCCAGGGAGGAACCTCTTAGTAAACGGTTTCTGAACTTCATTGATAGTTGTGATCCCTCACAATTTAACCAGGTGAGAGCAGTCAACACACAGAGATTGTCCTCCACTGTGCTAATTTACTACACCATATACAACACAGTGCTGTTCACTTCTTGTTTTTTTCAAATCTCTGCCTTAGGCTGGTTGCAGATGATGTACCCTGTGTGTCATCAGTGCGTGGGCCATGCTTCCTCAGCTCCTTTCATTAAATGAATAGGAGCCACAGAAGAAAGGGCCGCAAAATAGGACAGGAATACGATCTGTACTATATTTTGCGACCCAGACTGTTGGCCCGCACGGGACCGTGAAATTCACGGTCGTGTGTATGGGCCCATAAAAAAGAAAGAGTCAGGGTGCTATCCGTGAAATACATGGATAGCACACTGAACAAGACCACAGTCGTCTGCAACCAGCCTTAAAAAGGACCATTCTTATCCTCACGAATATGTGGTTTTATATACAGCTAAAAAGCCGAGTGTGCTGAATTCAGTCGGCTTTTCCGATACGCACCCCGGGGTTCGAGATATCAGTGCCATTAATTTTGGCACCGATACCTCCCCACTGTCAGAAGGGCGTTCCTCGTAGCTCAGCGTCATCGCAGGGCAGTATGGAACATCCCATCTGACAGTACAAGGTTATGTTACAACTCGGATTTCTAGCGGTATATAAAACCACATATCCATGATTAAAATCTCATTTTTTGTAGATCACACGTAGGAATAGCCTTAAGAAAGGCTATTCTTCTCCTACCTTTAGATGTCTTCTCCGCACCGCCGTTTGGTAGAAATCCCGGTTTTCGTTTGTATGCACATGAGTTCTCTCTCAGCACTGGGGGCGGTCCTCAGCGCTCAAACAGCACTGGGGGCGTCCCTAATGCTGTGAGAGAAATCTCCTGCTCCGCCTCCATCTTCTTCAGGAACACCTTCTCTGCGCGTATTCTTCCGGAGCTGGGTTCAAACTTCTAGGCCTCGGCCACAGCTGACTGCGTATTCCCGCGGCCACAAGAAAAATGTATATTTACACAGTAAGTGGCCATTTTCTAGAAAAAAAAAAAAGACAATTAAAAAATAAAAATTCAAATAACCCCCTCCCTAGATTGGAAATGAAGATAAATAATCCAAAACAAATACAAACAAGTTATACAGCCTCATGTATGAAAATGTCCGATCTACAAACATATGAAAATATTTTTACCACATGGTGATTGCCATATTGGGGGAAAAAAAATCAAAAGAGCCAAACTGCCATATTGTCACCAAAATATCAGACATTCCATAAAATGGTATAATTGAAAAGTACATCTGGCTACACAAAGAAAGATTCCTTATGCAACCTCGTACACGTATATATAAAAAGTTATAGTTTTAGAATATGGAGATTCCAAGATTTATTTATTTTTTTTAACCACTTTCAGACTGCCCATTAGGTATATATACCGTATATATACTCGAGTATAAGCCGACTTTTTCAGCACATTTTTCATGCTGAAAAAGCTCTCCTCGGCTTATACACGAGTCAGGGTCCACAGAGCACAGGAAACTGGAAGGGGGGGGGTCCTTTAGTGCTACTGCTCTGTGATTGGCTTGTCATGAGGTCACGTGACTGTGATGTCATCAAAGGTCCTGTAGCCACTGGTATGTAACATCTGCAGATAAGGTTGAGTCTAAATCCTAGTAGCTCCGCCCACACCAGAGTCCGATCACATGGTCATGACGTCATCAGGGGTCCTTTAGCACACTAGGATTTAGCATCTACCCTGCAGATGAGTGGCCAGGATTCATTGTGTCTTATGGAAGAGGTGTGTTGTATGGAGGAGAGGAAGCTACAGTAAAGTGAAACACACAGGTACCTTCCTTTAGTTACTCTGCCTATTAATGTCAGGCATTTGGGGTTATTAATTTAGTTTCAGTAACTCCATGTGCCTCACATTAATAACAGTTAACCCCATCATGTCCCTCATATTAACCCCTGTGTGCCCCATATAAGGGTTACTAATATGTGAGACACATGAGGGTACTAATGAAGGACCTTAATTATGAAGATACCTAATTATTATCTCCATATGTCCCACATGTCAGTAACTCTTATGTGAGGCACACAGGGGGGTTAATGTGAGGGACATGATGGGGTTAACTGCTATTACTATGATCCCCATGGAGTTACTAAGCTGCAATGCACATGACCAGACTTTATCTGCAATGGTGGATTCCCCCCCCCCCCAGGCTTATACTCGAGTCAATAAGTTTTCCCAGTTTTTTGTGGTAAAATTAGGGTCTCGGTTTATATTCGGGTAGGTTTATACTCGAGTATATACGGTTTGTCTGAAAGGTGCTAGATTCTCACTAGCGTTGGCTCTCAGTTGTTCTGGTCTATCAGGGGACCCCAACAATGCAGAGGCAGACCACTAAAACAGTATAAGGGCGGGTTCACACCTGCGCCCGTACTCCGTTATGCAGGTTTCTGTTTTCTGCTGGTAGAAGACGGAAACCTGCATTCACTGCCCGCCGGTGAGCGCCCGTGAGCGTTTTGTGTTCTCCGTGGTGACAGTTTTTTTTAAAATTGGATACAAAGTCCTGCATGTCCGACTTTGTGTCCAGTTAAAAAAAAAACGGTTTTGACGCGGAGAGTACAAATCGCTAACTGGCGCTCACGGCCGGAAATTTTTCCAACCTGTTTGAATGGGTCTGAAAAGTGCCTTACGGTTTCCGTCTTCTGCCCAGTTTCTCGGGCAGGAAATGGAAACCTGCATAACTGAATTTAAGCGCAGGTGTGAACTCTCCCTCAGCCATAAAAATAAATTTTTCTGGACAACCCCTTTATCATAAACACCTAGGTTTATCCATTTATATATACATAGTCTTTTTAAGACTAAGGCCTTATGTTGCAAAAACAGCTTATTTTTTTTGTTGCAGATTTTACTGTCTTTTTTGAGTCAAAGTTAAGAGCAGCTTGAAAAATACTTCTCTCTTTTTCTACACTAATTTTTTGCTTTGGCTCGAAAGAAAGCAGTAAAAAAAAAATGAAAAAAAATAAAATAAAAATGAGCAGCTTTTCCAACAACTTGGGGCCTCGGCCTAAACCCAAACCCATAGTTAATGAATTGTGCTTCAAACTGAAAGTTTACAAGTCCTGTTTACTTTTTTTTTTTTTTTTTTTTTTTTTTTTTTTTAAGTTATCGGAGGTAACAAGCTTTCGATTATGCCTACCAATGCTCAACTTTCTAGGAAAACTTGTCAATGCAATGCCAAGTATTGCTGAAATTATAGCTACAGACCATTGTGAGTAAATTTCCTTTCAGCATATTTTGCATGATCTTGTGATTTTTACTTTGATTTACTATTATGGGTATTCCTCAAATCAAGCATGAAATGCACCAAAATGTTGGGGCATTTTGGTGCATCTAATTTGAGTTAGAAAAAGATGTGGAGGGGTGAGGGTGCCATAGCATCAAATGGGGAAGAGAAGGTGGTAGGGGTACTGTTAGGGGAGTGAGGTTGAGAAAGTGGTAGGGTGACTTCGGGGACATGACACAAAGGGCAGTGATTGTAACAGGATTTGTGAAAATAATGTTGGGGCATGAATATAAAAATGTTACAGCTCTGTTAGTCTATGGGACAATATGGTTAGGGAAACTGTGTGTCAAATAGACAAAATGTGCAGTGGAGCACAGGGAACAGAGTTGGTGGCAGGGTAGGAGTTAACATTTTCCTGGTCTCCAGGCCAAAATGCAACTCTGCATAAAATTTTCAAAATGTCCTTGCAATATCTACAGCTATCATAGAAACTTAGATAAGACAGAGGTGTTTTTCACCATCCTTGCCTTCTTGATCGATACTTGATGTTTCCTGCTTCTGTCATGGCATTTATGTGATCACTGAGGAACTGCACATGTTGCTCAATAGATAACCATGTTTGTTCAATATGGCATTGTTTTGAACTGAATAAAGATGGCACAGAATGTGGAAGGAGCGCTGTGAGTGTAGGAAAGGGAGAAATTGGGTAATAGGCTTTCAGTGGGAGAAAGCTAACTGGGGCTCAGTGAAAGGCTAGGGGCAGGGCACAAAATGACATATAGGCACAGTTTTTCCTACCTGATACTACTGCATTGGCTGTTCTTAGTGATGATTTGCCAGGCACTCCAGGCTTAACTTGGATAGCTTCACAGGGTTGGCAAGGACATTGGCAGGCACTCTGCACTACACCCGTTGTAGCTTGTCATGGAGATCTCCTCCTCTTACAGAGAGACTTGTCATGGCACTGTAAGGAGAAAGAAATAAAGTATTAGAGTGGGACTGACTGTCTTGAGGCTTCCATAGTTTTACTAGAGTTAAAGGGACAACCCTGTGATATTATGGACCTGTTCCTTTTCTCTAAATCAAGCTATATGAGACGCAATGGTTCCATTTCCTGATGTAGATGGGTGTAAATGTGTCCCATCCCATAAAGCTGGCATCAGTTATACCTGAAATCTATGCCGGAGTGTGCATGAATTATTAGGGGCTGTTCACATAACTCAAAATGAAATGAGCTGATGCAAAGCATCGATCGCTAGCCGGGGTACTAGATCAAGACTTCCGCACAGAACGTTAGTCTTCATAAATTCCACCCACTGTTTGTGGCATTGTCAGGATCCATTTTTATTATACAGTACTTGTGGATGAGCACTCTATTTGACAGGATTAGTATTGCCCAGAAGGTGGCTCTGAGGTGAAATTTAAGCTTTGTACAATGTAGATATGTTTAAATCAGCCAGGGTGTTTGCTGTGATGCTCTGGAATGTGACACCTCCAGTGTATTTTGCCCAGTTTAGATTCTAATTCGGAATTATGTGACTAACAACCCTGCAACAGAATATAAGTGGTGTAGAAGTAATTTTGGTGGTGGTAGGCTTCCTTTGAACAAAGATGTTTGTCTGGTGAAAGTTGTACTACACTCTGTTAATTACCATGCTTCCTGTTCTGTCCAGATAACCTTGTAGAACAGTTGCCACAGGGACTGTTGTACCCTAATGAAGGACTGAAGGCTGCTGTGTGTTACTTGTATGGCAAGCTTTTCTCTTCATCAGCAACAACACTGAAACTTGCTGATCATTTCATGATTAACCTTTGTGAACTTTTCCTGGCTACACTGGAAAACGCACAGACAAAAGAATTACAAATCAATTGTATGGGTAAGCATATTTATTAGCAATGTAGTTTAGTATTGTTTTTTAAATTATTTTGGCATAATCAGCAATTTAAGTATTTTTAATTGAACATTACTGTTCATTTACATATGGAGTATTGACTGGCAATTCTGAGCTGAAAATTAATTGATTCATATGCATCACATTACTTTTTTTAGTTTTTTTTTTTTTTAAAGTATGACAAGATACTCTGTTAAAACGGTGGAATTTGCTGCTTTTTTGCAGTGACGCTAGGTTCACACCTGCGTTCAGGGTCTCCGTTCTGTGGTTTCCGTTTTCTGCATGCCAGAAGACAGAAAGCACAGACCGGGTCCGGCCGTGAGCGGCGGTGAGCGTTTTATGCTCTCCGCCGCTAACAGTTTTTTAAAATCCGGACACAGAGTACTGCATGTCCGACTCTGTGTCCGGATTATAAAACCCGGTTTCGCGGCGGAGAGCATAAAACGCTCACCGCCGCTCACAGCCGGACAGCTTTCTCACCCATTCAAATGAATGGGTGAGAGAGAATCCTGCAGGTTTCCATCTCCTGCTCTGTTTTATGCAGGAAACGGAAACCTGCAGTACGGAGAGCAGAACGCAGATGTGAACGAGCCCTGAGTTCCATCTCAAAACAGGCTCCAGAGTCTGCCTGAAATTTGCCTCCTATTGAAATGAATTTTTCCTTTAGCTCACATTTACCTCTATGCGAATTATGGAAATTATGGAGGTCTAGTAGTGGGTGAACTAGAAACTAGAGAAGGAACTAGTGTGAGTGAGCTCTGAGTGAAGTGCAATACATCATGGTAGTTGTAGGAAAACAGAACAGTTTATCCATGTAATCAAATGCAGAAGATGCCAAGAACTCACAGATAAACCCAGAAATCACTCAATTCACTGTTAAAAGTTATTGGTTGCACTTATTAACCTATTAATAGCACTAACAGTCCTTTTTTGAAAAATTATTTTTTGCCCACAAATCCCCTTTAAGCCCAGGACAACCTAAACATACATTAAGTGAAAACAAGGTAAATAAATGTATACCTACAGGATTGCTGATTGTGGTGGCTACTGTGTATATGCAATGTATGCCTGTTACATCCAGCTACTGGAGACGACGATGTCATCCACGGACCCCCGATATGACATCACATGAGTGCACTGCTGCCTCCAGTACTAATGTATTTAAACAAACTACGTGTGTTTATGTACATCAGTGTTATCAGACACCTTTCGTCTGGTCGCTCTTGCACTATTCTCTGGCGTTCTGGACTGCTTGTCTTCTTGTTACCTCTTCCACCATCGGCGATCCGGTGGGTATACATTTATTTATGCAACCTTGATTAACTATATATTTAGGCTGACCTGGTCTTAACTACTTATTAATATCATGAAGGACTGTACCTGCCAATAGGTGACAAAAAGCAGATTTTGGTTTAAGTTACAAGTGGACCACACCTTTTACTAGGATTGGTAGCTGGGGCAAATGACAAGAGTAAGAGGAAAAGCTTACTAATATACAGTACTTGGCTGTAGCCTCCAGCCAATACAGATCATATGAATTGCTGGAAGATAAGCTGCCTGATGTTACTACTTCACTTGAATGTTTTTAACTTATGTTCAGTCTTAGACCACTAATGAATTTAAATATGCACAAAGGAAATACATTAGGGTCCCTTACAATGGTCAGGGGGTGCTTGTAGAGAAAGTGCTTTAGGCTAAGGCCCCATGTAGCGTCCCACATCAAAATAGCACTGCAGGGAAAAAATATAGCGGCAACACATCACATGTTTTTTTTCCTGCAGAGTTTTTCACAGAAAGTCCGTAGAGGTTCCCTCTGTGGACTTTCTGCTTCAGTTTATACCTAAAGGGAAACTCCTGACATTTCCGGAGGTATAATTGACATGCTGCGATTTCCAAAACCACATTTTTTTTGAAAATTGAAGCGTGTCTACTGTTTTTGTATTTTTCCACAAAGTGGGGATAGGTTTCACTAGAATCTCATCCACTTTGCTGTGACTGTAAAACACCTGTTTTTTCCCCCCGTATTTACGCCACATGGAGCTCTGGTTTTAGGGACAGTTAGATTGTCTACCTTATAAGTATGGGAATTGAAAGCCAGACAGGGTTATTTGCACAGAATGATCAGTAGCAATAACCTACGTTTTTAGCACATCCCAAAAAGTAGATATGTCTAGAGCAGTGGTTCCCAAACTTTCTGTAGGCATGTCCTACTTTTGAACAAGAATTTTGGTGGGGACTCCCTGTCTACCACATTTAATTGCAATTGAAAATAAATGTTCCTGTCTGTATTCTGAATCTTATTCCATTGTAATCTTCCTTTTATTCTGCCTTTTAGCACTATATTCTGTCATCAGAAATTTTGGGGTCTTACACTGGCAAAATTTGTCTGCCTTCCTCCTCATTGATTTCTCTTACAATTACCTGTCCTGTGGCCCCCAGTCAGTATATATAATGTTCCCTAGGGATCCCTATGCAGTATAAAATGTTCTACTGTGGCCCCACACAGTATAAAACTGAAGAGCAGCCCCCACAGTTTGATGTTCCACAGTGACTCCACATAGTATAATTCTCCACAGTGGTCCTACGCAGTATAATGCTCCATACAGTATAATGCTTCAGAGCAGCCCCCTATGGTATAATGCCTCGGGCCACTTCATTATTATAGATGGACAAACCTCATTACATTTTTTCAATAAATATTTGTGAGGTTCCCCCCCTTTTCCCCTGGGTTCATTTCAGTTGAAATGTTTTGGGGTTTTGGCTCTGGGGTTTTATCACATCTCAGAGTATATTAAGTCGAGCCCCAGGGTAGATGAGGTTAAATAAACATTGATACTCATCTTGTTTCACATTTCCTAGGCATCCTCTCACGTTTTGGCTTCGTCATGCTGGCACTTTTCATTATCTACAGGCCTCTTGTAACGTCACATGCCTTGGACAGCACATGTGGCACATTGGTGCCATGATTCGCGGACCCAGTGTTATGACGTCAGTTCACCCCATGTAACTGCTGAAGCCATATCACAAGCCTCAATGCTGACCCCATTGTCACGTGATGTCACAAGAGGCCTGAAAAGGATGCTACAGCATCGCTGGACGCTGAGGAGAGGTGAACATAAGTGTTTGTTATTCTTACTCACCTCCCCTGGCCCACCGCACCTGCCATTTTAGGACTGTTGTGTAGCGCTGCACAGCTTATTTACCACTAATGGCTCAGGATCCCCCGACAGTCTTTACATGACCCACAGTTGGGGAACCAGTAGCCTACAGGATCTTTCGTGGACATTTTATTCCACCTTTGGTATTGTGTTTTTAGGTGGCCAAAGTTTGCAGCAATAATTGCACAGGTAATTGAACACTTACATTCCACAAAATACATAAATAGGGTGTTTGTACTGCATTGGTTCTGTTGTTTGTATTGTCAAATGTAGTTGTCACCTGTTCTCCAATCTAGTGCTGTTCCCAACCCAATCCCCATGCTTGGAGGACTGTAAGAATTTTCCCTATTTGGGGTTGTAACTCTCCGTTATTACCTCGTTGAATATAGTTTAAATTCTTATAGTGCTCTCAGAATGGGCATATTGAATATTGTATAGAATTAGCTCAATGTGTGATTAGGTCGTTTACATTAATAATACTGAAACTAATACATTTTATAATTCTATTGCAGGCTTGCTGAAACAGCTGTTAAATTTTGATCAGTTTGTGTCAGCGATAATGAATGGGAATGTACCTATATGGAATGATGATTCCGAAAATACCCCTTCTTTACATGCACAAATGTCTTTGCCTCTTTTATTGAAAAAGGTATGTGTTCAGAATAACCTGTATTAACCAAAACTGTATGCCCAAAGATGTGGCTAATGTGTCTTTCTTTGTAGATTTTGTTGTCCAGAGAAGAGTTTTTACAGCTTGCAAGTACACAGTGTATTGCAGCAGTTCTTGCACATTCTCCAACTAAGTATGCACCCTCTTTTATACTTGATGATATCCCAGGTAATTTTTCTATGTACCTCAACATATCTAAAGCACAACTAAACAAATAACTTTTGATTTTGTGCCAACATTCTTGTCATTCAGAATTTTGGCAATATACTTTAAAAGGCTTCTTTCTGCGAAATGCTAAACATCTAAATTCTATTCTTTGTTTCTCTATTGAGAGCTAATATCTGTACTCTGCATTGACTAGGTGTTTGCAGGGCCAGGGAGGGGAGCTTCAAATCAGTACATCAGTGTTATATGGAAGACTAAATTTTCAACTTTCACATTATACTAATATGTTCTACCTATAATATTTCCAGAAATAACACCAGTTGTAAACTTCAGTCGGGATTGAGAAAATCTAGAGCTGCATATAAATATGCCAAGCCTGGCACCATATGAAAACCTTAGAAAAGTCTAGACACATGCTGTAACATTCACATCCTCCCCCAGGTCCAGTCTGGAACTTACCTCCCTGTAAAAATGGACCAGATTAGTCTGACAAGATTAATCTCTCATAAATCCATGCTGATTCTGTGTTATAAGGTTATCATTGTTATGCTACAAGATAACATCTTGATCGTGGGCATTACATCTAGGTATTCTACAGTGAAGACCCGGTTGCCATGGCGGCCACGCTATAGGAGAGCGGCTGCCATCTTTAAAGACCTGGTATCTGCCGTACTATTATGGCTGATGTTGGGATGGGGTTAAACTATTTTATTAGCCCCACCTCCTAGAGTGCTTGAAACTGCAATCTTTTGATTGCATGTCCCATAGACTGTAATACAACTGTATTGCAGTCTGTGGGAGATTCGCTACATAGCCATCGACCAGCCTCAATAGCTATATTTATTTTGACAGACCTAAGAGCCTTTATAAGGCTCCCGGCTGTCATAGGAACAGGGTGCCTCTCATAATATTTGGTGAGGGAGGAGATATAACATAAAACAATGCCAGCAATCAGTGAACTTTGATTGCTGGCATTAGGACTCCGTGACTATGGCAGCCGCTCTGCTTTACAACAGCCGGCATCTTTAAAATACTTTTATAGCAGATGTCAGCATAGGGTTAATTCTTTGTCACTTCCATTTTGTTTTATATGCTTTCTTTTTATTGTTAATTATTGTCCTCCCCCCCCCCCCCCCCCCGGATGCTTCCAAAGATTATGAAAAATATCTGTGCTGTTAAGATCACATTTAAGACCAGTTGGGTCATCTCGAGTTGAATATAATGAGGGTGTTAGTAATAATTTTATTTATATAGCTCTAACATCTTCCAAAAGTTCCAGCTGTAACCATACCAGTTCGTACGTATGAAGGCTAAGGCCACATGTAGCAAAACATGGCAAAAAAATGCATTTTTCTATGCAACTTTGCAGAGGTTTCCTCTGTGGACTTTCTGCCCCCTTTTTTTTTACCTATATGGAAAACGCCAACGTTTCCTTAGGTATAATTGACATGCTGTGATTTTCAGAAATGTAAGCATTTTTTAAAACGCTACTTTTCCATTGAGGATTTTATTCTGATGGGGGAATAGCTATAATCCTATCCACTTTATAGGGCCCTGGCCTAAAGGCCCCTTCGCACGGAGTTTACGCTCCGTGTATTCTGTACATTTTACACGTGTAAACAGCGTAAACTCCGTGCGAAGGGGCCCTAAAGGTGTTTTTGTACCAGCTCACAAGAGGCTTGTCTTAAATAAATTGGCTACGCTGTGTTTCTTATTGTATATACTAAATTGCGTCCATGACAGGTTTAAGCTTGGTTCACACATCAGTATGCCATCCGTCCGTTTGAATTCAGTTTGAGACTTTAAAACGGACTGATGCACATACTGATTGCATACTGACAGATGATGATTTTGTAATTTCTTTTAAATTAATATGAAGTGAAGTTTGAAATGTTAAAACTAGCATACTCTATAACCTGTTTTATATGTTTCTGTCCACTAATTCTCTTCCAGAGTTTTTATTTGAAAATCTATTTTGTACAAATGAAGTTCTCATCTGGTCAATATATCGCTGTCTTATTCTTATGACTGAAGAGAGGATTTTTTTCACCAAATGTCACACTGTGTATGGTATGATAAAAACAAATACTTTTCACTGTATAATCTGTGTTTATGACATTGATTTAAAAAGTTATCTGTACACCAAACAAAAATGTCTAAGGGAGCGTTCACACTACCGTCAGTGTCCGACAGGTAGTGTCCGCTGCTAATGTCCGTTCAAAATCTTGCACGGACATTAGCAGCGGACATTAGCTGTGTCTGTGACATTTTTCATTAATTTAAATGGAGATCAGGTGCGTTGTTTTACACTCCGTGCCTGTCCTTAAGTGTCCGTTCCTAAAGATGTCTGACTTTTCAAGCAGACAGCAAAACCCGACATGTAGTTTTTTTCTGTCCGCTTGAAAAGTCGGACATCTTTACGAACGGACACTTAAGGATAGGCACGGAGTGTAAAACAACGCAACTGATCTCCATTTAAATTGTCCGAACAGTACGCTCGCATAGAAATGAATGGACGTAGCCGGCACGCGGGGGGTTAAGCGGCCGGCCGACGTCAAAGCGGAAGTACCAGGTGCATCCATTCATTTCTATGGAGCCTGCTGTTCGGATCGGCTGATCCGAACAGTACTCCCTCATCTCTACTCATCTCCTATTCCTCTTGTAGCTATTCTTGGCTTTGGCTCAAAAAACTGCAACAAAATCTGCAACAAAATAAGCTGCGTTTCTGCAACGTGGGGCCTTCATCTGTCACTGAAATGTCACTGTAAAGTTGAAAGCTAAAATGCAACTTTTATTTAAAGTCCCCATAAAATATTTCTGAAAATATATTTATTCGTGCTTCTCACTATATAGCACTTGTATCTATGAACTGATGGCGCATCACTTGCAGACATGGAATGGCATTGTGCTTATAACCCCTTAGTGAACCAGGGTGTAATAGTACGTCCTGGGGGTGAAGCATGGGATTTTCCAAAAAAACAATCAGGCCTTGATTGATGAAAGAATCCAAAGGAGTTTATTTTATGATGTCCAATTTTTGACAAAAAAAAAAAAAAAAATCTTTAGAAAATATCCATATTTTGTACAACAAAAACCTAGCACTTCAGGCTGCTGTAGTTCCACAAACTATTCACCATGTGAACTCCACCATCAGCTTGCTTACTGGGAAATGGAAATAGACATTTTCCCATAATCCTCTGCAATTTTCTCTATAAGGCTTGGGTCCCCATGGGCCGGAAACTCCACAAAAAAAAAAAAAAAAAAAGAAAAAAAAAAGAAAAGAATTAGCTCGTATTAAATTGTAAGCCCTTGCGGGTAGGGCCCTCTGTGCCAGTCGGTCATTGTTAGTATTATATGTGTGTACTGTATGTAAACCCCCAAAAGCGCCATGGAATTAATGGTGCTATATAAATAAACAATAATAATAATAATCATGATTAAATCCCATTGTAGACACACCATAACTTTAATTGTCCTTATATGGTTATGAATACCACCATATACAGACCAACGATGAGGCTATACCAGGGTCAATACAGTATAGATCTTCCCACAAAAATCCCAACCAAGTAACATCTGTTAAACACTAAGGATACATTAACATGACCAAGTTCCAAAACTGTCTGTTTTTCATGGTTTGCATGTCTTGGACCCGAGGGGAACTTGTTTCACTGATCCCACATGCATTTGAGTGTATGTAGGAGTCTGTAAAAATGGGTCAGAAACCATATTATGGTGGTCTGTTACCACAGTTACAAAGTGAACAGTTGGTTTGAATAAATATATATTTTAGATTCACTTTGGCAATAGGGATACACCAGTTGATATGCACCTATTTATTTTATAGGGATGTAAAATAAGTTGTTTTAGCTCTGCTTTACAGAGACATTTCATTGACAGTACATATTTAGGATAGAGAGTTTCATTATATTATAAGTTACTGGTCAGTGAATTCTACTTTCCAGACCCAATATTCTATTCAGGATCTCTATTATCCAGTGGGTGGTTCCTGCCTGTCTTGTCCAACCTAGTGTCAGGGTCTGTGGTTGCTAGGTGGGGTGGCATAGACACGCAAGTCCAGATTCTTTAGTCCAAAGCAAAAGTAGAATTTTATTTTCACTCAAAAGGTAGTGCAGCAACAAAAGGAAACAATACAAAAATAAATACCTGACCGGCTAGGCTCTAACTAAACATAGAATAGGTTACCTCACCTAGAATCACAGATTAGTCATTCAGGACACAGCTCCAAAAATATGACCTCTCTCTTTCACTCTCCAGCCAAGCTCTGCCAAAGTGTTGCTGCTGGAGCAACTTCTTAAAGGGGTTGGCCACTTTCAGACCAATATTGACAAACAAATGTACAATAAAAAGATATACAATTTTCCAATATACTTTCTGTATCAATTCCTCACTGTTTCCCTGGCCTGTTTTCTACATCAAACACAAAATTTTGCAGAGACAGGAACTATCGGGTAGCCCTAGCATTTCTGTCCTTATTGATTTTCATCCATGTAAGGGAAGCATGGTCAGTGATCAATTTAAACGTTCTCCCCAGAAGGTAATACCTCATAGCATCCAGCACCCACTTAATGGTCAAACATTCCCTCTCTACAATAGCGTAATTTTTCTCAGCGGGGGACAGCTTCATGCTCAGGTACATTACAGGATGCTCCTCACCATTTAAAACCTGGGACAGCACTGCTCCTAGACCTGCATTTGAAGCATCTGTCTGCACCAGGAACTCCTTCCTAAAAGACTTCCTTCTCAGACTCTGGCAGAACAATTGTAAATTCTGCTTTGGGCCTCATGTGCTCTTTGCAAATGTTCTTTTACAATTGGCATGACTGTTGAAATGCAGTCCTGCATTTGAGCTACATGCTCTTTGACACTATGGTATGGGGAAGCCTCCGTTTCCCAGGTTTCTTTGGCTATATCAATGCAAAATATATTGGGGAAGGGTTCCTCAATGTACATAAACCAGCCACGCGCTCCCTCGGTGTAGACAAATATCAATACACGGATATGTAGACAAAAGTAGATTTTATTGTAAAAGATGACGCGTTTCGGGGTTTTTTGGTACTCTATGCGTGCCACCCCTTCATCAGATCTCTTATTGAAGCTCTATCAGCATGTACTACATGTACTGTGTAGTTCATGCTGATAGAGCTTCAATAAGAGATCTGATGAAGGGGTAGCACTCATAGAGTACCAAAAAACCCCGAAACGCATCATCTTTTACAATAAAATCTACTTTTGTCTACATATCCGTGTATCGATATTTGTCTACACCGAGGGAGCGCGTGGCTGGTTTATGTACATTGAGGAACCCTTCCCCAATATATTTTGCATCATATACTCCGACCTAAGAGTCGTCGCCGGTGGACGCTGCCCATTGTACTCGGTTAATATTCTTCTTTTGCGCCCTATCAGGCGCAACAAGAGCTTGACTTGAATTGGAATTTCCTGAAGTTCTAAGGTCTCCTAATAAGCGCGGCCATACTTGTTCAATTGCTTTATAGGACTTTGGCTATATCAAGTAAGCCCCTGTGGTGTCTACTGTAGACTAATTCCAAAGGGGAAAAACCTGTAGACGCTTGTGGAACCTCTCTAATAGAGAACATCAGGTATGGCAACAGGCAATCCCAGTCATGACCATCTTTTTCTACCACCTTTTTAAGCATATGTTTGAGAGTCTTATTAACCCCTTCCCGCCGATGGCATTTTTTGATTTTCGTTTTTCGTTTTTGACTCCCTTATAAACCCCATAACTTTTTTATTTCTCCGCTCCCAGAGTCATATGAGGTCTTAATTTTTGCGGGACAATTTTTTCTTCATGATGCCACCATTAATTATTCTATATAATGTACTGGGAAGCAGGAAAAAAATTCAGAATGGGGTGGATTTGAAGAAAAAATGCATTTCTGCGACTTTCTTACGGGCTTTGGTTTTACGGCGTTCACGGTGTGCATCCAAAATGACATGTCCCCTATATTCTGTGTTTCGGTACGGTTCCAAGGATACCAAATTTATATGGTTTTATTTACATTTTGACCCCTAAAAAAAATTCCAAAACGGTGTTAAAAATTTTTTTTTCTAAAAGTCGCCATATTCCGAAGGCCGTAACTTTTTTATACATAGGTGTACGGGGATGCATAGGGCGTCTTTTTTTGTGGGGCCGGGTGTACTTTTTTGTTCTACCATTTTCGGGAAATGTTATTGCTTTGATCACTTTTTATTCAAATTTTTATCAGAATTAAAACAGTGAAAAAACGGCGGTTTGGCACTTTTGACTATTTTTCCTGCTACGGCGTTTACCGAACAGGAAAAATATTTTTATAGATTTGTAGAGCGGGCGATTTCGGACGCGGGGATACCTAACATGTATATGTTTCACAGTTTTTAACTACTTTTATATTTGTTCTAGGGAAAGGGGGGTGATTTGAACTTTTAATACTTTTTATATTTTTTTTATATTTTTTTTTAATTTTTTTTTTGCATTTATTAGACCCCCTAGGGGTGTTGAACCCCAGGGGGTCTGATCACTAATGCAATGCATTACAATGCTAATGCATTGCAAAAAAGCATCATCTCTTTTGCAGGCTGGATACACCAGCCTGCAAAAGAGAGAATTTGCAGACCGGCTGGGAGCCTTTAACAAGGCTCCCGGCTGTCATGGCAACGTGACGTCGGCCCTGGAGCATGCTCCAGGAGCCGGCGATCCTTGCCAAAATGGCGGCGCCCATGCGCCGCCGGGAAAATGGCGCCTCCGGCGCCTTTGACAGCAGCGCCGGAGGGGTTAATGCCTCCGATCGGTCCGGGGACCGATCGGAGGCATTAGAGCCGGTTGTCTACTGCTTAAAGCAGTAGACACCCGGCGGCTATGACGGCCGCCCGGCTCCCAGGCGGTCGCCATAGTTACAGACCCGACACGCGCCGTACTATTACGGCGCATGTCGGGAAGGGGTTAAAGCGCACCCCTAACCCATCTGTCTGGAGGTGATACACAGAGGTCCGTATGTGGGTAATTTTAAACAGCTTGCATAGCTCTTTTATAACCTTTGACATGAACGGTGTGCCTTGGTCGGTCAGTATCTGTTTAGGTATGCCTGTTCTTGAAAACATATAGAATAATTCACGGCAATACTCTTTGATGTCGTATTACGCAAGGGAACCACCTCAGGATAGCGAGTAGCATAATCTAAGACAACCAGAATATATTGGTGACCTCTAGCTGACTTGACTATTGGACCGACCAAGTCCATACCAATCCTTTTAAAAGGCACTTCAATGATGGGCAGGGGAACCAAGGGACTACGGGTGGGGGCAGCCTTTATTGGGCTATCTCGCTGAGATTCTGTCTTTCTAATTACATCAGGGAAGACAGGCTTGCACATTCCAGTGAGCGCCCTCTATTGGTTTGCAACACTGAGGCACCTGACTTTCTAATTTCATCATGGAAGACAGATTTGAATATTCTTCCCATGGTACAGTGTCTCATATAATATATTGAGGTGTTATACTTTGAGTTTGTGGTGGGTTGGGGGGCACCAATAAGCATTAACTGTGTGAGGACACTAATAGATCATAAAATAAGACAAGTGTAGGCGGCACTCCACTAGGGTGTGGAAATAGGGTCCCAGTTTGGAATGCCAAGTTAAAGAAGTATTTCATACTCCAGAATGTAGTTTATACAAGTTGAGTGATCTTATTTTCACACGTGATAAACCGGAGAGTAAGTTGTAACTTTTTGGCCAGCAAAGTGGCCTTCATTAGACTGTACAACAAAAGTGCCTAGTATCAAATAGTGAGCAGGTATCATATAAAGTTATCTACATATAAATATACATATACATCATAAAGGTCACAAATTTAGAATCATATGGTCAATATGAATCACAGAAATATACTGTACTTGTAAGATCACACAAATCAGGAACAGTAGGAGCAAGTAATACTACACAAATAGATAACAACATGTATGAACAGTACTGGGCATCATATGGGTAACAGGTTTTGTAAGTAGGAGCATAAATTAGAATAATCGGTAATGTTAATAGCATATAACCGCTGGTCCACATGGTGGTGCTCGGAATGGAAAGAGTTCTATTTTGCTTTTGTAGGGTAGATTTTTCTGGAATAGTTTTCAGGTGCCATGTCGCATTTGTATAGCCCCTAAAGTATCAATACAATGGAAACCCCTCAAAAGTGACCCCATTTTAAAAATTACACACGTCAAGAAATGTATGAAGGGGTATTATCATTTTGAGCCTAAAAATGCTTCTCAAAAATTATTGTACAAAATGAAAATTGAAATTTCTAAAGAAATACGCCAATACGTTGCACCCACTTAGTGTTGTCAGAGACCTGCACTCCTAAAACTACTAAGTGGACCATCCCGAGGGGCAAAAAATTATATATGTAGGTGTAAACTGCTGCTTGGGCACACAGCAGGGCTCAGAAGGGAGGGAGCACTGCGCTTTTTAGCTTTTCGGGTGCAGATTTAGAGGGACTTCCTGGGCGCCATTTTTTTTTTTTTTTTTTTTTTGCAGAGCCCTGGACTTGCCAGTAAACTGGAATTCCCCAAGAAATGACCCCATTATGTAGGGGCAATTTTACCGTCTCTGCAAATGTGACATGGTGTCCAAAAACCAATAATCTAAATCTGCTCTCCAAAAGCAAATACCGCTCCTTCACATCTGCGCCCTGCTGTGTACCCAAATGGTGGCGTATGCCCACATGTATGACACTGGTATAACCCAGATAACGTACTTAATGCCATATGTGGTTATAAACTGCTGTTTGGGCACAGCCAGACACAGAAGGGAAGGAGCGCTATTTTAGATTTTGGAGCAGTTTGGTTTTTGGACGTCATGCCCCTTTTGAAAAGCTTCTGAATTGCCAATAAAGTGGAATCCCCAGACATGTCACCCCATTTTGGACTCTACCCCACTGATGGGATTTATCAAGTGGCGTAGTGAGCATTTTTAACCCTTCACTGTTGCATTTATTTTGTTTCCAGAAATGAATGTGCAGCTGATAATGAGAAGTTAAAAATGAAATTTTTCCAGAGATTCGCCATTTCAGTGCCCGATATATTGTGCCCAACTTATGTTAGCAGAGATACACACTCCAAAAACTGTTAAGCGGGTATCCGGGCACAACAGCTTTTGAAATGTTCATCTCTGATACAAGTCGGGCACAACATATTACGCGCTGAAATGATTTATTCCTGGAAAAATTGTCATTTTCACCTTTCACAATCAGCTTCGTATTCATATATGGATAATAGGTTATAGCAACACTTGAGGATTAAAAATGCTCTCTGTACCTATGGATAAATCATTCAGTGTAGTTTCCAAAATAAGGTCACATATCAGGGGATTCCACTTTACTGGCGTTTCAGCTCTGCAAAAGTGTCATGGCAGCCAAATACCAAACCATCTAAGTCTATGCTCCAAAACCCAAATAACCCTTCTTCCCTTCTGTGTCTGGCTGTGCCCTAATATCAGTTTATACCACATATGACATTACGTACATTATCCTGGGTACACCAGTGTCATACATGTGGCATAAACTGTAGTTTGGGCACATAGCAGGGCGAAGAAGGGAAGGAGCGTTATGCGGCTATGGAGTACAGATTCAGATGTTTGGTATCTGGATGCCATGTCATGTTTGTAGAGCCTGTAATGTACAAGAAAAGTGGATTTCCCAAAGGAGTGACCTCATTTTGAAAACTGCACCCCTCAAAGAATTTATCAGGGGGTGCAGTAAGTATTAGTATTCCAGACGTGAATGCACAGCGGATGGTGAAAGGGGAATATGTAAGCTGTGCGGAGGACATTGGGAACACCAAATTCCCTACTATGTTCCAGTAGCTCCTATGAGTAAGAGAGTCACTCTGGGATCACTTTGGGGGTCACTTTTGGTGTCTTTTCCCTTATAAGCTCTAAATATGGGGTGTCCCCTGATATACTCTCGCACAGCTTATATATTCACTTCCTGCCGTAACCAGTTGTGTTCTAATGATTTGGCGATTTTTTTTATTTTTTATTTTTTATTTTTTGTCTTCACATTACTAGATGCTATATTTTCTTTATTTTTCTGGTGACGTGGCCATATAAGGGCTTGCTGTTTGCGAGATGAGATGCATTTTGTAATAACACCATTTTTGGGTGCCTACAACTTATGGAATACATTTTATTAACTCTTTTTTTTTTCCTGGATTTAAAAATAATAAAATCAATTCTGGCATTACGTTTTACCTTTTAAATCTTTCACCATGCTGCGTACAGTATAAGTAACATGTTACCTTTATTCTGCGGGTTGGTACAATTACAGCGATTCCTCATATTTTTTTATATGATACTAATTCTGCAGAACAGTGGCCTAACTAGGAATGGCGGGGCCCCGTATCGAACTTTTGACCTGCTTTCCCCCCGACCAACCGACGCTGAAGAACGCAACGACTGTTTCCCCCCCACACACACATTCCTGCGCGCTCTATTATGCCCCATAGTGGCCCCTGCACTCAGTATTATGCACCATAGTGGCCCCAGTACACAGTATCATGCCCCGTAGTGGCCCCTGCACACATTATGCCCCGTAGTGGCCCCAGTACACAGTATTATGCCCTATAGTGGCCCCTGCACACAATATTATGCCCCATAGTGCCCCCAGTACACAATATTATGCCTATGGTGACTCCTGCACACAGTATTATGTCCCATAGTGGCCCCTGCACACAGTATTATGCCCACTGTGGACAGCCATGAACAATTATTATACTCTTGGGTCTTTTTAGACCCCAGACTATAATAATCAAAGACCCAAGGGGGGGGGGGGATACAAACATAAAAAGCCACTGTCAATTACCTATCCCCGACTCTGCTGCAGTTCTTGGTGGTGTCGGCCATCCTCCTTGACGTTCGGATGTCAGATGACTCGGGACACAGGCCCCGGTCATGTGACGACCAGGGACCTCACAGTAGTAGGCCGAAGCCTGCCAGGAACGTGGAAAGGTAAGTAACACAGTTTTTTATGTTCTCTTACCTCTCCCAGACCTCCGATCATTATATTCGGGGGTCCGAAAAGACCCCTGAGTACAATACTAGTGTTTGTGGGGCCCGTGGCATCACTTACCGATCCCGCCTCTTGCCAGGATCGGTGAATAAATAGGGCCCGTTACCGGCTGGAGTAACTCCAGCCAGTAACAGCCTATTAAAAAAAAAAAAAAAAAGCACGCAGCGGTAGCGTCTGTCGCCGGGCCCCCTAATATCCTGGGCCCTGTGATAGCCGCTACCCTGGTAGTTACACCACTGCTGCAGAATAAAAAGACATTTGGGGACATAGTCCCCCTTGGCTTATACTCGAGTCAAGCGCAGGGGGGATATTGTTATATACACTCCAGACACTGTATTGTTTGCACGGTGTAGGTTGCACTTCAGCCAGAAGGTCCATGGGGAGTGCAGCGGGATGCCCTCACTGTCTGGCTCCTGCAGCAACTCCAGGCTGGTGATGGTTCATGGATAGGGGATAAATACTTGAGATTGATGTTGATGGAGGGTCGGGGTTTAGGGTGCAGTAGGCGCTGGGGAAGGGGGGGGGGTGTTTTGGTTGTCTGTCTGCCCCTTCCCTGAGCTTAAAGGAGCAGACCCCCCCCCCACTTGGAATTCAGTCTGACTACAGCCAGGCTGAATATAGGGTATCTGCAGTGCTCCTATTCTGTTGGGAGTGGGTTAATAGGAGCACTACAGATACCCTACATTCAGCCAGGCTGAATTCCATGTGGGGGAAAAAAAACCCAGTCCTCAAGCTCAGGGAAGGGGCAGACAGACAACCAAAACACCCCCTCCCCTTCCTCAGCACCCAGCACCTAATGCTACCAAAAACTCCGGCCACTTTAATTTTTGAAATTTTCTGGTAGCTGCTGCATTTCCTCCCCTCAGCTTATACTCAAGTCAATAAGATTTTCCAGTTTTTTTGGGTAAAATTAGGGGGGGGGGGGGGGGGTCGGCTTATATTCGGGTCGGCTTATACAGTAAATCAATGTTTTTTGCATCACCATATTCTGAGAGGCGTAACATTTTTATTTTTCGGTTGACAGTATTGGTTGAGGGCTTATTTTTTGCGGGACAATCTGTGCCTTTTATTGGTACTGTTGTGGGATACATATGACTTTTTGATCACTTTTTATAGCATATTTTGTAAGGTGAGATGGTGAAAAATCACTACTTCTGGTGTTTTTTCCCCCCTCCGTTCACCATGTACAATAAATATAGTTTCAGTTTTATTGCGACAGACGCGACGATACCAAATATGTATTGTTTTTATTAATTTTTAGGGTATTTTTTTAATATAATTAATTTTCTATAGAAAAAAAGAAATTTTGGGGGCTTTATAACTTTATTTTTTTTTTTCAAACATTTTATTTTTTTTTTTCACTTTTTTTTTTTATGTGCTACTTTAGTATACTTGATTCGGGGGCTGCCGGGGACCCCGGAAACATCGTGCAACCCCTTGGCTTGATCGTGGAGCTCAGCTCCGATGGTGAGTTATGGAGCAGGGTGTTAGCTGTCAGATACAGCTAACACCCTGCTCTTATGTTCGCACTGACAGGGTAAAACCTACCCTGACTGACCAATGTAATTTTACTATAGGGCAGTCAGAAAGGACCTGTCAGTGCCGACGTAATTTTACTATGGGCTGGTCGTTAAGTGGTTAATTAATATTTTGGCTTTCTCTTTAATTGTTTAGGTATTGAGGCTGTGATAAAAAGTTTGAAGAAGGTACTGCAAATAAATAACATGGAACTACAGAAACAGGGTTTGTTGCTACTTACAGAAATTCTAAAAAGGTTGGTGTATCCTATTTCCTACTAATATTATAAATGTGAAAGTTTGTGGGTTTGGATGGTTGTTACTCAATTACGCATACATGGATGAACTGATTTGATTGAAATTTGGCATATAGATATTTTTAACCTCGATTAAAACATAGGCTACTTTTTATCCCACTTTTTATTCACTGTTATGAATTTATGTTCACATACTATATTAAACTGCTCTTGGCAGTAGGCTGATAAAGCCAGGTCTGTTATCTCTCTATATAAACACAGCTAACCCTCAGTCCATTGTGTACATGCATTTGCATATTATCTGATCTGCTCCAGGCAGTGTTGACACACTGGATGGGAAAACACCTTTAATCCAGAGAAGGCTATTCCGACGTGGTACCTACAAAAAATTGTCTGACTGATAGGATCCCTTTTAAGGATTTAATCACACATCTACAGAGGTTAACAAACAGCACACGATCCTATTGATAAGAGGGACATGTTTGTCCAGAGTTGATCTGTTCTCTACATCAGTATGTGCTTTGACCTTATACTGCATATACATTTATTCTAAATAGTATATGGAGTATTGTATACAGAATATATGTACCAAGTGTGACCTCTGTTATCGCTTACGCTGGGTTCACACCAGCGTTCGGTCTCTGTCGGGTTTCTTCTGCTGATAGAAGATGGAAACCTGTCAGACCGTGTTCGGTCGTGAGTGCCGGTGAGCGTTTTGGGCTCTCTGCAACAAAACCGTTTTTTTTTTTTTTTTTAAACTGGACCTAAAGTCCTGTATGACCGACTTTGTGTCCAGTTAAAAAAAAAAAAACAGTTTCGCAATAGAGAGCACAAAACGCTCCCCGGCGCTCACGTCTAGACACTTTTCAAGCCCATTCATTTGAATGGATTTGAAAAATATCTGCAGGTTTCCGTCTCCTGCGCAATTTTGGGCAGGAAACGGAAACCTGAAAGCGGAAACCCCGGGCGCAGATGTGAAGGAGCCCTGACTCATATACCCAGCCTTTCCAGACTGCAAAATATCAAATCTATCTAGACATGTGGTTAGTTTTTCCTTTGCCTTCCAAAATCTGGAAAAGCGAGTGATTTGCAAAAGTAAGTGAAAACAACATACAACACTTCTCCCAGGTGTAATTGGTGCTGCACTGTTTCCCTTCTAGTCAATGGGATATTTTAGTCATATCTGGTAACATGTAAACTCTTTTCCTGAAGTTTCTGTGAATTCATACATGTGCACTTAGTCAGTATGTAGCTGAAGATGCAGGGGTCAGAGAGAAAGGATATCCTTATCTGCCTGCAAGGTGTCTGCTGAACTTTTTGCAGGTAATGCTACAGACATACTTATGGCTGACCTATATGATGCATGTTTTTGTATTACTTTATTGATTTTCAGGGTTTATTGTCCCTTTAAATACAAAACTAGACTGCATAAGTAAGTGGTTAATTTTTTTTTCTTTATACTAATAAGGGCTCGTTCACATCTGCGTTCTCCTCTCCGTACTGCAGGTTTCCATTTCCTGCATAAAACAGAGCAGGAGACGGAAACCTGCAGGAGTCTCTCACCCATTCATTTGAATGGGTGAGAAAGCTGTCCGGCCGTGAGCGGCGTTGAGCGTTTTATGCTCTCTGCCGCGAAACCGGGTTTTATAATCCGGACACAGAATCGGACATGCAGTACTCTGTGTCCAGATTAAAAAATCCGGTTTCGCGGCGGAAAGCATAAAACGCTCAACGCCGCTCACGGCCGGACCCGGTCTGTGGTTTCCGTCTTCTGGCATGCAGAAGACGGAAACCACAGAACGGAGAACCTGAACGCAGGTGTGAACCTAGCGTATGCTGTGTCATTTTTTTTTTTAGATTAGTGGCATGCTTAGTGAAAGGCAGCATGTGCTGGATAATTTTTTATTTATTTTTATAAGTTTTCTCTTTGTCTTCTCTATATGACTTGTAGCACACTTGTACAAAATTATATAAAACACCATTAGGCTAAAGCCCCATGTAGGCAATGCATTTTTTTTCTGCAGCGCTTTTCACGGGAAGTCCACAGAGGTTTCCTCTGCGGACTTTATGCTTCCGTTATACCTATCGGGAAATCACTAGAGTTTCCGTAGGTATAGTTGATATGCTGCGGTTTACAAAACTGCAAAGGTTTTTGAAATCGCAGTGTGTCCACTGCACATATGTTTGTTTTTTTAAAATTTATTTATAACCAAATAAACAATCAAAGACATAAAAAATACAAAACATAGAAAACCGACTTCCCAGTCGGATACCAACTCCAGTCGGGGACAACATGAAACAAACAAATAGACAGGGCGTGAGACACTTGTATGTAAACACGTAATGAGAGGTAAATTGATAAACAGGAGGTACAGTTGGAAGGGAACCATATAGGACCAGTCCTATACCATATTATACAGTAACACACGGCCAGCCGCAGTCACCACTAGAGGGGGCCTATTCCACTTGTGTGTATTTTTTCACAAGGTGTGGATAGGATTTGCTAGAATCCCATCCACTTTGCAGTGGCTGTGACACTGCGTTTTTCCACGGCGTCACAGCCATGGCCAAACCACGGTGTTTATGCCACCTAGGGTCTCAGCCTTAGGCATCTGACACACTTACTTTCTACCCTGGTCTTTTTTGGTGAAAAAGAACTGCAGTAGTACGGTACTTGCATTTTTTTTCTCTGGTGTTATTACACACACAAATTTTTTTTTCAGCCGTTTCTCCATGTAAATAAATCTATCAAAAAATGTCTTAATAAACACTATAGACTCAGAGCATTCTTCATTTTAAAAAATCACTAGTGATAAAATACCAAATCAAGAAGAGCAATATGTGTTGGGCTTTTCATAAATTACTGATAAATAGAGATGAGCGAACAGTGTTCTATCGAACTCATGTTCGATCGGATATTAGGCTGTTCGGCATGTTCGAATCGAATCGAACACCGCGTGGTAAAGTGTGCCATTACTCGATTCCCCTCCCACCTTCCCTGGCGCCTTTTTTGCTCCAATAACAGCGCAGGGTACAGGAACTACGACACAGGTGACGTTGAAAAAAGTAGGCAAAACCCATTGGCTGCCGAAAACATGTGACCTCTAATTTAAAAGAACAGCGACGCCCAGCTTCGCGTCATTCTGAGCTTGCAATTCACCGGGGACGGAGGTTTCCGTCCAGTTAGCTAGGGCTTAGATTCTGGGTAGGCAGGGACAGGCTAGGATAGGAAGGAGAAGACAACCAACAGCTCTTATAAGAGCTAAATTCCAGGGAGAAGCTTGTCAGTGTAACGTGGCACTGACGGGCTCAATCGCCGCAACCCAGCTTTCCGCGGATCCTGAATGGAATACACTGACAGTGTATTCCCGTATACCCGATATATACCCCCGATACCCGTTCCAACGGTGTGCCCCCCCACCTTCACCCCAGAAATACACTGCAAGTCCCCTAGCAATAGAATTGGGGCTATATACACCCACTATTTTTGCTACTGCCATATAGTGCCATTGTCTGACTGGGAATTCAAAGAATATATTGGGGTTACGTGCACCCACAATTTTTGCTACTGGTATATAGTGCCATTGTCTGACTGGGAATTCAAAGAATATATTGGGGTATAAATACCCTCATTTCTTGCTACTGGTATATAGTGCCATTGTCTGACTGGGAATTCAAAGAATATATTGGGGTTACAAATACCCTCATTTCTTGCTACTGCCATATAGTGCCATTGTCTGACTGGGAATTCAAAGAATATATTGGGGTTACAAATACCCTCATTTCTTGCTACTGCCATATAGTGCCAGTTTCTGACTGGTAATTCAAAGAATATATTGGGGTTACGTGCACCCACAATTTTTGCTACTGGTATATAGTGCCATTGTCTGACTGGGAATTCAAAGAATATATTGGGGTTACAAATACCCTCATTTCTTGCTACTGCCATATAGTGCCAGTTTCTGACTGGTAATTCAAAGAATATATTGGGGTTATAAATACCCTCATTTCTTGCTACTGCCATATAGTGCCAGTTTCTGACTGGGAATTCAAAGAATATATTGGGGTTATAAATACCCTCATTTCTTGCTACTGGTATATAGTGCCATTGTCTGACTGGGAATTCAAAGAATATATTGGGGTTATAAATACCCTCATTTCTTGCTACTGGTATATAGTGCCATTGTCTGACTGGGAATTCAAAGAATATATTGGGGTTACAAATACCCTCATTTCTTGCTACTGCCATATAGTGCCAGTTTCTGACTGGTAATTCAAAGAATATATTGGGGTTATAAATACCCTCATTTCTTGCTACTGCCATATAGTGCCAGTTTCTGACTGGTAATTCAAAGAATATATTGGGGTTACTTGCACCCACAATTTTTGCTACTGGTATATAGTGCCATTGTCTGACTGGGAATTCAAAGAATATATTGGGGTTACAAATACCCTCATTTCTTGCTACTGCCATATAGTGCCAGTTTCTGACTGGTAATTCAAAGAATATATTGGGGTTATAAATACCCTCATTTCTTGCTACTGCCATATAGTGCCAGTTTCTGACTGGGAATTCAAAGAATATATTGGGGTTATAAATACCCTCATTTCTTGCTACTGGTATATAGTGCCATTGTCTGACTGGGAATTCAAAGAATATATTGGGGTTATAAATACCCTCATTTCTTGCTACTGGTATATAGTGCCATTGTCTGACTGGGAATTCAAAGAATATATTGGGGTTACAAATACCCTCATTTCTTGCTACTGGTATATAGTGCCATTGTCTGACTGGGAATTCAAAGAATATATTGGGGTTACAAATACCCTCATTTCTTGCTACTGCCATATAGTGCCAGTTTCTGACTGGTAATTCAAAGAATATATTGGGGTTATAAATACCCTCATTTCTTGCTACTGCCATATAGTGCCAGTTTCTGACTGGGAATTCAAAGAATATATTGGGGTTATAAATACCCTCAATTCTTGCTACTGGTATATAGTGCCATTGTCTGACTGGGAATTCAAAGAATATATTGGGGTTATAAATTCCCTCATTTCTTGCTACTGCCATATAGTGCCAGTTTCTGACTGGTAATTCAAAGAATATATTGGGGTTATAAATACCCTCAATTCTTGCTACTGCCATATAGTGCCATTGTCTGACTGGGAATTCAAAGAATATATTGGGGTTACAAATACCCTCATTTCTTGCTACTGCCATATAGTGCCAGTTTCTGACTGGTAATTCAAAGAATATATTGGGGTTACGTGCACCCACAATTTTTGCTACTGGTATATAGTGCCAATTTCTAACTGGGAATTCAAAATGCGCAAGGCTCCCGGAAAGGGACGTGGACGAGGCCGTGGGCGAGGTCGGGGGAATGGTTCTGGGGAGCAAGGTAGCAGTGAAGCCACAGGGCGTCCTGTGAAGCATGGGATTTTTCAAAAAAACAATCGGACCTTGATTGATGAAAAGAATCCAAGGAGTTTACTTCAGGATGTCCAGTTTTAACAAAAAAAATAATTCTTCAGAAAATCTCCATAATGTATACAACAAACACCTTGTACCTCAGGCTGCTGTAGTCTCACAAACAATTCATCATGTGAACTTCACCAACACACCCATACCCAGCTTTCTGGGAATTGGAATCATTTTATACCTTAGACATTTCCCATAATCCTCTGCAGTTTTCCCTATAAAACCCTGGAGTTGCTGCAGACTTGCCTCTTATAAGATCAGGGCGGACACACCCAGTGCAACTCCACTCATGCAGGTAAATATGCAAAAACACTTTATAAATCCATGTTAATGTGAACAGTTCCTTAGTGTTAGTATATGGTTCCCAGATGGTAAGACAAGAAATAGTAGGAAAATAGAGCATTAGGTGGCCAGCCTAATGAGGAAAGAAAGAAATAAGAAGCAGTAATAGAACATTCACACAGAGATATTACCAGATCTGGGGTCTTATGTACCACCACTAAGGTTACAAAGAAGAAATCACATGGAAACATAACACAAAATAGTTTACCTCTTCACATTCCTCCCCCCTTAAGAAGAAGCTTGTCCTTCTTCAGACCGCTTTCACTTCAGCACCATACCTAGACAAATGATCGGCATTTTGGTGCTTGGACCCTGACCGATGTTGTATCTCAAATTTAAATGGCTGTAATGCTAGATACCATCTAGTTATTCTGGCATTTTTGTCCTTCATGGTATGAATCCAAGTGAGGGGATGATGATCCGTCACTAAAGTAAACTCTCTTCCTAATAAATAATAGCGTAATGCCTCCAATGCCCACTTTATCGCCAGCCCTTCCTTCTCGATTGTAGAATACTTTTGTTCACGGGGAAAAAGTTTCCTACTTAAAGAATAGGGTGTTCCTCACCATTAAATCTCTTGACTCAGGACTGCCCCAAGTCCCACCTCAGATGCAGCCGTCTGTACAATAAATGGTTTGTCAAAGTTTGGGCTTTGTAAGACTGGTTCTTTACACAAAATTTCTTTTATTTGTTCAAAAGCTAAATCACATTCTGTTGTCCATATCACGTCCTCTCTACTGTTCTTTTTAGTTAGGTCGGTTAAGGGAGCAACGATAGTAGCAAAGTTTGGAATAAAACGTCTATAATAGCCAACAAGACCTAAAAAGGATCTGACCTCTTTCTTTGTGGCTGGAATAGTCGCAGATTGAATGGCTTGTACTTTGGATATCTCTGGCCTTACTTTACCACTACCCACAATAAACCCAAGGTACTTTGTTTCTTGGAATCCCAAAGCACATTTACGTGGATTAATTGTAAATCCTGCTTTCCCAATTTGTTATCACCTTTTCCAAGTGATACAAGTGCTCTTCCCATGATTTGCTAAAGATTACCACATCATCTAAATAAGCAGCACTGTACTCCGTATGATCCTTCAAGAGTAAGTCCATGGCTCTTTGAAACGTGGCTGGAGCACCATGAAGACCAAATGGCATGTTTCTGAACTGATACAGACCATTAGGCATCACAAAAGCAGTTTTTTCTTTTGATTTCTCATCAAGTGGAATTTGCCAGTAGCCCTTACATAAATCTAGGGTAGAAATATATTCTGCACACCCCAATCTATCTATGAGCTCATCAATACGTGGCATTGGGTAATTGTCAAAACTAGATATAGCATTAATTTTACGAAAATCTATGCAAAATCTTATTGCCCCATCTTTTTTCCCAACCATCACTACAGGTGATGACCAAGGACTTTTAGAGGGTTCAATAACTCCCAATTTAAGCATTTCTTGAACCTCATTTTCAGCCTTACCCTTTAATTTTTCAGGTATTTGATAAGGTCTCTGTCTGATAGGTGGATGATCTCCAGTATTTATTGTATGAGAAACTAAAGACACACGGCCAGGCTTACTTCCAAAAATATGTGAACTAGACCCAATAATCTTCCTCAGGTTACAATATTGCTCTTTAGATAACTTTGGATTCAATGTTACCTCTGACCAGTGAGCACAATTTTTCAACAAATCATAAATTTCTTCAGACATATCTTGTGAAGACTCTGCTACAATAGTACACGTAGTGTTATCTTTAGGACTAACCTCTGGTTCAATCCAACGTTTTAATAAATTTACATGGTAAACCTTATTTTTTTGTTTTTTATCTGGGGTTTCAATTTCAAAGTCAACAGGACCTGTTTGTCTAACCACTTTATATGGCCCTTGCCATCTGGCCAACAACTTATTCTCACTGCTGGGAAGTAAGAGAAGAACCTTATCCCCAACTTTAATTGATTTATTTGTGGAATGTTGATCATACCATTTCTTTTGGTAAACTTTTGCCTTGTGGACATTATCATGAGCTACCTTAATCAATTTCATTAATCTTTCTCTCATTTCCAATACATGTTCCACCACATTCTTCTGATGACCATCTTTACCTTCCCATACCTCTTTAATAACATCCAAGAGTCCCCTGGGTCGTCTCCCATATAACAATTCAAAAGGACTAAACCCTGTAGACTCTTGTGGAACCTCACGATAGGCAAATAATAGAAAGGGCAACCATTTGTCCCACAGTTTTGGATCGTTATGTGCAAATTTCCTAAGCATGTTTTTCAAGGTTTGGTTATACCGTTCAGTCAACCCATCAGTTTGTGGATGATAAGGGGTAGTCCTGAGAGGCTGTATACCAAGAAGCTTATAAACTTCTAACAGAAAGGAAGATGTAAAGTTACTCCCCTGATCAGTAAGGATTTGCTTAGGTAATCCAACCCTGCTAAACACCTTCAAAATTTCCTCTGCAACTCTTTTAGCAGTAACTGTGCGCATAGGTATGGCTTCAGGATACTTGGTACAGTAATCAACAATTGTAAGAATGAAACGGTTACCTTTGGAACTTCTTTCTAGTGGACCGATAATATCCATACCCACAGTATTAAATGGTTCATCAATTATTGGTAAGGGTATAAGCTCTGCTTTGGGAGGAGCTGAAGCAGTGTACTGACATATTGGGCAACTACGACAGTAAGTAGTGATCTCATCATAAACTCCAGGCCAATAGAACCGATAGAGTACTCTGGCCAAAGTTCTTTTATAACCCAAATGTCCAGCAACAGGAATATCATGCGCTAATTTCAAAATTTCTGGTCTAAACTTTTTTGGCACAACTAACTGTTGCACTTGCTCTCCTGTTTTTGGGTGACTACACACTCTATATAAAATATTGTTTTCCACCAGATAATAGGGTGTAACAAGCTGCTTACCACTTTCTGCAACCACTTTACTGTTAGTTAAACCGTGTTCATACAATGCATACAAGTCAATGTCCTGTTTTTGTTCAAATGTAATATCAGTGTCCCACAAGTCAGCATTTTTATACTTGCCATCCAGGGAAACTCTTCTCCTAGAGACATCCTGCTGTCCTGGAACTCTCAGAGGCTTTGATGATGGCGGCTCCATGATGTCCTCATGGAATGGGAAAATGTCCTCCAAAGTCTCATCTCTCTTGTGTGCCTTTGCTTTAGCTCTGGTAGTCACAGCAGACAGCTGGCTTTTCCCCATTAGCAAATCTTTGAATCCGGGTGTGGTTCTTCCAAGGATCACTGGTACTTGTAGTTCTGGAACAACAACTGCTGGCATGGTAAAACATTTCTCATCCAACTGCAGGTCAATATTTGATGTGGAGTATTTTTTTGTATCTCCATGAACACAAGTAATTGGCACTTTGGGAGAGTCCATCTTCTGAGTTATTAGGTTCTCCTTTACCAAGCTTAATTTACTGCCAGAATCAAGCAAAGCATCCACGTTCTGTCCATTAACTTGGATTGGCAGCATGAAGTCACTGCTAGCAAAAAACGATCCAGACTTTGTGCCTTTAGTGCTTTTCCTGGGGCAAAATTTAGCTATGTGTCCCTTTTCTTGGCAAATATAGCACATTTTTTCACTGGTGACAGTTTTTAATGGACTTCTGGCTTTTTGACCTCTCCCTCCAGAGAGAGTTCTGAATGGTTTGGCTGGGCCAGTTGCAGACCTGCTTAGGTCTCTCTTTGCTAGGATAAAGTCCTCTGCTAAAGAAATAGCTTTGTCAGCATTTTTGGGCCGATGTTTTTTAACCCAAGCAAGAACATCAGCTGGAAGAATTTGTAAAAATTGTTCAAGTATGATTGCTTCACTAATCTGCTCAGTCGTCTTGTTGTCTGGTTTCATCCATTTCATGTATAAGTCTTGCAGGCGAGTAAAGACTTCTCTTGGACCATCAGTGTAGCTGTACTTGAGTTCTCTGAACCTCTGTCTATAGGTTTCCTCACTGATGTCATATCGCCTTAGAATAGTCTCTTTAACCAAGTCATAGTTATTTGCATCATTCATGTTCATGTGGCTATATGCCAGTTGGGCTTGTCCAGTAAGATATGGCGCCAGTCTTACAACCCACTGTTCCTTAGGCCACTGACAGGTATGTGCAATTCTTTCAAATGTGGTTAAATATGCTTCAATATCATCTTCTGGAGAAAGTTTGGTCATGCGAGGGTCTTTCCAAGCAACAGGCGGTCTCAGAGTTTGAAACAACTCCCTCCAGCGTTCATCCTGACGTCGCAATTCCTCGCAATTTTTCCTGGCTTCCTCCATTTGCCTTTTTTCAGCTTGGATCTGCTGCACAGTTAACCATTTCATAAGGTCAGCAATGCTCTCTGGTAAAGTCTTTTCAGAAGGCTCAGCAACACTTGGAGTTAATGGAGCAGCTGTGGCTCCTTGCACTTCTGCATCCTCCTCTAGCAGTGCTCTCTGTCTGACACCTTGACTTTCCATATTCACCAGTTTCCTTGCAACAGTTCGCTTTGCAGACTTAGTTGGTGGCTTTGCATTAATACGCCAGGAACGTGTCTTGTACATAACTCCCTTGTTTCTTTAGGCTTGAGTACTTACAGCAATACTCCAAAAATCATCCCACTTGTGACACCATATGTGAAGCATGGGATTTTTCAAAAAAACAATCGGACCTTGATTGATGAAAAGAATCCAAGGAGTTTACTTCAGGATGTCCAGTTTTAACAAAAAAAATAATTCTTCAGAAAATCTCCATAATGTATACAACAAACACCTTGTACCTCAGGCTGCTGTAGTCTCACAAACAATTCATCATGTGAACTTCACCAACACACCCATACCCAGCTTTCTGGGAATTGGAATCATTTTATACCTTAGACATTTCCCATAATCCTCTGCAGTTTTCCCTATAAAACCCTGGAGTTGCTGCAGACTTGCCTCTTATAAGATCAGGGCGGACACACCCAGTGCAACTCCACTCATGCAGGTAAATATGCAAAAACACTTTATAAATCCATGTTAATGTGAACAGTTCCTTAGTGTTAGTATATGGTTCCCAGATGGTAAGACAAGAAATAGTAGGAAAATAGAGCATTAGGTGGCCAGCCTAATGAGGAAAGAAAGAAATAAGAAGCAGTAATAGAACATTCACACAGAGATATTACCAGATCTGGGGTCTTATGTACCACCACTAAGGTTACAAAGAAGAAATCACATGGAAACATAACACAAAATAGTTTACCTCTTCACACGTCCCGTGCCTACTCCTGTGGGGCAGCAAGCATTGCGCCACTCCACAGTGCCAGGGTTGCTTGCCACATTAACTAAACTGCAGGGTACAAACCTTAGTAGGCCCGAGAACCAGGAACAGGTCTTGCAATGGCTGTCAGAGAACGCTTACAGCACATTGTCCAGCAGCCAGTCAGACTCTGCCTCCTCTCCTCCTATTACCCAACAGTCTTGTCTTCCTTCCTCCCAAAATTCCCAAGCTTCACAGAACAATAACCCCAACTGTCCCTGCTCCCCAGAGCTGTTTTCCGCTCCTTTCATTGTCCCTCAACCTGCCTCTCCACGTCACGATTCCACGAACCTAACAGAGGAGCATCTGTGTCCAGATGCTCAAACACTAGAGTCTCCTCCATCTCCGTTCGATTTGGTGGTGGATGACCAGCAACCCACCCTCATCGACGATGATGTGACGCAGTTGCCATCAGGGCATCCAGTTGACCGGCGCATTGTGCGGGAGGAGGAGATGAGACAGGAGTTGGAAGAGGAAGTGGTGGATGATGAGGACACTGACCCAACCTGGACAGGGGGGATGTCAAGCGGGGAAAGTAGTGTGGATGTTGAAGCAGGTGCAGCACCAAAAAGGGTAGCTAGAGGCAGAGGCAGAGGTCAGCAGCTTAGGCGAAGCCAGGCCACACCCGGAATCTCCCAAGATGTTCCAGTTCGTACCCAGCCCCGAAAAACTCCCACCTTGAGGGCACGTTTCTCGAAGGTGTGGAGTTTTTTCAAGGAATGCGCCGAGGACAGATATAGTGTTGTCTGCACAATTTGCCTCTCGAAATTGATTAGGGGCTCTGAGAAGAGCAACCTGTCCACCACTTCAATGCGCCGTCATTTGGAATCCAAGCACTGGAATCAGTGGCAGGCAGCAACGGCAGGACAAAGGCCGCCTGCCGTTCACGCCACTGCCACTGCCTCTGCCACTGCCACTGCTGACTGTGCTGGCGATGCACTCCAGAGGACGAGCCAGGACACCACTTCATCTGCCTCCGCCACTTTGTTGACTTCTCCCTCATCCTCCCCTGTTCCTGTCTTATCTCCTTCTCCTGCACCATCAAAGGCACCATCAGGCGCTTCTTTACAACAACCCACCATCTCTCAGACATTGGAGCGGCGGCAGAAATACACTGCTAACCACCCACACGCGCAAGCCTTGAACGCCAACATCGCTAAACTGCTGGCCCAGGAGATGTTGGCGTTCCGGCTTGTTGAAACTCCCGCCTTCCTGGACCTGATGGCAACTGCGGCACCTCGCTATGCCGTCCCTAGCCGTCACTACTTCTCCCGGTGTGCCGTCCCCGACTTGTACCAGCACGTGTCACTCAACATCAGGCGGGCCCTTAGTTCCGCGCTTTGCACAAAGGTCCACTTGACCACCGACGCGTGGACAAGTGCATGCGGACAGGGACGCTACATTTCACTGACGGCACACTGGGTGAATGTAGTTGAGGCTGGGACTGCTTCCCAAACTGGCCCGGTGTACCTCGTCTCCCCGCCTAACATTCCTGGCAGGGACACGAGAAGAACACCCCCCTCCTCCTCCTCCTCTACCACCTCCTCCTCCGCCACCGCCTCCTCCTCCGCCACCGCCTCCTCCTCCGCTGTTAGATTGACCCCAGCTATGAGTTGGAAACGTTGCAGCACTGGCGTTGGTAGATGTCAGCAGGCTGTGCTGAAGCTGATCAGCTTGGGGGACAGACAGCACACTGCCTCCGAGGTGAGGGATGCCCTCCTCGATGAGACGGCAATATGGTTTGAGCCGCTGCACCTGGGCCCAGGCATGGTCGTTTGTGATAACGGCCGGAACCTGGTAGCAGCTCTGGAGCTTGCCGGACTCCAACATGTTCCATGCCTGGCCCACGTCTTCAACCTAGTGGTGCAACGTTTCCTAAAGAGCTACCCCAATGTTCCAGAGCTACTGGTGAAAGTGCGGCGCATGTGCGCCCACTTTCGCAAGTCGACAGTAGCCGCTGCTAGCTTAAAATCTCTCCAGCAACGCCTGCATGTGCCACAACACCGGCTTTTGTGCGACGTCCCCACACGCTGGAACTCAACGTTTCAGATGTTGAATAGAGTGGTTGAGCAGCAGAGACCTTTGATGGAATACCAGCTACAAAACCCTAGGGTGCCACAAAGTCAGCTGCCTCAGTTTCACATCCATGAGTGGCCATGGATGAGAGACCTTTGTGATATCCTACGGGTCTTTGAGGAGTCCACAAGGAGGGTGAGCTCTGAGGATGCGATGGTGAGCCTTACAATCCCGCTCTTGTGTGTTCTGAGAGAATCCCTGATTGACATCAGGGATAACTCAGATCACACAGAGGAGTTAGGGATAGCATCCGATCCGTCACAGCTGGAGAGTAGGTCCACACATCTGTCCG
This sequence comes from Leptodactylus fuscus, assembly GCF_031893055.1. NCBI lineage: Eukaryota > Metazoa > Chordata > Amphibia > Anura > Leptodactylidae > Leptodactylus > Leptodactylus fuscus. The sequence continues at coordinate 43,989,016 of NC_134273.1, read as the reverse complement.
CTTCATCGCGTTTAATGGAGGAGGAGGAGGAGGAGGAAGAAGAGTTGTCCGATGATGTGATGGTGATACAGGAGGCTTCCGGGCAACTTTGAATCGTCCCATTGTTGCAGCGCGGATGGGTAGACATGGAGGATGAGGAGGAAATGGAGATTGAACTTTCCGGTGGGGCCAGAGGAGTCATGCCAACTAACACTGTGGCAGACATGGCTGAGTTCATGTTGGGGTGCTTTACAACCGACAAGCGTAATGTCAAAATCATGGAGGACAACCAGTACTGGATCTTTGCTATCCTTGACCCCCGGTATAAAAACATCTCATCTTTTATTCCGGTAGAGGGGAGGGCCAATCGCATCAATGCTTGCCACAGGCAATTGGTGCAGAATATGATGGAGATGTTTCCAGCATGTGACGTTGGCGGCAGGGAGGGCAGTTCCTCCAGTAGGCAACCAAGTTCTCACCGGTCCACACAAACGAGGGGCACACTGTCTAAGGTCTGGGACACCTTGACGGCACCCCCTCGCCAAAGTGCCGCCACGGAGGGTCCTAGTGTCACCAGGCGTGAGAAGTATAGGCGCATGTTGCGGGAATACCTTTCCGACCACAGCCCTGTCCTCTCCGACCCCTCTGCGCCCTACACGTATTGGGTGTCGAAGTTGGACCTGTGGCTTGAACTTGCCCTATATGCCTTGGAGGTGCTGTCCTGTCCTGCCGCCAGCGTCCTATCTGAGAGGGTGTTCAGTGCAGCCGGTGGCATCATCACTGACAAGCGCACCCGTCTGTCAGCTGAGAGTGCCGACCGGCTCACTTTGATAAAAATGAACCACCACTGGATAGAGCCTTCATTTTTGTGCCCACCTGTGTAAAGCACCCCAACATGAAACTCCATGTCTGTACTCAACCTCTCCAATTCCTCCGCATCCTCATACTCATCCACCATAAGCGTTGCACAATTCTGCTAATACTAGGCTCCCTCCACCCTGATTTCCACCAACTCTGCTGGTTAGAGGCTCCCTCCACCCTGCTTTCCCACAACTCTGCTGGTTAGAGGCTCCCTCCACCCTGCTTTCCCACAACTCTGCTGGTTAGAGGCTCCCTCCACCCTGCTTTCCCACAACTCTGCTGGTTAGAGGCTCCCTCCACCCTGATTTCCACCAACTCTGCTGGTTAGAGGCTCCCTCCACCCTGCTTTCCCACAACTCTGCTGGTTAGAGGCTCCCTCCACCCTGATTTCCACCAACTCTGCTGGTTAGAGGCTCCCTCCACCATGAATTGGTCCAAACTGGGCTGTTTAGAGGCTCCCTCCACCATGAATTGGTCCAAACTGGGGTTTTTAGAGGCTCCCTCCACCATGAATTGGTCCAAACTGGGCTGTTTAGAGGCTCCCTCCACCATGAATTGGTCCAAACTGGGGTTTTTAGAGGCTCCCTCCACCATGAATTGGTCCAAACTGGGGTTTTTAGAGTCTCCCTCCACCATGAATTGGTCCAAACTGGGGTTTTTAGAGTCTCCCTCCACCATGAATTGGTCCAAACTGGGGTTTTTAGAGGCTCCCTCCACCATGAATTGGTCCAAACTGGGGGTTTTAGAGGCTCTCTCCACCATGAATTTGCCCAAACTGGGCTGTTTAGAGGCTCCCTCCACCATGAATTTGCCCAAACTGGGCTGTTTAGAGGCTCCCTCCACCATGAATTGGTCCAAACTGGGTTTTTTAGAGGCTCCCTCCACCATGAATTGGTCCAAACTGGGCTGGTTAGAGGCTCCCTCCACCATGAATTGGTCCAAACTGGGGTTTTTAGAGTCTCCCTCCACCATGAATTGGTCCAAACTGGGGTTTTTAGAGGCTCCCTCCACCATGAATTGGTCCAAACTGGGGTTTTTAGAGGCTCCCTCCACCATGAATTTGCCCAAACTCTGCTGGTTAGAGGCTCAATCCACCCTGATTTTCAAAACAAATGTTGGTGCCAACCTCAACTTACTACAAGGGCCAAATTCACTGCTGGTGACAAGCTCTCCTCACTGCACGTGCCAAATACACATGTTTCAAGGTGTTTTCCTACTGTCAGAGAGGTGGTATTGAGTGTGTAAAGTGTGTAGTTGTTAGGCTGTGATGTTGGGGTAATAGAGGGTCTTTGGTGTGTTAGATGCCCCCAGACATGCTTCCCCTGCTGTCCCAGTGTCATTCCAGAGGTGTTGGCATCATTTCCTGGGGTGTCATAGTGGACTTGGTGACCCTCCAGACACGGATTTGGGTTTCCCCCTTAACGAGTATCTGTTCCCCATAGACTATAATGGGGTTCGAAACCCGTTCGAACACACGAACATTGAGCGGCTGTTCGAATCGAATTTCGAACCTCGAACATTTTAGTGTTCGCTCATCTCTACTGATAAACTTTTAAATATCATGGGTTACAATATTTATGTGAATGTGACCTAAGAAGTTAAAGGGGTTGTTGAGCCCCATATCGAATTATCTGCAGGATAGTCCATCAGTTTATAATCCGTCGTGGCCTTATACCCAGACCTCACACAGATCATCTGCTCTAGCAGCCTCTGGGTAAAGGAAGCTGCTAGTAGATGAGAGGTACATGCAGCACAGCTCCGATTAAAGTAATAGGAGCATACTTTATTTCACCAAAACCACCACTATGCAGTGTATGGAGCTGCTGTGCAACTCCTATTATTTGAATAGAAGTGGTGCTTCATGCGTCACCTGTCCACCAAGAAATTCCATTGCCCGGAGGCTGCTAGATCAGATGATCTGTGTGGGGTCTGGGTGTCAGGCTGCAGCCAACCTCGGTTGCCGCAAAATAATTTTGCTACTAGAATGAAGACAGAAATCTGCTTGCTACATGTAATGGTACACTGGGGCTTTTAAAGTAGGGTCTTTTTGTTTGTTTGTTTTTTAAATAAAAGATTGACTTTGGGCTTTTTTGTGGCTTCATAGGCAACCTGTTGAAATAAAGCTTTTTACTAGTACTGGAATCTTTAAAGCTGCAATTGAAGTTCTGCAAGAAGCTGTGGGCAGCCCTATTTTCGAAGTTGCTATTGAAGCGACTAAGGCGATTTCTTCATTTTTAAGGTAAGCTGTAGGTTTTAAATGTTACTTTTATAACCCTTAGACGTTGCTAATCTGCCTATTTATGTCACTTTATCTGATGCCCAGTGCTGCAGTCATGTTAAAGTCAAACAAGTCGTGACAGCAGGCGACATAGATAGGAGAAAATGTGAGGGGAAAGGGTCACTACTGCAAGTCGTAGGGCGAGAAGAAGAAAGTAGCTGGGATACTTCCTTTTCTGTAACAGGTTCAAAATATAAGATTGGACAGTCTGAAGTGTGATTGGTGAGGGGATCAGTACTATGGTAGGTGAGAGAATCAATGCCACCTGGGGATTGTGCAGTTATTTCCGTGTAAGGCCTGGATCACATCTCCGTTCGGGAAGTCTGCATGGAGACCCCCCGAATGGATTACCGAAAGCATTGGCAAGCAGTGAGCTTATGAAAGCGCATGGACCCCATATACTATAATGGGTCCGTGTGCTTTCTGCGCAGTGTCCACATGGAACATGTAGTCAGAAAAGTACTTCATGATCTACTTTCCTGTCCACATGACTCGCACGGACACTGCGCAGAAAACACACAGACCCCATTATAGTCTATGGGGTCCATGTGCTTTCATAAGCTCACCGCTTTCCAATGCATTCGGTAATCCGTTCGGGGGGTTCCCCATACAGACTCCGCGAATGGATTACAGAACGCAGATGTGAACCGGACCTTAGTGAAAAGTTTCAAAGAGCCTTTTAGGGTTACAGGAGAGAGAAGAGATGACAGGGGAGAAATATGCTCGTTTGGTGAGTTAAATGGCAGAACTAAATGGTTTAAGCATAAATTTAAAGTGGAGGAAATCTACAGGTGTACGTGATTTTCTCTACAGACGTTCAGCACACCTAGAGCACCGCTAAAGAAAACGTGTTAGTGGTGCGTGCTAGGGTTGCTGCCTCCTACGTTGAACTTGTCGAGTGGAGGGGGGAGCCACCTCATCTAATGCATTTTTAACTCCTTCCCGCCACGGGCATTTTTCAATTTTCATTTTTGAACCCCCCCCCCCCTTCCAGACACAATAACTTTTTTATTTTTCCGCTCTTAGAGCCATATGAGATCTTAATGTTTGCGGGACAAATTTTTCTTCATGATGCTACCATTAATTATTCTGTACAATGTAAACCCTAGAACGCATACCTGGGGCCTCGCAGGCCTGCCAGGTTACTTGTTTTCTATTTTCTGTAAAAGTACTTTAGTTTGAATTTTGAAAATCTAGGTATTCCTCAGGTATATAGTTGTTAATAATTTCCAGTTGTTCATATATTTTTATGTTACAGACATTTCAGTATAACAACCTTTTTTTGAGACTACCCCATATTCACGCACCTGGGGCCTTTTAGGCCTGTTTACAATTATCATGGAATAACTAAAAAAAAATACTTTTCAAAGTTTATTGCAAAGTAAGGATGCATTCCCACTAGTGCTGGGGTCCGCCAGGACGGGATTCCGTAATGGATCTGACCTCCTGGTGACCCCAGCTAAGGCTGGCGGACGCATACCTGGGGCCTCACAGGCCTGCCAGGTTACTTGTTTTCTATTTTCTGTACTTTAGTACTTTTCTGTACTTTAGTACTTTAGTTTGAATTTTGAATCTCTAGGTATTCCTCAGGTATATAGTTGTTAGTAATTTCCAGTTGTTCATATATTTTTATGTTACAGGCATTTCGGTATAACAACCTTTTTTTGGGACTACCCCATATTCATGCACCAGGGGCCTTTTAGGCCTGTACTAGGTTTACATGTGATACTCAGTCTTTTTGTCTGTATTGTTGCTGGGGAAGAACTTTTATGACTCTGCTATTGCTGGGAAGAGTGTGGGGGGAAGGGAGGGGAGGGGGCTTAGCTGGCGTCACCAGGAGGTCAGATCCATTACGGAATCCCATCCTAGCGGACCCCAGTGCTAGTGAGAATGCATCCTTACTTTGCAATAAACTTTGAAAAGTATTTTTTTTTTTTAGTTATTCCATGATAATTGTAAACATGCCTAAAAGGCCCCAGGTGCGTGAATGTGTAGATTTCTATGGGTACGCGTTCTAGGTGGAAAGCTGGAAAAAAAATTCAGAATGGGTTGGATTTGAAGAAAAAGTGTATTTGTGCAACTTTCTTGCGGGCTTCGTTTTTATGGCGTTCACTGTGCAGCCAAAATGACATGTCATCTGTATTCTATGTTTGGTACAATTCCAAGGATACTAAATTTATCTGGTTTTATTTAAATTTTAACCACTTAATAAAAATCCAAAACTGTGGCAATTTTTTTTCCCCTTAATGCCGCCATATTCTAACACCTGCAATTTTTTTTATACTTCTATGTATGCGATGCATAGGGTGTCTTTTTTTTTTTTTTTTTTCGGGACCAAGTGTACTTTTTAGTTACCGTATATACTCGAGTATAAGCCGAATTTTTCAGCCCAGTTATTGTGCTGAAAAAGCCCCCCTTGGCTTATACTCGAGTCAGCAAAAAAAAAAAAAAAAATTTTTTTTTTTTTTAGGGGGGGGGGGGGGGGGGGTCTATGACCAGCCACAGTATCAATGTATAGAATCTCCCATAAAACAGTGCAAAAAAAAAAAAAAGATTAAAAAAAAATAACAGTTCTAAATCACTCTCACTTTCCCTAGAATACATGCAAAAGTAGAAAATTACTGTGAAACACATACACATTAGGTATCCCTGTGTCTGAAAGTGCCCGGTCTACTGAATATAGGGGATCTGCAGTGCTCCTGTTCCGTCGGGAAGGGGTTAATAGGAGCATTGCAGATACCTTCAGACAGACTGAATTCCAAGTGGGGGAAGAAAAAACAGTCCTCAAGCTCAGGGAAGGGGCAGACAGGCAACCAAAACACCCCCTCCCCTTTCCCAGCATCTACTGCACTCAAAAACTCCGACCATTTTAATTTTTGAAATTTTCCAGTAGCTGCTGCATTTCCCCCCTAGGCTTATACTCGAGTCAATAAGTTTTCCCAGTTTTTTGTGGTAAAATTAGGGGGGGTCAGCTTATATTCGGGTCGGCTTATACTCGAGTATATACGGTATACTATTTTTGGGAATTGCTATTGCTTTGATCACTTTTTTAAAAAATTTTTATCAGATGCTAAATGGTGAATAAATGGCGGTTTGGCAGTTTTTTTTTTTTTTTTTTTTTACCGCTTTGACATTTACCGTACGGGGAAAAAATTTTATAGACCAGACATTTTTTGGACACAGGAATACCTAATATGTATATGTTTCACAGTATTTAAATACTTTTATATGTGTTCTAAGGAAGGGGGGGGTGATTTGAATTTTTAATACTTTTTATTTTGTTTTATTTATTTATTTTTTGCATTTATTAGACCCCCTAGGTGTCTTGAACCCCATGGGCTCTGATCACTAATGCAATGCATTACAATATTACAGCAGTTCTATTGCAGGCTACCCAACCACCCTGACTGTTTTCAGTCGTAGAAGAGTGTGAGAATTGTAGGCTACCATTAGACAGAGCAGCATTTTCTAATGAATAACTGTTTAGGAGGGTAAAAACAGACGGACTGTGCTCCTTGTTGGAATCGTGATGTGAATCTTTACATGGGTCTCCAAAATGATCCTCCAGATCCTTATGCTGTCCACACATCCCAATGTGCGGGGGAGGAGTAGTATGGGTATAATCCTGGCAGATTTTACTTAGTCACAAAATAACTGTGAAATCGACTGGCTATTGAAAGCCATCGGTGGGTAAACACAGGTACGAAAACTGGGTGACCAGTTTAAAAGGCCACTGCTCAAGGACTTGATACGAAGCAATAGAAGTAAAGAATACGAAATTATTATTGGGACGATAACATGTTTCGGAGTATAAACGCTTGGAAAAGCACACCCCTTTGTCAGATAGGCAGAGTATAATATTCCAGTGGGGATATTTACTAAGTTTCTTTACTAAGTACTTTAGGTGATACCAGCTCTTATATGATAAAATTTTTTTGATCAACTTCTGTAGGTGGAATGGCTTAGTGGTAGTAGTGTGAATGAGAGGAGATATTTGAAGTTTTTGGGGTTGAAGGTTTGAACCACACAGAGTTGTGAACTTAGATAAGATAAGAGATAAGAGAATCCTTTAATAGTCCCACAATGGGGAAATTTCAGTGATACAGTTTCATGGATGGTACAGTAGTATATAACAAGAGAGAAACACATACAAGCTCATGTCAGATAGAGAAATACTAGGAGTCATAGCAACTAAAACGAAAGAAACCACAGACACTGCAGGATCATTTAGTTCTCTGTGTGAAGTGATGTTGATAATACAGCATGTAGATATACAGTAACAATAAACGGTTTTTTTTTTTTGCATAGGTGGGGGATATTTATATATATATATATATATATATATATATATATATATATAAAATATATTTTTGTAATATGTTATAAGAGGGACCTTATAAACAGCTGAAGAGGTCTGCTCTTTCACATACCGTTTTATTTGAGTATAAGCCGACCCGAATATAAGCCGAGGCTCCTAATTTTACCACAAAAAACTGGGAAAACTTATTGACTCGAGTATAAGCCTAGGGGGGGGGGGGAGTACAGCAGCTACTGGAAAAATTTCAAAAATTAAAAATGGTTGGAGTTTTTGGGTGCAATAGATGCTGGGAAAGGGGAGGGGGTGTTTTGGTTGTCTGTCTGCCCCTTCCCTGAGCTTGAGGACTGTTTTTTCTTCCCCCACTTGGAATTCAGTCTGGCTGACTACAGGGTATCTGCAGTGCTCCTATTAACCCCTTCCCGACGGAACAGGAGCACTGCAGATACCCTATATTCAGTAGACCAGGCACTAATGTGTATGTGTTTTGTAGTAATTTTCTACTTTTGTATGTATTCTAGGGAAAGGAGTGATTTAGAATTTTTATTTTTTTTAAATCACATTGTTATTGTGGCTGGTCATAGACACACCCCCCCCCCCCCAAATAAAAAAATAAAAAATAAAAAAAAATTTAATTTTTTTTTTTTTTTTGCTGACTCGAGTATAAGCCAAGGGGGGCTTTTTCAGCACAAAAACTGTGCTGAAAAATTCGGTTTATACTCGAGTATATACGGTATTTGGTATTGGCTTTACAGAACTCTATAGGGAGTGAATGTAGATATGATGAATCTGTGTAAGCCCGCGTCTCTTTGTCTTTGTGTGTATGTGATGTTGATCATAGTGATGATATGAGGAATAGATCATGGTTTCTATCCTCTTAGGGTAAGTTCACACGGGGTTTCGCCTCAGGTTCCGATCCAAAAACCAGGTAGCCGTGCATTCTGCTCCGGATTAGGCCCAATGAATGGGTCTAATCTGGAGGAGGGAGTTTCTTCAGGCCAAATCGCGAGGCCAGAAGAAACGGCTCTCGGAAAAAAGACCTGAGCGGCTCCCATTGATTTCAATGGAGCCGTCTTTTTGGTCAGGGTTGTGAGGCAGATACAGCCTCAAAACCCTGACCAAAAAATCTGTGTGAACTTACCCTTAGCTCTGAGGAGATTCTTCTCTGGTCTCGGTCTTGTTTTCTTATACACTGATGCTGAATTGAGAAAATGAATATATGAGTTTATCCTGTCTGTGAGATTGTAGTGATAGAGATTTATTTTCAGGTTTAAGTATCCAGGAGGTGTGGTACAGGCCCTGTTTTAGCCATAGCCACCGCATGTTCTCTATTAGACAAGGGTACTTACTAGGGTTGAGCGATCGGAATCGGAAATGTTCAGATTCCGATTGGCAATCGAATTAATTTCACGATCGTGATCGGAATTCTGATCCCAATCTTTTTGGGCGAGATCGGAGGTTATTTACCACAATGCTTAGCTACTGGCCAATCATTGTGGGAAAAGCTTAGCAACCATAGGAATGAATGGAAGCGGGCGGCCATTCATTCCTATGGATTTACAGCAGCCTGCCACTCTTCTGCTTCGTTCCGTATACTCAGCTGAATATATGGTAAAACAGGGACGAAGCAGAAGAGTGGCATGCTGCGGTAAATCATTGTGTGCTGCTCTGCTGTGAGGACGGCGAGGCAAGTTCGCGAGTAGATAGATACTACTGTACATTGACTTGTCTATGTACTAGACAAGTCAACTAAACAGTAGTATCTATCTACTCGCGAACTTCGCTCAACTTACCTGCACAAAAGTGCTGCCGCTGCCCTCTTCTGGTCCAGTCCTCTCACCTCCTTAGACTAGTATTATAGAGATGCTGGGAGAAGGCGGGGCTTGTGGCTTAGGAGAGTGTGCGGGTACTGGGAGGGGAGATGTGAGTGATGCACTCATGTCTCCCAGCCCACACTCTAAGCCACAACAAGCCCCGCCTACTCCCATGATCTCTAACACTAGCCTAGGGAGGTGGCGGTGCTCTGAAGGCCTGTGAAGGAGCGACCAAGACCGGACTGGACCAAGAAGAACTGGAAGCGGCAGCGGATCTGTGCAGGTAAGTGGACACCAGAGGGGATTTTTTTTTTTTAAATCGCTACACAGCGTGGAGTCCAAAAATTGAAACAATTTTTCCATTACGTCCACCATGACGGCTACACAAGGAGGTTGACCTCTGACCCGCTGTAGGGACAGGAACTGAGAGACTTGTTAAATACACCACTCCCACCACCATTCACCAGTGTTTCCTGTCCCTACACAGGGTCGGATTGAGAGGCTCTCCTCCGTCTGGGGGATAGGTAAGTATTACCACCGTCTGGCCCTCGGTCGTAGTCAAAGGCGTCTGCCTCCCTGGGCCATTAAGGACACAGGGGTATCGCTCCGGCCTGCCCCTGGGTGGAAAACTCCCCCCTTCCAGCGGTCTATTATGGCTAATGCAGGGGGTAGAGTGGATGCCGGCTCCGGCCAGCACACAGGGGAGGAACAGCCAACCTTGGCGTACTGGCGTTCCAGGATGTGAGATAGCCGGGCGCAGTGGCGTGTGTCTATATTCCCAGCTTCCTGGGAGACTGAGGCGGCAGAATCTGGCTACACAAAGATGAATTCCGAGCGGTGAGTGAACTAGGCGGCATTCCTGCAAGGTATGTGATGTATCACTGTATGCTCCAGCATGTTGCTCCCTGAGGCACAGCTGTTAATCACAGATCCCCTGGCTGCTTCCAGCTCCCTTGGTGTTGTGAGTACTTGGAACAGCTGCTCTGTACCTGAGTAATCTTTTTGTTTTTTCCCTGTTAATGGGCAGAGTGTAATTTGGGTTTCCATTTCTCCCATTGTAAGCGGAGACGGAAGGTTCCCATAGGAGCAAGGGTGTATGAAAAACCTCCAGGGAATGACCACTTTGTGGGAAGGAGTTGGCATTCCTATTCTAAAAACCCTATGCTCAGGAAGTACGGCGAAGGCCCTTGAGGAGGGTAAGCTGACTTTGGAGGACTTAGGCCTTTCAGTATAAAGAAGTCCAGTCCTCGCCTTGTGCCCTGTCTAGATGACAGGAAGAAAAGTAGGTATATTTCTCTTAAAACCTTAGAAGAGGTAGGACCGTTTTGCTTATAGGAGGCTTAGCCAGGGTATAACAGTTGCTAGTTTGAGTAAAACTTGGTAGCAGGTTGCTGATTATCCCGCAGACCCTGCTGGGGGAAACCCCCAAGGTGAAAGGCTTATCTCAGGTGAAGCCTTGCTAGTTTGGATTCTGACAAAATGGTTTGCACATGTGCAACACCGTCTGGCAGGGGGCTTAGTGAAAGTTTGGCCTGGTCTGATCACCACCGGCCACATCCTAAAGGGCGCAGTGAGTAAAGTCAGGGCTGAGACCTGATCAAAACCAACTATTCTGCTGTGTTAAAGACAGAAGTGGTGCATATGGATAGGTATATAACCATGGGTGAATGATATATAATGGATGCATTATGTCACTGCTGGATAATATATACTAAGGGATAGCAGGCATAACACCATTGTTAATGGTAGATACTGATGATACCATTGCTTTATGATATATATGGATAATGCCCATTGATGTACAGGTGCATGTGTATAGGTAGGTATAGTGTACACTGATGTGTATCTCTGTATGTGTGTGTATATATATGTATATATATATGTGTGTGTATATGGATATGACATAACGTTTTACAGTGTGGGTTAAACCCAATGTGGCGTTGTATGTACTAATAGCATACATAACACCATTGCTGGTCTATATAGGTGGTTCCTTTGGGAACAATATGTACTGAAGGTGGTATGCCAGGGTGTGCCATTTCGGAATGAGATCTTACACAGACCCTTGCTGTGCTTGTTATATGCTCTTTGACATATGAGCACTGTGTGAACAAAGGCAAAAAATTAACTGGAGGAATGCAAGCCATTTACTGACCTGTATGGCTTCAGGGCCGAAAGGCATTTACTCACTTGTATGGCTGCATGGCCAAAGGACTTTTACTAACCTGTATAGCTCAATGGCTAAGAGGTATTTACTAACCTGTATAAGCTTCATTCTAACCTGTATAGCTCAATGGCGAAGAGGTATTTACTAACCTGTATAGCTTCAGGGCTAAAAGGTATTTGCTAACTGGTATAGCTTCAGGCTAACCTGTATAGCGTCATGGCTAAAAAGACATTTACTTACCTGTATAGCTTTATGGCTAAAAGGCATTTAATAACCCGTGTAGCTGCATGGCTAAAAGGTGTTTATTAACCTGTATAGCTTCATGTCTGAAGGCAGTTACTGATATATATATATATATAAACCCCTTTGCTGAAGGGTACGTATTGACAAAGTACCGATCTCCATGGGGGAGATAGGTATAGCATGTCTATCACCATTACTGAACAGTATACATGGATGAACTTATGAGGCTTACATAACTCCATTATTGAATGGTATATAATGATAAATAATGTGTGCATATTCACATATAGCATGCATAACACCATTGTTGAATGGTATATAATGGATGCAATACACCAGTATTGAATTATGTATATGAAAAGATATAGCATGCTCAATACCATCTTTGAACGGCCAGAGCCAGGAACATCAAAGCTCATTCAACTGGGGCAGCTTCCTCCTCTTGGGCTGAGAGACGAGGAGCTTCCCTAGAGCAGATTTTCAGGACTCCCACTTGGGCTAGTTCGCTGGCCTTTGCTAAACACTACAGGTTAGGTTCGGTAAGTGAGTTAGCCTTTGGACGTAAGGTCCTTTCGGCGGTAATCCCACCCTAGGAGTTGTAATCTGGTATATCTCCTTGTGTAGCCGTCATGGTGGACGTAATGGAAAACCGGAGTTAGACTTACCGGTAACGTTGTTTCCATGTAGTCCACCATGACGACGTCTAATTACCCTCCCTAGTTAATATTTTTAGGTAAGACAGTATACTGTAGTTTATATTTCGCACCTTTCCTTTGTAATTTGGTAAACACTAGTGAATGGTGGTGGGAGTGGTGTATTTAACAAGTCTCTCAGTTCCTGTCCCTACAGCGGGTCAGAGGTCAACCTCCTTGTGAAGCCGTCATGGTGGACTACATGGAAACAACGTTACCGGTAAGTCTAACTCCGGTTTTGGACTACCTGCTGTGTAGTGAATAGGATCATTTTTAAAATCCGATCTTCGATTATTAAAAAAATCCCATTGACTTGCATTGGGATCGGAATTGGGATTAGGATCGGGTTTGAATGGAAAATGATCGGAAATCGGATTTTAAAAACCATCCTGAAATTTCAAGATCGACTCAACCCTAGTACTTACCTGTTCAGTTATATCCATAACTCCTTTGGTCTCATATGTGTGTAGTTTTTATTCACACATTTACCAAATTTTAGCCTATCTTATTTATTAAAGGTTAAGTTTTAGTCCCCTTTTTTTCTTTTTGGTATCAGCAATAGAGATTGCTCGCATGTGCTTAAAGCCACGCCCTCTCATGTCGTCAGTATGGGCGTCACGGGCATGCATGCTCTTAGATCCTAATCAGGACATTGGCACCTATAATACATACAGCATACAGAAAGTCTGCACAAATAGAGATGTCATAGGCTGCACACCAAACACTTAGTTAGGATATCAGCACTAGCAGTTAATAGAGTGTACGCGAAGTCATGCTCCCTTGTAACGTTAAAATAGGCGTCACAGATATGCACACTAAGGAATTCTAATCAGGGCTTTAGCACCTAAGATACATACAGAATTTATAAAGCCACTCCCCCTAGTGACATCCTTATAGGCATCACAAATATACACACACAAAAACCAAAAAAGGAATCCCACAGAGACACGCCAGTGGCCAGGCACCTTGCCCAATGTCATGCGGATGGAATTGGAGATCTAAGCTTCCAAGCAATTGAACAGAAACAGATCCGAAAATTGTGAGAGAGTCCAATACCCATGGGAGATCTTTTATCTGGTCTGCCATGAACAGTGTCAGTAATGCCAGACGTATAGATATAATTGCCATTATCACCGTGAACCAACCATTCCCCTCTCCCTTCCCAACCTTCCATCCACCCCCTTACAAAGAATGTCCCTTCAGATTGTCAACATGGCTTCAATCTGCTTTGTCCATCTCCAATCCCTTGATTCTTTAGTCTGTCATTTGGTCCAAAAGACCCAGAGTTTCAGCAGCGAACCTTAATGCTGGACCTTGGGCAGTTTAAAATATTGTGGTTGTGTTAGTTTAAGCTCTTCATGATCATCCATTTTGTTTGTACTCAGGGTCGGACTGGCCCGCCGGGGTGCCGGGGGATCCCCCGGTGGGCCCCAGCCTTGACTATTACCGTAGTGCTCATTTCCCCAATGCAGAAGCATTGGTCAGGGGCCCGATCGGGATTTTCAGTGGCCGGGTCGGGCCCCTGAACCAATGCATTTGCACTGGCAAACTGAGCAATTGATAGTGGCAGTGGCCGGATCTGTAAGCTCGGGGCCCCGGCTGCCAGCAGCACTGTAATGGTTAAAGATGCCCGGCTGCAGGCAGTTTCCCAGGGCCCCGACACTTACACCGAGGGGCCTCCTGCCAGGGAGAACTGAAGACTCCGGGACAGCAGCTGCAGTAGCTATTGCTACCTTCCTATGTAGAACTCTCTGCCCGGAATTCCCCCTCCCCCTCCCAGCAGTGAGTCATCGCTCACATCGTACTGTGAGGGGACAGAGAGAAGTCTGCTGCTGCTACTGCGATCAGAGCATCACCTTTCTACTTCAAAAATGTGAGTATATTTTTTTTTCCATTTTTTGGTAAAATGTAATGTTTAATATGTATATGTGTACATTTGTTTAACCCTTAAGTCCTATCATGGTGTATCATACACCGCTACCATACACATATCATTATGATAGACACCATGATAGTACTTAAGGGTTAAAGCATGTGTCTTGTATACTGTGTGAGGACTATGTTTGTATACAGGTATGTGTGTGTATACACAGTATGTTATAATAATGTGTGAGTGTATGTATATAGGTAAGTATATATAGTATTCATATATGTGTATATATGGCTTATATATGAATGTGTATATATGCTATAATAATGTATATGAGTGAGCCGCTTATATGTAGCGAACTCATGGTGGCTATGATCCACCGCACTCCTTACGCCATCGGACCCCCTCCCTATTTACGGCTTGCCCCCCACGCACCAGCGCTCTCCCCCCCTCCCCCCCCATACATGCGCTTCCGCACCCATGCGCCTTTCCCCGCCCTTACGTCTGCCTGTGCCCATGTCCCGCCTTCCCTTGCGGTGCTCGTCGATAGACAAGTACTGGGGGGGGGGGGGGGGAGCATTCCTCACCACTCAGCTTCATGGCTGGGCGGTAAGGAAAGCCCCCTCTCAGAGTACAGCGCAATAGACGCTACTGTGAGGAAGGGGCGTTCCTGACTGTCAGAAACGCCCTTCTGACGCTGAATAGCTACAGTAATGGCACCGATAGCTCTTCACCGGTGGCACAGAATGGGAAAGCTGAATTGAGTGCACTGTCGGCTTTCTAGCGGTGTATTAATCCGCCTGTGCCCCAAATGGTGAAAGGTCCTCTTTAAGGATTAGGTGCAACAGTGAGACGCAGTGTTTTTCATTGAGCTTTTGTCCCCAGCGCCCCGTTATCCTCCTGCCTGTGTCTGTTCAGTCTCATGGCCTTATTTCTGGAAATCCTGTATCTGATTGGTTTCAGTGGTCACATGAGGTGCAGGACTCCCAGCAAGGAGGCGGCGGCATGAGACTAAATGGACACTGGCGGCAGACAATGGAGCAATGGGGACAGGTGAAGGCGCTTTTTATTGATTTATTTTTTATTTTACACCTCCCTCCCAGCACATGAGTTGCTCCAATTCCTGGACAAATCTTTAAAGGATTTATCCAACTTTATAATATTGATGGTCTGTCCTTAGGATAGGCCATCAATATTACATCTGTGATGATACAACAGCCAGGACCTCTGCAAATCAGCTCTTCCAGGACAGTGTGGCTACAGGTAATGGTAACATTTCTAGGAGCCATGCTGATCACTTTCCATACAGTGCGTAGCAGTGGGTTTAGGTAGTATGTTGTTGCACGTTGTATGGCAGGTGAGCTGCATGGCTCCCGACATGTTATTACCTTTAACCACCCTGTCTCAGTATCGTTGGTCTGCAGGGGTCCTGATGGTGGGCCCCTAGAAACAATTCCACTGGTTGGCCCTAGACACCCCAGTCCGACCCTGTTTGTACTGCCCCGACTCCGACTATCGGCCTCTCTTACAGGTAACAAAGGACCTTTCCGATCTTTGGGTGCTTGCTCTTAATGCCTGCTTGGTCCTCTGAGAAGAAAGTTTGCGCTTCTTCCAAGTCATGGAAGAATTGTGATGAGCCATCTATGCACTGCACCTGAAGGATGGCTTGGTTGATCAACTGAAACTTACAGGGGTTGTCCAGAATAAACTAAAAATTAACCCTTAACTTAATCCCCTCCTCCCGCCTAACTTCTAATTTACTTCAATTAAAAAAAAATCTATAATTACTCATATACCTGGAGTGGTCCGTTTCACTGCTTCCGAAACGGAACGTCACTATTGTCCCCCCATCTCCTTCAATACTCACCAAGCCTTCCTTTGTCCAAGGAACGGCTCCTCCAATTTTCTTGTCTTCTGGTAGTGGGCGGAATAGGTTAGTTAGGGAGATGGGGGTGGGGAGAGTGGGATGGGTTAGTAATGGGCGGGATTGCTAAGCTAAAGAGAGGCAGGGGAGGGTGGGAGGGGCTAGTAATGGGCAGGCCATTTTGTAAGACAGCTATGGATCACCCTGTTTCAATTATTACTATTAATTGCCCAGCCCTAGTGAATGATGTTTCTCGTTCAACACTTGAATCATGATCCTGCTTTGGTAAAAAAGAAAATCTTTTCTTTTAGTGCAGTTGCGACTTAAAACCATTATGTGCGGAGATAAAAAGTTGTCACAGTAATTTCACTACATTGTATAAGCAGAGTTTCCCAGCTCTCTGATTATTAGAATAGCAGAGCATGTGTTTGACGAATGCTGTGTACTTGGCTAACATGGTTGTTTGTTTTTTTTTGTTTGTTTTTTGAGGGGCGCTTGTCTGATTATGACTTCAGTTGGTGACTTATGTAAAAGAGTCTGCATTTCTTTGCATGAGATTGGTTCAGTTATATTTGGATATTTTACACTCATCATTCTGTATGTGCAGGGTATTCATGGCGATATGGCACAGCTTTCTCCCTCTGCCTATTAGCGTCTTTGTAGCCTAGCAGTGCTTCTAGACTTGGATGTTTGTATGTTTAGATTATAATAAAGGAAAATTTGGATCATAGTTGACAAACACACCTTTATTTATTTATTTTATTTTTTTTTATTTTTTTTTATGTTGGCTGCCTTTGCAATCACCTCATACAATCAATTTTTGCAGGTAAACTGCAAAAACACAATGCAGTTAACAGGTTAACTAGCACTGATCAATTAATGTAAGTCAAAACTGTGACAGCTTGGCCTGTTTTGTGGCCAGTGCTGCTGTGTCTTTTCAACCTAGGTGATCTTTAGATTCAATGGGTTTGCAGTAATCATGCCTGGGTGTGACTAGTAACATTAAATAAAGTTATCTTTCTCACAGGTATAGCTGACAATCATTTAAAAACATCATTTTAGATTTACCTTTTTTTTCAATTGATTTTTGTAGGAAGGATCATCTCAGTATTCCAGTACAGTATGGTGAATTGGAGAAGCTTTTAAATAAGATGATGGAGCGCTGTGCAGAGCTTTCACTTTTCTCGTTAAGGAGAAAATCTTTAGTGAGTATACTATATCCTTACAATTAAGAGCCTTAGGGTGGAGACAGTTTTTAATAAAAGGCATAAGCGACATGCATGGTAGTAAGGCAGCCATCAAGACTGCCATGTGTGTCTTCAACTTCAACAAATTGTAGACAGGCAGAAGGAAAAATTATAGCTGGCAGGTACCTGCCGCTGAAGTGGCTGGTGTCTACATGGTGACTGGCTGGAGTATGGGTCCATGATTTGGGAATTTTTGCAAACCCAGGCCTATATTCCAGTCCTGGTTTTTCTGGGCGACCCAAGTGATCAGCCATTAAAGAGCTGAAGATATCCAAGGGGAGTGGGTGTGGTCGTCTCTTGTTTGAGAAAACTGTTGTACACACTACCCTGTGTGTCTGGAGGAGAAAGCCCAAAAAAATCACCTGATTTATTGTTGAGAAAACTTTGGGGAACTACCTCCTTTGTATCCTAAAGTAAGGGCTATTTATGTTACTTGTTTTTGCACCTTCCTGCAGAAGAAAGCTGTTTTCATTTATCTTTATGCTGAAGAAAGCTATTTTGATTTATATACTGGTGGACTGTATTAACTGCTAAAGTTAATAACAATAACAACTGTGAGCTGATATATTTGCCTCCATCTTCCTGATTTACCTAGCAACCAGCTTATTCTGAATGTCCCGCATTTACAAAATGCATATACTAGTTTAGCAAAATGTATGCTTTTTTTTAAAGGGAGTCTATCACTGCCCCCCAGGAATGAGTAGAAAAAGCACTTTTATTAGTGTAACAGAAGAAAACTCCCCCTGTGCTCCAATGATCCTCATTTGAATAAAGATTAAAAGTGCTTTTTCTATGCATCCCTAAAACTCTGAAACAGAAGAATGTATAATTTTTATTCTGCTAACAGGATCATGGAAGTGGTTTAAAGTAGCTGAGGGCAGTGGTAGACTCAATTTAAACTTTGTATAAATTACATTTCAGCCTGTAGTTGGATGTATATGTTCAGGATGTGTAGGTCTGGTGAAGGTTTGTGGCGATGTCTGCAATGGTATCTTGCTCATAGCCTGCAGAAGACGGAAACCTGAGTACAGAGACCAAATGCTGGTGTGAACCCAGCGTCCGTTTGCAGTCAGTATGTGCATCAGTCCGTTTTTAGTCTCAAACTGCATTCAAACAGACTGATCACATAAGCATGTGTGAACTAAGCCTTAGGGGCCGTTCACAAGGAGTAATGCGCCGCTCATTTAGACACATATACACGTGTCAGAGCGCGGCGCTTCAAAACAAATCCCATTGATTTCAATGGGTGCCGGCATACGCGTGCTACACATTGAAATCAATCAGTTACAAAGCCTCCCATTGATTTCAATGTGTAGCGCGCTTATGTCGGCACCCATTGAAATCAATGGGATCTGTTTTGAAGTGCCGCGCTCTGACACATGTATACGTGTCTAAATGAGCGACGCGTTACTCCGTGTGAACGGCCCCTTAACCTGTTTCTCTATCGTCACCAATCAAAGACTCACCTCACCACCTGCACGCTTAACCTGATACAGTCACACCTCATCCCCAACCTCTCTGAAGTCTTTACTTTTGTCATAACCAATCTCTTTAACCTATCTCTAACAGAGGATCCTTCCCTTCCGCCTTCAAACACGCTGTTACACCTATGCTTAAAGGAGTTGTCCAGGCTAAGCTTTTAAAGTTGAAATACATTGGGGGCAGTGAAAAAAAAAAAAATTCACACATACACCTGTCACAGTTGTTCCGTTGTTGTCCCATGCCTCCCGGTTTGTTTGCTATCTCGTGTCGCTTCCGGCATTGTGCTCATGCCACAGATTGGCTTCAGCAGTCACGTGACCACTAAGGTCAATCAGTGGCCTCAGGGAGAGGGACCCGATGTCACAGGTAGTAACATTCAGGCCCTTGGCTGATTGGCCTCAATGGTCACATGACTGCTGAGGCTAACTGCTTCAGCACAATACAGAAAGATGCCACGGGAGCACAGGACAATGAAGCAATGGGGACAGATGAGTATGCTTTTTTTTTCACTGCCCACAGCTTATTTAAAAGTTAAAAGGATTTTTCATTTTTACCTGAACAATCCTTTTAAGAAACCATTCCTTGATCCCCCTCCTCTCCAGCCAACTATTGTCCCTTCTCATTGATCCCATATGCCTCAAAATTGATAAAACAACACTTCCGCTCTGAACTATCCTCCTATCTCTCGTCCTACTTGCTCTTTGACAGATTACAGTCAGGCTTCACACCACATCACTGCACAGAAACTGCAGTAGCCAAGTCACAAACAACCTACTAACTGTCAAAGCCAAGTGTCACTAGTCTGTCTTCCTCCTCCTTGACCTTTCCTTCTCCTTTGACACCAGTTGACCACTCCTTCGTATAAAAACCTCTCTCATCCTTTGGCAAGGCAACACAGAGTTGGCCCTTTCCTGGATCTCCTCATACCTCACATTCAGCGTTTCCCACTCGCACTCCACCTCCTCGCCACCTTACTTTAAACTTGTTTTCTTACTGTGACAGATTATGGACCACAATGTTTTATTAGGTTTATGTTGCTTACCCATTTTAGATTTTTTAAAGTGATGATCAATAGAAGTTTTTTTTTTTTATGACTATTTCCAAGAGGACTGGACCACAATCTGCTTTGTAGAATCCTTTTAAGGCTATTGCATTTTGAATGCTTTTTTTCTCTGCGGTTTTTCTTCCCTTATTAAATCTATAGGGAAAACACAAGTGTTTCTGCATGTAAAATTTACATGCATGCATTTTTCAAAAATGTAGGTTTGTTTTTTTTTTGGCACAGTGAGTCAGTGGGATTATCCAGAATCTCACTCACCTTACTGGCACTATAAAGTGCAGTGTTTTTTTTTCTGCTGTTTCCACAGCAGCCGAAAATGCTACTGTTCCACAACGGGGTGTTTTCCAGGGCCCTGGCAGTTTCAAGAGATTGGAAGAGCTCTGAAGCTTCTGTAACCCCTTCGCGACATCCGCCGTACTAGTACGGAGGATGCCGGGTGTTTAAACATGTTGGCCGCCATAGCCACCTGGTGTCTGCTTTTTTATACAGCACACACCTGGCCGCGATCAGTGCTCGCATTCCCTGTACACCCCCATTAAAAGGATCCTATCATTCAGATGGCATTTTTTCTCCCTAACACGTCGGAATAGCCTTAAGAAAGGCTATTCTTCTCCTACCTTTAGATGTCTTCTCCGCGCCATCGTTCCATAGAAATCCCGGTTTTCTTCTGTATGCATTTGAGTTCTCTTGCAGGACTGGGGGTGGGCCCCAGCACTCAAACAGCACTGGGGGCGTCCCCGATGCTGAGCGAGAACTCTCTCCAGCGCCACCTCCATCTTTATCTGGAACATCCTCTTCATGTGTCTTCTTCCGGGGGTTGGCTTGAGACTTGTATGCCTTTTTGTTCCACATCTTTTTTTTTACACTTGTACTGTTCGGTCAAAAATAACCGATAGCCTTTGTCAGGGTCTGGGGTTGCTAGGTGGGGTGGCATAGACACAAAAGTCCAGTTTCTTTCAGTCCAAAACAAAGGTACAGTTTATTTTCAATCAAAAAGGTAGTGCAGCAACAAAAAGAAACAATACAAAAATAAATGCCTGGCTAGGCTCTAACTAAACTGCTGCTGGAGCTGACTTCTTAAAGGGGTTGTCCCATAACAAGGATCCTATCTATACTGCTAGTTTATGTGGATTTAAGACTTTTCCTAAATACATTGCTTTATCAAAACTTCTTTGTTTGGCCGCTATCTTAATTTATTCACTTCATTGTTTACACTCAGTTTCTATGGCCACGGGGCTTATCTGCTCATAAGGGAGGGAGGTGCTGACTGCTCAGTAGCACCTCTGAACTGTTTATGTCTGACAAGTAACGGAGCTCCTCAGATAGAGGAGGGGAGGTGAGAGCTATGGGATTTCTGAGCTCTATCTTCAGCTCTTCCACTTATCAGCCGATTTAATTGAATTTGGCTGATAAGGGCTGAGATAGGGAGTCCATTACCTCTGTATGTATTACAAACTGACTCAAATCCAGCTCTGCTACATCAGCCTCTACATCAGCTTTATACTGTGGTAATGCATTTGCAACCAATCCCTCGTTACTAACTGCAAACATAGCAGATAGCAGAGCAAGTGAAACCGCGCCCACCAATGTGCCGAGAAATCCAGGAAGTGAACAGAGTCTGCAGGTTGGTGAACAAGGATTATGGGAATACCCCTTTAAGCTCCCTCGATGAGCAGATTCTCTGCAGCTTAGTCGTTGCCGTAACATCCCCAAAGTGTGGACTGGAGAGGGGTGGAATGACAGGTTTCACTACCAACCTACCTGCCATTCCTAAAAATCCAGCCCAGTAACCGGAACTTTGAAATAACTTTCAGCAGACAATAGTCATCTGCTGAGAAACGTTCTTTCTGGAGTTTTCTCATCTCAACCACCTTAGTCTGGGTGAGATGTAAAGCCCCTCCATTACCTGACCAGCCATCGACTTACACCTTTTATACTAATCTCCTGCCATTTTTTGAAAAAAATAAAGGAGTTATAATCTCATTTTGGTCTATATAGTTCATATACTACTATTTATCAATTAATTCAATTTTGGTCTATGCAGAATTAAACATACATATGAGGGGGGACCCAAAAGTTTCCAGAAAAGTTATTGAAGCGTGTATTTATTTATTTTGTACAAAATTCCTTCAATCTCCTTCAAAGTACTCTCCTTTAGTGGCAATACACTTGTCAAATCTAGTCTTCCATTGTTCGAAACATTTTTTAAACTCATCTACTTTGATGTCTGCAAGCGCCTCCGTCGTTTTCCTCTTCACCTCCTCCACGTCAGCGAAACGCTTCCCCTTGAGGTTCCTCTTCATTTGTAGGAATAAAAAAAAATATCACTGGGAGCCTTATCGGGTGAATAGGGTGGGTGGGGAAAGACAGCCATGCCGTTTCTTGCCATGAAAGTGGTCACCGAGATGGCGGTGTGGGCTGGGGCATTGTCGTGGTGGAAAAACCAATCACCACACTGCCACATTTCGGGCCTTTTTCGATGCACATTGTTGCGCATTCTCTTGAGAACCCCCAAGTAGAAAACGTGATTGACAGTCTGATCTGTTGGAACGAATTCCGAGTGCACAATCCCTTTTGCATCGAAAAAACAAATGACCATTGTCTTCACATTGGACTTCACTTGACGAGCGACGGCTGGACAAAACGGCTATTGCAAGAAAATTCACTGCGGGTAGAGGAAACCTTCCACATCAACGCCGCTTGGCACACTGACTGAGAAGGCGTGGTTGAACAAATAACTAGCTGCAGGTTCGCTTACCACGAAAACTCCGCGCAGCAGCCTTATTCTGGAAACTTTTGGGTCCCCACTCGTACATTTTCAAATTATGATACTGTAGATGGATTCCTTTCCAGTATAGTTGTGTGCTGTTCTTATAGAAAAGGTTCAATTCAGTTATCAACCTTTCACATGGTAAATGTGAATTATTTGTCTTAGCTGGTTCCTTGTATTAGCTGGTTCTATTATCTAATGATGACCTAAAAAAGAGTACTAATAAATTCTGTCTGACAAAATGTGTTTGATTTACTTTGGGCTGCTAAAGGGGGTGTTTTAGCTTATCAGTAGACAAGTAAAATACTATTCTATACAGTTACTTCACTTTCAATACAATTTTAGAGAACAAACATGAGACAGCTCTGAAAACTCATCTTTACATAGGGCTAGTTCACACGTAAAAACCGCCTGGCTTATTTTGGTCCGGAAAAAAATGCTTCCTAATTAGGAAGCATTTTATTGACCTTGAGGTGTTTTTTGGAGCGTTTTCTGGAGCAGTTTTTTGTAACATCTGCTTCAGAAAACGCCAGGCTATTTTCCCCTCCCCAAGTGAATGGTCTGTGATTGAATGTGAACCTGCACTAACAATCACTAGGATGCCCTCACTGCCTTTGTATTACCCTCCTGCTGTGTCAATCACAGACTTAGTGAATGGACTGTAAAAAAAACACTTGGTGTTTTCGGTTGTGTTTTTTTGCAAAAAAAAAAACGATAGACGTTTTTCGCCTCCCATTCACTTCTATTGCTTTCCTCAGGCGGAAAACGCCTGAAGAAAGATCATGTCGCTTCTTTTTTCTGCTAACAGCAAAAAACTGCTAGCAGAAAATCGAACGCTAGCAGTTTACATAGGGCTCCATTGTATGGAGGCGGATTTTGAGGCGAAATATGCTGTCAAAATCTGCTCTATTGGCCCCATGTGAACTAGCCCTTAGAGCTGTAAGATTTTTTTTTGTGCAAATGTGCAATATGCATGAATAATGCAATAAGGCCATGTAACATTTTTTGACACAAAAAAAATAAAAATTTAAGTTTTTGATTTAATTTTTCATTTGTTTATGAACAACCATGTTCACATACAGTATAATAATGCAAAAGAAATACAAATAAAACACTTAAATTAGTTAAAAATCCAGACTTTAATAGGCCCCGTCAAAAATGACCGGGACATTATATGTGTATAGTAGAACCGTACAGAACAGCAGGGTTAAGGCTATTCCGACGTGTTAGGGAGAAAAAAATGCCATCTGAATGATAGGATCCCTTTAAACACCTTATGGTGTGCGTGTTAACTACACCACCTCGACATATTCTATAAGAGCATTGTGCACATATATCATTAGAGGTGCTTGCTTGAAAAGATAGTCAACAGGAGAAGCTAATATAGTATCCTGCTTCCCCTTCTGGCACTGACATGTGAGCGAGATTGGGGACGCCGGCTTATTATATGGATAGACATACCCCTTGCCCCACCCATCAGCCATTCGAGGAGCAAGATATGAAAAGCTGTGTCCTGGCCAGTTGCCTTCATCTTGCTTGACAGCACATGTATAGGCCGTGGTTTAGCTACAGCGTAATTAATTATGCTACGATCACACCCCTAGAACAGCTTATCATGTAAAGAAACAAACATGCTTGTCAGACTCTGTTTGTATAATGTATATGGGAATGCTACAACAAGTGGGGACTCAGTTGGAGAGGGATACAAATCCTGGCATGCCGTTTCACTTTGAAAGTCTGGAGATCATGGGGCTCCTTCTTCTTGGAGGATAGGAGGGGACTCCCCAGTACATTTGTCCCAGGTAAATGTGTGAGGATTTTGTGAGCCTAGGGTAGAAGGGATGGGCCCCTACGATGGCATAAATAATAGGGGTTCACCCTTTGGGGGACCCCATGATTATGGCTGGCAGGTTCTTCAGGACAGCCTGCCAGGGATAGTTCATCGTTCCCTGCTAGGGAGAGTGAGGCAGGAGACCAGAGGAAAGAGGAGCTGCCGCCATAATTGAGAGGCCGCATTGTCTTGAGTCAAATAAGCCCGGAGAGTCGGTGGAGGGACAGAATGGGATCGTTACAGGAGCGGTAGTGCTTCTGTTGCTACAGCAACGTTGTGGTTGTAAGAGGAGCTTCTAGCAGCACAGTAGTCCTGGGCCAGGAAGAAGATAGAGGGGCTAAAAACCCCTCAATAGAGGATCGGGAAGAGTGGTCTGTGGTCACCTGAGTCCTCGGATGCACCCTATTAACGATTTCCTTAACCATGTTTGGGTTTGTGCAGGTGGAAAGTCCGCAGGGGTAAGATGCTGGGCCAAAGGTCTGGATCAGGCAACTCACTCAATGTCCCTTCTGTTTTAATTAATTTATTTATTTATTTATTTATTTATTTATTTTTAGTAGGAGCTTTTAGGGCTTCAGTCATGTGATCTACTGACATTGCTAATATTTTAATGCATTAGAGCTATTTATACTTATTTGTTGATTTTGTTGTATTCTCCAGAAAAAACAATCTATGAACAACGAAAACACAAATATCTCCTGTGAAGAACTATTTCTTACCAATGTATTGGAGGTTTTTCACAATGCCTGTCGGTAATGTACCTTAGATAATACCTAGAGAAGTTAATAGGTTGAAAAAAAACCCAATTTTTAAAAGGAGTCTTTCAGCTGGAAAATTAATATAAAACTGACAGTTCCTTGTAGGGCTGCTTCTGCACTTTCCAAAGATTCCATTCTTATTCTGTATTACAGCTTCATTTTCATTGAAAAACCAAGGTTTTACTACTATGAAAATTAGCTGAAAAGTGCTTTAGGGGTGTTTATTTGCCGCTCTAGATAGCCACTTCGAACTGCTGCCCAGTTCCGCACCACCATTGCTTGAGTGACATCTTGATACCAGCCACGCTCATCATCCAGATCAGTCTTGGAAAGAGTAAGAATGCATAAGAATAAAAACCCATTTTCTATGATAATGGGGCTGCAATGCACAATAACAAAGGAACCTTTAGAAAGTGTTAAAGCAACTGTACATAGTACTGCCCCATTAGTTTCAGATTTTGCTACTGACAGACTCCCTGCCACACCAGCACCCTGCCACAACTTCGTTATGATGAAATTTTTAGTATATAAGATTATATGATGACATACTTGGCTTTTAACCCCTTAGAGACACAGCCCATAAGTGCATTAAGGACCAGGCCTCTTTTTTCAAAACTGACACGTGTCACTTTAAATGGCAATAACTTTGAGATGCTTTAACTTACACAAGTGATTTTGAGATTGTTTTTTCATAACACATTATACTTCTTGTTAGTGGTAAACACTAATCAATATTTTTGTATTACTTATAAAAAAAATAGGAAATTTGATGGAAA
This sequence comes from Leptodactylus fuscus, assembly GCF_031893055.1. Classification (NCBI taxonomy): domain Eukaryota; kingdom Metazoa; phylum Chordata; class Amphibia; order Anura; family Leptodactylidae; genus Leptodactylus; species Leptodactylus fuscus. Next base: position 43,963,009 of record NC_134273.1, on the reverse strand, counting down.
TTTGGGAAAAATTGCAATTTTTAAAATGTGAAATTGTCTGCTTTTCAGGCAGATAGTTATACCACCCAAATACATGAATATTATCTACCATATTTCTCCTTTATATTGGCACCATCTTTTGATCGTCTTTTAATTTATTTTGGACATTACAAGGCTTACAAGTGTAACAGTGATTTTCTAGATTTACAAGAAAATTCTCCAAACTAATTTTCCCCCACGTCCAAACCGCAGCACAGCAGATGGGGCATTCTCACCCCTGTGCATGGTTTAGGACAGGTGGAATTTAATTAATTAAATTTCGTCACTGACACCCCCCCCTCCCATAAGAAGCTAAGAGAAACCTCCTCCCATTGTGTATTTTTCTGTCCTGTGTGCAGGACAGGTGGAAGGAGGTTTCTCTTACCTCCTTACCTACTTTTTGGGACATTTCAGTAATTTTTCGCTTACACATCCCAAGGTTAGTAAAATCTGTGAAACGGCTATACTGTCAAAATGCTCACTATATCCCTTGACAAATTCTGTGAGGGGTGTAGTTTCCAAAATGGGGTCACTTTTGGGGGGTTTCCATTGTTTTGGTACTCTAAGAGCACTGCAAATGAGACATGGCGCCTGAAAACTATTCCAGCAAAATTTGCTTTTCAAACATCCATTGTCACTCTTTCCCTTCCATACGCTGCCGTGTACCCAAAAATCAGTTTACACCCACATGTGGGGTATTTCTGTGCTCCGGAGAAATTGTATATCAAACTGTAAGATGGATTTTCTCCTTTAACTCTTTGTAAATGTGTTAATTTTAGGTCTAAATGAATGTATTAGTGAAAAAAAATGAAATGTCTAAATTTCACCTCCATATTATGTTTATTCTTATGAAATGCTTAAAGGGTTAACAAACATCCCAAATGCTGTTTTGAATAATTTGAGGGGTGCAGTTTTGAAAATGGGATAATTGGGGGGGGGGGGGGGGTTCTATTATATTGGCCTTTATAATTCCTTTCAGAACTGAGGTTGTCCCTAAAAAATTGGTTTGGAGAATTTTCTTGTCAATCTGGAAAATCGCTGTTATGCTTGTAAGCCTTGTAACGTCCAAAATAAATTAAAAGACAATCAAAAGATGATGCCAATATAAAGCAGAGATATGGTAGATAATATTTATTCATGTATTTGGGTGGTATGACTATCTGCCTAAAAAGCAGAGAATTTCACATTTTGAAAATTGCAATTTTTTCCCGAATTTCCATCAAATTTCCTATTTTTTTTTTTTATAAGTAAATACAAAAATATTGATCAATGTTTACCACTAACATGAAGTATAATGTGTTACGGAAAAACAATCTCAAAATCACTTTTGTAAATTAAAGTGTCTCAAAGTTATTGCCATTTAAAGTGACACATGTCAGTTTTGAAAAAAGAGGCCTGGTCCTTAAGGCACTTTTGGGCTGTGTCCTTAAGGGGTTAAATAAATAATCGTGTAGACCAAATAGTCAAACAGCAGGAGGTCAAACCCTGCCTATATCTGTATCAAAATTTAAGTATATTTAAAGGGGATAATGAAAACTTCACTTTTATTATGTAGTATAAACTAATGGGACAAAACATACACATGCAACCAAGGCATTGGATTAGTATATCATTTTATCATTTCCATTACAGAACACTGATTTCCTGTGTGTTTTGTATTGTCTGTATTTACTAATGGATGATAAACATAATAAAGTTATTATGCATGATCACAGTGTGACTTTTTGTTGCGTGAGCATTCGGCCCACACATCTATCATCTATTATACCACTTTTTACAACTAAATTGAATAGGAAAGATACTAAAATATATTTTTGAAGCCCAATTTTTAAATCCTTTATCAGAACCGTGTGAAAAAAATTAAATGGGTTAAATTAATTTTTCTTCTCTTTAGGTTGGCCCTGGACTGTAAGGATTATCATATAACTCATAATAATGCCTTCACTGCACCTTCCTCCAAATGTAGGAATACACTACAGATATTCTCTTTGTATTTATTAAATAAATGCGACAATTTTTGCATACCAATTGTTTTGGTAAGTAATCTTTTCAGCATATATTGTACAGCAAATTAATTTTGAGAAATTAAGAAAAAATTATGATTTTTTTTTGTCTTGAGGTAATTGATGAATACAGCACAGCTCCTGTGTTTCAATTTCACCATACTACAGAGTTCTAGTTGTAGCTCATTGAGTAAATAACTCATAATACACACAACAGTAGAGTTGTCTTCCAACTCCTTCCCCATTTTCTTACACCTTTTTACAGCAAAATGACGTTGATGCTTGTGGAGATGTGTGGAATACTTATTTCCTTGAGTTGTCCCTTCAGTTATGCCATTTCCTATTCCTTGGTTGAACTTGATGGACATAAATGTTAGCCATACTAACAGGGGTAGCTTTATTTAAATATTTTGCTAATGTTTACATAATTTTGCTTCTAGTTATGATTTTTTAGGTGTACATATTTTCTATGTATGTATCTATTTTCCATTTTTAGAGACCTTCTAATTGTTATCCATATATGTTCATAAAAGTTAAACTATTCAAGGTATTGAGAAACTGTGACAGGGAAAGTCATAGAGGATAGCTATATTTCACCAATGTTCTTGGAATATGCATTTTAAGCTCCAAGGAATGGTTTCTGGTTAATCAGCTGAACCCGCAGCATTTGTATTAAATGGTATAGAAACAGAACACTGTGGGGCTCAGTAGTGTATGTTTACTAGGACTGCAGTGCCTGGGACGATATATGTTGCCTTTGAACAAAACTTGCTGAATATTGCTGTGTATCTAGTCCCAAAATCCAGATAGAAAGAATCTTGGTATAGTTAAGGACACTGGTTGTTAGTTATTGCTCAGCCAGGTAGGTTTGTTTTCTGTGCTGCCAAAGACAACTATTTTTTCTTTTATGGACTTTAAAATGAAAACCCAAGGAAGCCCCGTTTATGCAGCGTCATTGTCATTTCTGTTCATACATAAACACTCATGTTTATGTTGATTTTGATCCACTTTGTCACTATTACCAGTAAATGTTGTATAATACTTTAATATTGACTGAGTATATTAAGTACTCTGAGGAATAAAAGAGTAACAAGGTTTTGAATTTTTGTCTTTCAGTCTCCATATCTCACCATCCACTACAGCTTCAAATGCGAGACTACATCATTCGATAAACAATCATCTTGGTTAACTCACATATAAATATGACTTGCAACTATTTAGCATATGATTATTTATGCAGATTCTTATCATGTAACTATTGTTACGGTTTTGTTCCTGGTGGTGTAAAACTATTTTTCTTTTTGTATACTACAAATAACACACTGAGTTATTGGGAAATTTGAGAACAGGTTGTAATTAGGTTAATTCCGAAGCAGAAGGTCATTGATTCACATTAAGAATTAGCCATAAAGAAGATTCCAAAGAGAAACAGCATCATCCATCTCATCGATAGCGGTCTCTCGACCAACAAAATTGTGAAGCTGCATCATGTGTGTGCCATGACAGTTGGCAAAATGACGTCCGTCCATCAATTGAGAAGCCAAGAAGTGGACGTCCAGACAAAATATCAGAGTCAACAAGTTGGTTCATTGCAAGGTCTATCCGTTCTGATGGAGCAAACATGACAGTTATAATGAGATCACAATGTCCATGCAAACACCGTGCGACAAATGTTACACAAATCTGGAAGGGCGGCACGAAAAAAGGTGAAGAAGCCTCGACTTCAATATCGTCAGAGGACGTACCTGCTCAAATCTGAAACAAAAAACAAAACAGAAAAGTGGATAAGTGTTACAGCAGAACAACAACCAAAAGCATACATCGAGCTTAGTGAAGAATTTGTTCAATTAGACAATGAAATAGAGGTACTGGATTGACCCCACAGTTCCCAAAACTCAACCCAATCGAACACTTGTGGGTAGAGCTGAAGAAAAAGATGTATTCGTACTCAAGTGAGTCGACCAGTTTGTACCAACATTTGGAAAGTGTAGAAGAGATCTAGGATCAGATTTCAGTTGAGAAATACTTAAGTCTAATTGAGAGCGTGCCAAAGATTCCGGCAGTGTCAAAAGCCAAAGGTTACTTTACAAAATACTAACAAAATATAAACATTAAAATTTTGATTTTTAGGAGCTAAACAGTAATTATACAGTTAGATGACAAGAATCGACATAATTAATCACATGCTAAATGGTTGCAAGTCAAATTTATGTATAAGATAGCCAAGATAATTGTCTATAAAATGATGATAGTCTCACATTCAAAGCTATAGTGGATGGTGAGATATGGAGCCTGTAAGTCAAATGTCCAAGACATTGTTGCCTTTTTGTTCGTCATTGCATATAAGATTTTTTGACAGCTTGGGTCTTTCCTTGAGACATTAGGGCAACTTTACTAACACTGGCTAAGTTTTAGATTATGCAAACTTACCGTATATACTTGAGTATAAGCCGACCCGAATATAAGCCAAGGCCCCTAATTTTACCCCAAAAAACTGGGAAAACGTATTGACTCTAGTATAAGCCTAGGTGGGAAATGCAGCAGCTACTGGAAAATGTAAAAAATTAAAATGGTCTGCGTTTTTGGGTGCAGTAGTTGCTGGGTGCTGAGGAAGGGAAGGAGGGTGTTTTGGTTGTCTGCCCCTTCCCTGAGCTTGAGGACTGAGTTGTTCTTTTTTTTTTCCCCCACTTGGAATTCAGCCTGGCTGAATATAGGGGATCTGCAGTGCTCCTGTTAAAGGGGCTCTATCACTGGGAAAAGTCATTTTAACTAATCACATCTTTGCATAGGCTTTAGAAAGTCTATTCCACACCTACCTTTAGTATGTAAATTGCCTCAGTGGTTTCTGCATAAGTCCGTTTTTATTAATATGCTAATGAGCTTCCAGCCAGTACAGGAAGTTCCCAGCAGCCTTCTCTCTTCTATTATCTCCTAGGTGTGTGAGGCAAACAGGAAGCTAAGTCATCAGCAGCAGCAGTCTCCCATAGAAAACAACAGTGAGAGGTGTGCACGATGTATCATGCACAAGACTAATTAGCATATGAATAAAAACGGACTTATTCAGAAACCACTGAGGCAATCTACAAGGATGTGATTAGTTAAAAATTACTTTTCCTAGTGATAGAGCCCCTTTAACCCCTTCCTAACGGAACAGGAGCACTGCAGATACCCTATATTCAGTAGACTAGGCACTGTCAGACACATGGATACCTAATGTGTATGCGTTTCACAGTAATTTTCTACTTTTATATGTATTCTAGGGAAAAGAGTGATTTAGAACTTTTATTTACTTTTTTTATTATATATTTTAAAGCTTTTTTTTTTTTTTTTTTGCTTGACTCGAGTATAAGCCGAGGGGGGCTTTTTCAGCACAAAAACTGCTGAAAAATTCGGCTTATACTCAAGTATATACGGTAGACTTTTTTTTTTTCACTGTGTTTTTTTGTTTTGTTTTTTTGAAACCAAAGTCAAGAATGGCTACAAAATTAATGGGAAATATACTTTATATAAAGTATTTTTACTTCTCCCTTCTACTTCATCTATTCCGAGCTTTGGCTCAAATAAACCATAGCAAATCCTGCAACAAATAAATCAGTGTTTCCACAACATGGGGCCTTAGCCTAATACTGTCGGATAAATCTGTTTAACCGGTTAAGGACCGCCGTACGTAAAATTACGGCCTGCGGTCCAGGTACCTAAAGACCGGACTATTGTAAAAATACGTCCTGTCTTTAGGTACCTATTTCGCGGGGGGATGGGTGCGGGGAGGACGGGGGTTAGGTGTTACTAACACCTAACCCCTTCCTCAATAACGTCCAGTCGGAACTGAGTCCGACTGGACGTTTTAACCCTTTCGATCGCGCCGTGAAACATCACGGCGCGATCGAAAGGCATCCGCCGACAATTGAATCAGATCGGCACCCCCCGCGGCGAGATCGGAGGGTGCCGATAGCAGTAAAAGGTAGTCTGGGGTCTGGCCAGTGACCCCAGACTGCCCGAAGCCCCCACATACCTGGTGATCCTGCCAGGACCTTCTGATGTCAGGCTGTGCGTCTACACAGCCTGACATCCTGCTACGGAATGCCATGTGGGACACCTGCAGGCTGTGTCTCACATGGCATTCTATATCAGCAAAGTATTGCTGATTGAAGTGTCCTAAATGGACACATGAAAAAGTAAAAAAAAATGTAAAAAAAATAAAATGAAGTGTATGAAAAAAATTAATAAAGTTATAAAGCCCAAAAATCCCTTTTTCTCAATAGAAAATGAATTATATAAAAAAAGAACTAAAAAGTAATAAAAACAATGCATATTTGGTATTGTCGCGTCCGTAACAATCTGTACAATAAAACTGAAATAATATTTAATGTACACGGCGAACGCCGGAAAAAAAAAACGGAAAAAACTCGCCGGAAGTAATGATTTTTCGCCATCTCACCATACAAAATATGCTATAAAAAGTGATCAAAAAGTCATATGCATCCGACAACAGTACCAATAAAAAGCGCAGGTTGTCCCGCAAAAAATAAGCCCTCAACCAACTCTGTCAACCGAAAAATAAAAATGTTACGCCTCTTAGAAGATGCGATGCAAAAAACATTGATTTATGTCCCCAAATGTGTTTTTCCTCTGCAGAACTAGTAACACATAAAAAAATACTATAAATGAGGTATCGCCGTAACCGTACCGACCCGCAGAATAAAGGGAACATGTTACTTATACTGTACGCTGCATGGCGCAAAATTAAAAAAGTAAAACTCAATGCCAGGATTGATTTATTTTTTTTTTAAATCCAGCAAAAAAGGGTTAATAAAATGTATTCAATAAGATGTAGACACCCAAAAATGGTGTCATTACGAAATGCATCTCATCCCGCAAAGAATAAGCCCTTATATGGCCGCGTCACCAGAAACATAAAGAAAATATAGCATCTCACAATGTGAAGACAAAAACCCTCAAAAATCGCCAAATTATTAGAACACAACTGGGTGCGTCATGTAGGGAATATATAAGCTGTGTGAGCGGATATCAGGGGACACCCCAGATTTACAGCTTATGAGGGAACAGACACCAGAAGTGACCCCTAAAGTGACCCCCAGAGTGACTCCCCCAATCATAGGAGCTACGGGGACATAGTAGGGAATTTGGTGTTTGCAATGTCCTCCGCACAGCTTATACATTCCCTCTTCGCCATCCGCTGTGCAGTCACGTCCGGGATACTAATACTCACTACACCCCCTGATAAATTCTTTGAGGGGTGCAGTTTTCAAAATGGGGTCACTCCTGGTACCCCATGGAATCCACTTTTCTGGTACCTTACAGGCTCTACAAACATGACATGGCGTCCAGATACCAAACATCTGAATCTGTGCTCCAAAAGCCGCATAGCGCTCCTTCCCTTCTGCACCCTGCTGTACGTCCAAACTGCAGTTTATGACACATGTATGACACATGTATGACACTGGTGTACCCCCGGATAACGGACATAATGTCATATGTGGGTATAAACTGATACTAGGGCACAGCCGGACACAGAAGGGAAGAAGGGTCATTTGGTTTTTGGAGCACAGACGGTTTGGTTTTTGGATGCCATGACACTTTTGTAGAGCTGAAACGCCAGTAATTTGGAATCCCCTGATAAATTACCTTATTTTGGAAACTACACCCCTGAAGGATTTATCCAGGGGTACAGACAGCATTTTTAACCCCCAAGTGTTGCTATAACTTTATATATATAACTATAACTGTAGTGGATTGTGAGAGGTGAAAATGACCATTTTTCCAGGAATACGTCCTTTCAGTGCCTAATATATTGTGCCCGACTTGTATCAGAGATGAACGCTCTAAAAGCTGTTGTGCCTGGGATACCCGTTTAACAGTTTTTGGAGTGTCTCTGCTGACATAAGTCGGGCACAACATGTTGCACACTGAAATGGCAAATCTGTAAAATTTTCATTTTTAACTTCTCTATCAGTTGCGATTTCATTTCTGGAAACTAAATAAATGCAACACTCAAGGGTTAAAAATTCTCGCTACACCACTTGATAAATCCCATCAGTGGGGTAGTGTCCAAAATAGGGTGACATGTCTGCGGATTCCACTTTATTGGCAATTCAGGGGCTTTGCAAAAGTGGCAAAAAAAAACAAACTGTGCTCCAAAAACCAAAATAGCGCTCCTTCCCTTCTGTCCCTGGTTGTGCCCAAACAGCCGATTCTACCCACATATGGCATTAAGTACGTTATCCGGGGTACACCAGTGTCATACATGTGGGCATACACTGCTATTTGGGTACCCAGCAGGGTGCAGATGTGAAGGAGCAATATGTGCTTTTGGAGTGCAGATTTAGATTCTTCGTTTTTGGACACCACGTCACATTTGCAGAGACCCTAAAATTGCCCCTACAAAATGGGGTCACTTCTTGGTGAATTCCAGTTTACTGGAACCTCCAGGGCTCTGCAAAAACATCATGGCGCCCAGAGGGTCCCTCTAAATCTGTATCCCAAAAGCTAAAACGCACAGTGGTCCTTCCCTTCTGAGCCCTGCTGTGTGCCCAAGCAGCAGTTTACACCCACATATATAATTTTTTGACCCCCGGGATGGCCCACTTAATAGTTTTAGGAGTGCAGGTCTCTGACAACACAAAGTGGGTGCAACGTATTGGGCACCGAAATGGCATATTTTTAAAAATTTCAATTTTCATTTTGTACATTAATTTTTGGGAAGCATTTTAGGCTCAAAATGATAATACCCCTTGATACATTCCTTGACAGGTGTAGTTTCTAAAATGGGGTCACTTTTGAGGGGTTTCCATTGTATTGATACTTTAGGGGCTCTGCAAATGCGACATGGCACCTGAAAACTATTCCAGCAACATCTGCCCTCCAAAATCCAAATAGCGCTCTTTCCATTCTGAGCCCCAGCATGTACCCATACAGCAGATTTTGGCCACATATGGGGTATTGCCGTGTTCAGAAGAAATTGTGTAACAAACTGTGGGGGGCTTTTAATTCTTAAACTATTTGCAAAATTAAAACTATGGCGCTAAATGGACAATTTATTGGGAAAAAAAGTAATTTTTCATTTTCACGTCCCAATGTTAATAAAATCTGTGAAACACCTGTGAGGCCAAAATACTCACTCTACCCCTAGACAAATTCTATGAGGGGTGTAGTTTCCAAAATGGGGTCACTTATAGGGGGTTTCCACTGTATTGGTACTTTAGGGGCTCTGCAAATGCGACATGGGACCTGAAAAATATTCCAGCAAAATCTGCCCTCCAAAAGCCAAATAGCCCTCTTTCCATTCTGAGCCCCGCCATGTTCCCATACAGCAGATTATGACCACATATGGGGCATTTCTGTGTTCAGCAGAATTTGTGTAACGAACTTTATGGAGCTTTTTCTCCTTTATCCTCTTGTGAAAATTAAAAATTTGGGGCTAAATTGACAGTTTGTTGAAAAAAAAGTAATTTTTCATTTTCATGGCCCAATGTTAATAAAATCTGTGAAACAGCTGTAGGGTCAAAATGCTCACTCTACCCTTTAATATGTTCTGTGGGGGGTATAGTTTCCCAAATGGGGTCACTTTTAGGGGGTTTCCACTGTATTGGTACTCTAGGGGCTCTGCTAATGCGACATGGCACCTAAAATTATTCCAGCAAAATCTGCCATCCAAAAGCCAAATAGCGCTCCTTCCATTCTGAGCCCCGCCATGTTCCCATACAGCAGATTATAGCCACATATGGGGTATTGCCGTGTTCAGGAGAAATTGTTTAACAAACTGTGGGGGGCTTTTACTCCTTTAACCCTTTGTGAAAATGAAAACTTTGGAGATAAAGTGACATTTTAGTAATTTTTCATTTACACATCCCAATGTTAGTAAAATCTGTGAAACAACTGTAGGGTCTAAATGCTGACTATACCCCTTGATGAATTCTGTGAGGGGTGTGGATTCTAAAATGGGGTCACTTTTGGGGGGTTTCCATTGTTTTGGTACTCTAGGGTCTCTGCAAATAAGGCATGGCGCTGAAAATTATTCCAGCAAAATCTGCTGTTCAAACACCCAGTGTCGCTCCTTCCCTTCCATGCACTGCCGTGTGCCCAAAAATCAGTTTACACCCACATGTGGGGTATTTCTGTGCACGGGAGAAATTGCACAATAAACTGTCAGATGCATTTTCTCCTTCAACCCTTTGTGAATGTGTTAATTTTGGGTCTAAATGAATGTATTAGTGAAAAAAAATGAAATGTCTAAATTTCACTGCCATATTATTTTTATTCTTATGAAATGCTTAAAGGGTTAACAAACATCCCAAATGCTGTTTTGAATAATTTGAGGGGTGCAGTTTTGAAAATGGGGTAATTTATGGGGGTTTCTATTATACAGGCCTTTATAATTACTTTCAGAACTGAAGTGGTCCCTAAAAAATTGGTTTGGAGAATTTTCTTGTAAATCTGGAAAATTGCTGTTACACTTGTAAGCCTTGTGACGTCCAAAATAAATTAAAATACAATCAAAAGATGATGCCAATATAAAGCAGAGATATGGGAGATAATATTTATTCATGTATTTGGATGGTATGACTATCCGCCTGAAAAGCAGAGAATTTCACATTTTGAAAATTGCAATTTTTTTCAAATTTCCATCAAATTTCCTAGTTTTTTTATAAATAAATGCAAAAATATTGATTAGTGTTTACCACTAACATGAAGTATAATGTGTTACGAGAAAACCATCTCAAATTCATTTGTGTAAGTTAAAGCGTCTCAAAGTTATTGCCATTTAAAGTGACACATGTCAGTTTTGAAAAAAGAGGCCTGGTCTTTAACATACTTTTGGGCCTGGTCCTTAACCGGTTAAACTGTCGAGTCTAACTTTACACCATTTTTTAGTTGACAGATTCCAGGAAAAAAACGAAAATGCACAAAAATGTTGCCGCATAATATTTCAGAAACCTCTCCTCTTTCCCAGCAAGTCATTTTCCTTTTTCAATATGCTAGGCCCACTTGTTGGAAAAGAAGTATAAAGTATCAGCTTTTTTGTGCGATTTCTTTTCTTTTTTTTTTTTGTAAACTTTCCTCATTGAGTTACACAAACTACGGTAATAAGTTATAATATAAAACAAATATGTGTATATAAAAAAATAATTCCAGATATAGAGTACTGTTCAAAGTTTGTTTTTGTTTTTATAATTTTTTAAATGTAATCCTGTGAGATTGCAGTGGCCTATATACTGTACTTTAAAAGGTTCAGAAACTCAGAATCAACATTATAATATATAAATCAATATTACAATGGACATGAATATCCGAGCCTCCAGTCCCAGTAGAGAAAAAAAATTAGAGTCAAAACTATGTTCATTCCACCAATACTGATCATTAAAAAAAAATCTATATATATCTTTCAGCCCAGTTTATAGTCCCAATTCTCCTACTCTCTTGCTTTGGTTCTTCATAGCCATGAATATTTCTTACCCTCTGTATAACTCTATCTATTTCCAGTTCCCAGATCGGCTCTGGCTTCTGTACCATTCCTACTAATCAGTCGTCTGTGTTCTGCTGGAATTACATCAACATTCAGATTTAGTAGAGCAAACTCTGATACTGGCTCCAAATGTATAAACTATATTTGATATTTGATTTGATCATTAAGCCAATACAGATCTTGATACTATTGCTCAAAAGAAAATTGTATATTTAAATCTGACTCCCATGCCATCATGTAACCAAGTTTAACAAATTGTTTAGTTGCAAAACATACAGAATTGGATTACTACCGTTATATATAGGTAAACCAGTTTTCCTGCAGAAGTTTATAGTTTAAACATATTGATGAAAAAGATTATAATTGCTGGTTAATCACTGTGGTCTAACATTCTTATTCCTGCTGTGTCCCAAGCTGAAAAGTTTATATTTGGAACAAAGGATCTACAACAATCTAAGTTAGGGCAACCCCCTTTTTATTCCCATGAGCGGGAACAAACCGCTAGCAGAAAAAAGATCGCTAGTGGTCTACATAGACCTCTATTGTGAAGGAGCGGATTTTGAGGTGGATTCCGCACCAAAATCTGCCCCCTCTTGCCCCATGTGAACTAGCCCTAAGAAGTAAATCTGGCCCCACAGAAAAGACACATCATACATCCCTGTACACAGAAATATAAAATAGTTACGAATTTCAGAATATGTCGACTCTGAGAAATTATACATTACTAAAGGTATGTGGTAGGTCGGTATGTATTGAGAAGGACAAGAGCGTTTGATAGTAAAGGTTTGTAGTTGGAAATTGGAAGTGAAGTGATATAAGAACTAGTAGGGTGAGCCAGGGGGTCAGTAGATGACAGCTATTTGCAAGAAGAAAATATTGAAAAATCGGATAGAGAGGAAGGATGGAAAATGACTTGAAAAGTAGATTGTGGTGATATGATAACAACCGCAAGAAAGGTAAGTATGACATAAATATACAAAATATTAATAAAAATATCAAAAATCTTTATTATAATAATTTACCACATATACAAAAATAGGACAATGTCAGAAAGACAGATGTACACATACAAAAAATGGGTGTAGTGGGATGCCACAGCTGATAGTGGTCCCTTTAGATACTGCTAATTTTCCTCACAGAAAACATCAGAAAATGCAACATATACTCTCATATCATGTAATAAAATCCACCTAGGTGAGTGTTACCGTCAATTATGGTTATATAGAACCTAATATAGACTTTTTTAATCCAAATGCTATTTGTTCACCCCATAAAGGGGAACAGTATATATATAGTGTCAAGGTCTATAGGTTCTATTGTAATATATCTTGCTTCCTATATGCAAAAAGAGGCACACACATTGCCCTCAAAGATCAGTAACCAACATACATTAGGAAGACAACATATTTGTAGGTATCGATAAAGCATATCTCACTTCCTATATATAGTAAACAACACGTATATTGCCCTCAAGGGTCCAATAGTCAGCATAAATTAGGGAGTAGACATGTTATAAGTACAACGAAGCAAACCAATGTAACCACTCACCCATGGAGAGGATTGTAAGCAGATCACCAGGGACGGGCACCCACCACCCAAACCCCGACGCGCGTTTCGGCGCAGAGAGCCCCCTGACGAAGGCTCTCTGCGCCGAAACGCGCGTCGGGGTTTGGGTGGTGGGTGCCCGTCCCTGGTGATCTGCTTACAATCCTCTCCATGGGTGAGTGGTTACACTGGTTTGCTTCGTTGTACTTATAACATGTCTACTCCCTAATTTATGCTGACTATTGGACCCTTGAGGGCAATATACGTGTTGTTTACTATATATAGGAAGTGAGATATGCTTTATCGATACCTACAAATATGTTGTCTTCCTAATGTATGTTGGTTACTGATCTTTGAGGGCAATGTGTGTGCCTCTTTTTGCATATAGGAAGCAAGATATATTACAATAGAACCTATAGACCTTGACACTATATATATACTGTTCCCCTTTATGGGGTGAACAAATAGCATTTGGATTAAAAAAGTCTATATTAGGTTCTATATAACCATAATTGACGGTAACACTCACCTAGGTGGATTTTATTACATGATATGAGAGTATATGTTGCATTTTCTGATGTTTTCTGTGAGGAAAATTAGCAGTATCTAAAGGGACCACTATCAGCTGTGGCATCCCACTACACCCATTTTTTGTATGTGTACATCTGTCTTTCTGACATTGTCCTATTTTTGTATATGTGGTAAATTATTATAATAAAGATTTTTGATATTTTTATTAATATTTTGTATATTTATGTCATACTTACCTTTCTTGCGGTTGTTATTTGTATCTTGGCGGTAAGGACATGTTTCTATAAGGCGTAGAATACATAATGGAACTTATATATCAACTACTGTTATATTTACAGTGTGTTCCGATATTGCTGTGTGTTTTACAATGTGGTGATATGATGCCTACACCTCTACCCTTCATATTCTCAGATGTAGGGGTTAGTAAAAATTGTAGACCATCATAACAGAGCAGCAGGGGAGGCTGTATCAGACTACTTGATCCATGTTTCTGTGCTAGGCAGCACGGTTTAAAGATCCTGAATATTGTCAAGTTTGAGCCCTGAATGGGCACTCCAGAGTACACAAAATAAAGATACTGGTGAAGGAGAAGCTAGACAGTGTATATATACCCCAATCACAGAACTTATCATTTTGAGGCCAAGATTGCTTCCTAAAAATTGTGGCATTGTGAAAATGTAATTTCAGTTCCCAATATTTTGTGCTCACTTTGTGTCATCAGAGACATTCACTCCTGGAACTTTGTGTGTTATCCTTGGTACAAAATAAATGTGTATGTGGGTGTAAACTTTAGTTTGGGCACGTAGCAGGGCTCAGATGGGAAAGTGCTGTGCTTTTTAGGTTTTAGAATATAGATTTAGTGGGACTAGTGTTTGGACGTCATATTGTTTTTGCAGAGTCCTGTAGGTGGAATTTCCCAAGGAGTGACCCCATTTTGTAGGGCCCTTTTTAGGGTTCTACAAAAGTGACATTGCATCCAAAAACCAAACAATTTAAATCTGTACTGCCAAAGAACATAATGCTTCTTCACCTCTGCCCCCAGCAGTTTATGCCCACATGTATACCATTGTACAGAGGGTAATGTATTTAACAAAGCCATATATGGGTTTAAGTTGCTGTTTGTGCACTCAGCCAGGCACAAAAGGGAATGAGTGCTATTTGGTTTTTGGAGCTCAGTTTAGTTTTTGAACATCATATCAATTTTGCAGAGTCCCTGAATTGCCACTAAAGTGTAATCTACTGACAAATGATCCCATTTTGTAAAACTGCATCCCTCAAGCGAGGTATCATGAAGTGTTAACAGCATTTTTAACCTGTCGGTGCTGCAATAATTTAGTTTCCAGAAATGATTGCGCAGAGCAAAGTGAAAATTGCTAATTTTCCAAAGATTTCAGTGCCCAATATGTTGTTCCCAATCTTATGTCAAATACTGCCAAGCACAATAGCTTTTGGAGCATTCTTCTTAGATACAAGCGACACAACATACTATACTAGACAGAAGGTGATCTGCTCCTTCTGAAACTCAGAACCTGGGATCTATTACCTTTCAGAACACTGCTGTCATCAAGTTCCCTGACTTTTTAACCAACCTGTAAAAGGCCAAAGTATCGTTTGTTAGTGTTAAAAAGAGACTCCGAGAGCTTCAGATACTTTACTCTTTTTTTTTTTTTTTTTTTTTTTTTTGATTGTGAGCCCCATATACGGATCACAATGTACTTTTTTTTCCCTATCAGTATGTCTTTGTAGAATGGTTAGGAAATCCACGCAAACACAGGGAGAACGTACAAGCCTCTTGCAGATGTTGCTCCTGGTGAGATTCGAACGCAGGACTCCAGCGTTGCAAGGCTACAGTGCTAACCATTGAGCCACCATGTTGTACTATACTCTGATGTTTCCAACCCTCCTAAGAATTATCCATGGTGATTGCACATATTTCTTTTCAAGTCCCTCAGAAGCAGACACATGGTTGAACTCCGTGAACCATAGATCTCCTTGCTCCCAATCATGAGTCTGACTGCCATCATTTACCTCGATTTTCTTGCTCTGAGGTACTCTCCTCTCATTGGACTGTCCTTGTTATGAATTGGGACTTTGCAACTTCTTAGTTTCTTCTGTTTATTGTTATATTCTGTTTTTGGACATTTGATTAGAGTTTGAATAGAGAATTTTAATTAATAATACTCATACATACTCCTATCCACATTGGGGGGGGGGGGGGGGAACCACCCTTTTGTTCTTCTTGACCAGTATGTTACTATTTGCTATTAAACCTGACTAGAGATGAGCGAACACTATTCGAAACAGCCGTTTCGAATAGCACGCTCCCATAGAAATGAATGTACATAGCCGGCACGCAGGGGGTTAAGCGACCGGCTGCCGGCAAAGTCTGCGTGCCGGCTGCTTCCATTCATTTCTATGGGAGTGTGCTATTCGGAACGGCTGTTCCGAATAGTGTTAGCTCATCTCTAAACCTGACCTATATACCCCTTAGCTAATACTATCTATCCAACTCACTAGTTTTAGTACATTTGCCATGTATTATGCCTATTACCATTATGTTATTTTGAAGTTAACTACCCCGGACACTTGGCAGATCACTAAATTACTGATGCCTGAGCTGTTGCGCTCTTATAGCCAAATAAGATCATTAGTCTGTGCACGTGTACTTTTACTGCATAGATTATCCTGTTATATGTATAATGACTCAATATTTTTGGTTTGATTGACCTGAGACTTAGTTGAATATCAGTCATTGATATGCAGCAACATTCGTGCTTGCCCTTTCTTCTATACATTGTCTATCGTAGGCATACTGATATTGACCGTTTGTATTGGTATGCCGTAATGTCAAAATTAAAATTCATGTAGTGGAATTTGAGGGGCAAGACGGCACCTGTAAACACAATTTAGTTTTTGCTACTCATCAAAGGCACGGCCCTCAGATCATTGACCTGCTGGAAACACCCTTGAGGGTGGCCACACTGAATCCTGGATCCAGTGGTCCACCTAACTCTTGTCATACTCCAGAGACGCTTCTTTTCTAGTTTATAAGTCACTCTGATGGGAGCTAGGAGCCATCTACAGAATCTTAGCTGGTAGATTTGTATTTCTCCAGGCTTGGATTGAAAGCCATCTCTCTGTGATCCTGAATATCTATGTTCCTCCTTTAGCCTCCCTATCATTACTTTATGAGGAAGTTAGCTTTGTTCTCCAAAATCCTCAAGCCTGTGTGATCCGTATGGGGAAATTTTAACAGCGTACATGACCCTACGTCTCAACTTGCAACCATTGCCTAATTCATCTCAACATCATCCATCATCTCTGTTACAATTTCTAGAAGACATAGGATGGCACAATGTCTGGAGATTTCACCACCCCACACTCTTGGAATTTACCTGCTATTCACTAGGACGAAACTCCCTCTCGAGAACCGACAATATTTGTGGTACCATTAAATTCAGCTTTACAATACTATATCTTACTACATCTGAAGCCAACAAGAAGGTTCAGCCATTCTGTATAGCTTTCATTGCCCAATTGGACCAATTACCTGATCAACTCCAAATGTTCATTTTTAATAATAGACAACATCCTAAACAATCTACCTACTGGGATGCCCTTAAAAGCATATCTTTGAGGTTGCCTGCAATCCTCTATAACCCACCTGAAGAGACACTCTTCCAGCAGGGAGAAAGAGTTAGCTGCTTTTTGCTCCACCTCTGAAGCAGAACATATTAGACACCCTACTGAGATTAATAACCAAATTTGGATGTAGAGAGCAGAACAGAAAGCATCTCTTATATTTGAAAGGAAAATAAAAGAAAACAACTTTTTTCAACTTCCAGAGGTACTTTGAAAATGGAAATCAGTCTAGTAGCCTTCTGACACATCTCATCCATCAATCTTTCGCCATCCTTAAGATCCGAACTTCTAATGGATAGGTGACAACTTCTAATAGTGACTTTCTAGTGGCTTTTACACATTTCTACTGCTCATTATATAGTTCCCATGTACATGCCTCCCAGGAGGACATCCTGTCTTATTTTGGAAGCTTCACATTTCCTATATTATCCACATCTCAAGTAGAAATGCTTGAAACACACATTTCTCTCAAGGAAATATCTGATGCCCTGCAGGCAATGGCTAAATGCAAAGCTTCTGGTCTAGATGAACCACCACTAGAGGTGATCATATAGTACTAAGAACAAGTGCTATAATCTCTTCTGCGTACAATTGAATCTTCATTCACTCATGGGTTCGAGACCTCCTCCATTAGATTGTGTGTCCTACATATCAAACTACAATGTTTAACGGCATCATTCACCCTTGTGGTTGAATCACTTCATGCCTAACAACACAGTCGTGCCTCCCCAATACTACATCTACGTGTGTAGGAGGAATATGTTTAAATGTAGTATTAAATTTTTTACAAAACAATCAATTAAATTAAACACATGAGCTAACAGAACTATTCACAGGCCTAGAAGCATCATATTCAATTCTCCTCCACACTCAGCTTCACAGTTGTAACACTTGAATAGTGTTGAAGCAGCTTTGTATGGTTCAAAGTTTTATTCAGGTGTGGAAAAAATTCTGAAATGTGAGAATGTTTTCAAAAATAGAAATGTTGACAGTTTACTTTTGTCAATTAGCAAAATGCAGAATAAATGAACAAAAAGAGAAATCTGAATCAAATCAATATTAGGCGTGACCGCTCTTGGAGGTGGAGTCCTGGAAGTGATAATATGGCTCCCACAGGCATGTGTATGGGTCAGTGTGCTAGCAGAGTTTTTCACATGGTTGTTAGATTTCTCCATACCATCTTGAAGCATAGATTTTTGAAATCTGATGCTATTACTGGTCTCTGCCTACCCCGGTTTGCCTTAGACTCAAATAACAATGCAAAATTGAAAAGCAGATGGTTGTTCATATAATATACAAATATTCATTTATTTACAGGAACTACTGCTTTCTGAAAATAAATTAACGATAGGTATACTTTATTTTAAACATTCATTCATGTTCTTTTCTTTTAAACTGTAGAGATATTATGAATGGACGGCATTTCCAGCAACAATGGAGAGATTTTTTTTGCTGCTCACCGACATGTTTGAAGTTGTACCTAATATGAAACAGACATTTGCTTTAAAGCTAGGTATGTTATTTTTGGATAAAGTATTTAAATAATCTTGTTGCCTTTTGTTTTTATAGATTTTGATTTGTTTATCTTCTCCATTTTGTGCAGAGTAGAACAGACAAGTGTAGTGACAGTGTTAATGGGGTTCTCTGGGTTTTTCCGACACTAATTATCAGAACATTTCCTTCTAATGAATGCAAACATTAGGCCATTATAGATATAACTACTGAAGACCCCCTTTTAAGTGTTGCATTATTTAGTAGGTGACTGTAGGTGCATTCACATTTGTCCATACATACTATTATATGTATTCTAGATCATATATATATTGTAAGCTGATGGCTGGTCAGGTAATGGAGGGGGTGTACATCTCACCCAGACTACTAAGTTGGGTGAGATGAGAAAACTCCAGAAGGAATGTTTGTTCTCAGCAGACAACTTTCGTCTGCTGAGCATTTTGGCAGATGCTCAGTATTGGGCTGGATTTTTAGGAATGGCAGGTAGGTTGTTAGTGGGACCTGTCATTCTACCCTCCCTCCAGTACACACTTTGGGGATGTTCCAGCAGCGACTCAACTGCAGAGAGTCTGCTCATCAAGGGAGCTTAAGAAGCCAGCTCCAGCAGCAACACTTTGGGCAGAGCTTGGTATGGAGAGCCAACAGAGAGGTCATGTTTTTGGAGCTATGTCCTGAATGATTCTACTGGCTTTTGATTTCTGTTACTCTAGGTGATGTAACCTATTCTATGTTTAGCTAGAGCCTAGCCGGGCAGGTATTGCTTTTTGTATTGTATCCTTTTGTTGCTGCACTACCTTTTTGAGTGAAAATAAACTCTACGTTTGTTATGACTAAAGAAGCTGGACTTTTTTGTCTATGCCACCCCACCTAGCAACCCCAGACCCTGACAAAATATATATATATAAACTAGCCTCTGCCCTCGACTTCCTCTGCGTGTTGTTGGCTTTGATGATCCGCCTATATTCAGCAAATTGCTGCCATGGATGGTTTGCCTACTCTGGCATTTTGGCAACTCTCAAGCTGTCCTGCTACTGAACTTGTTCCTCACGCCGTGCCTGTGATTGTTCCGGCATCTCAGCAGCTCACTGGGGCGCCATATAATGAGCATGTTGTTGGCATTGATGATCCGCCTGCTCTGGTTTTTCGACAGCTGTCAAGCTGGCTTGCTACTGAATTTGCTTCTCGCACCGTGCCTGTGATTGTTCCGGCATCTCAAAAGCTTGCTGGTACGCCATATAATGAGTGTGTTGTTGGCGTCGACGATCCCCTTCAGCTCCCCTTGAGGATAACTCTGTGACTTCTGGCTACCTTCATAGCTCTCGTTGTTTGCGATAAATTAGATTTTGTTTTTCCCGGCATGTTTAAAATTGGCAAACTGCCAATCTGGATTAAAGGTGTTTAATGTGTGTCAGCAGTGCCTGGAGCAGATCAGATAATATGCAAATATGTGTACACAATCCACTGAAGGTTAGCTGTGTGTTTGCACAGAGAGATAACAGACTTGGCTTTATCAGAACCTGAGATAAGCTGCTGCAAGAGCAGTTTAATATAGTATATGAACATAAATTCATAACAGTCGTGAAGCCATGTCATTTACTAGGATAAAAAGTAGCCTATATGTTAATCCAGGTTACAAACAATCTTTGTGCCAAATTTCATTCAAATCCGTTTAGCCGTTTTTGCGTGATTGAGTAACAAATATCCAAACACACACACAAATTTTCACATTTATAATAGTAGGATTTTTTCTTCTTACCCTTTTCAGCCTATTCTTAAATGTTGTGGTTTTAGAATAATGAAATTTTACCCTATTTGTTTTTTTCATATTTCTGCATTTAAATCATTAAATGTATCCTGGTATTTTGGATAGGGAAATATTGTAAGTGTCATGATTTTCTTTTACATAGTGACATCCTACATGACACTGTTGTCCTTACTTTCTATTTTCAGCTTCTACTTCAATTATCAAATATGCCATGAAAACAAAGTCAACATTGTGTTCAATTCAAAGGTAAGCAGAATGAAGAGAGCAGTCAAAAAATGTTTAGATATAAGTCTGCAATAAAGGTACAAATGTTTAGATAGACACACAGTTAAACTAAGATTCTTGGATTACATAATGCATTTATTTCATACTATGACAACAATAGGAGACTCCTGCACATTTATTAGAGGTTGCAGTTTGCGTGGGTTAGCATGGGTTCACAGTATGGTTATTCAATATCTGTTGCTTTCATCTGTCATAGGATTAGAGCAAAGGACATTACATGACAGATGCAGATGTAAGTTTGTCTGCATTCACCTCAATATAAAAAAAACATGATGGAAGCTTTCTTTCATTGCGTTTCTTCCTTTTTTTTCCTGTTTGTTTACATCCCTAACTTCCTCTTTTGTATTTCCTACAAGGTCCGCTATACCTCACTTCTCCTCTCTCTATCGCTCCCTTTCTCCCACACTCCTCCTCATTTCTTTAGCTAGGCCACTACACCCTCAGCAGCCATCATTATAATTATACTGTCCTCATACACGTGACTGAGGTGTGTAATAGACATGTAGCTAAACCCCCTGTCTTCTTAAGAAAAAGGCTTGTGACGTGGTAAACCTCTTTATTGGAAGTTGATGGGAAGACAGGAAAGGTGAAACTATAGGAAGAAATAATGGCACTTAGAATACAATCTGTACAGTGCATATACAGTATATCAGATACATATACAGATACATATACAGATAATCTCAAGTATGGTATAACATGAGGTAGTAATACAGGCTATGAACAGAACTATGTAATGCATGAAACAAACAGTAAAACAAGGCATAGTGACATACATATAACTCTCTTACCGACTATGCTTGAAACAGGCTTGAGATAGCAAACAACATGGCACAGGTGGAATGGAGTGACCTCCTCACTCTGAGAGATGATGTAAAATGGTGGCTGGAGAGGAAGGAAGTAGAAAAAACCCAGGCACTACCCATAATGCATAGAGCTAGAGCTGAAAAAAGGTTACAGTGAATGACCAGTAGATGGTGCTGTTACCACACAATACAAATTTTGCCTATGAGGGCAGAACACTCCCCGCTTGACGTCGGTAGACGTCACTACTAGGTTCGTTAGATGAAAACAAAGGAACAAGTTCTCCCACTGGTCTCAAGAACAATTTGGTCTCACCTTGTTTCCGAATTTTAACCTCTACCTTACGTATAATTCCATCTGTACTCTTGAATGTCTTGGTGATGAGACAAAGGGGCCACTCATTACGGTGTGTCTGACAATCTTTCATTAACATCATATCACCAGGCTGGAGGTTAGACTCGCCAGTTTGCCACTTTCTCCTAGGTTGTAGGATAGGAATGTATTCCTTTTTCCACTTGCCCCAGAAGACGTTGGAAAGACTTTGTACTACTTGGACAATTACATTCTTAGGTTGCTCCAGATCAAGAGCTGTGTAAACACGTTTACAATGGTGCCAGCCTGTGTAGACTTTCTCTTTAACCAAGGAGGTAGTCTTGTATGACCAAAATAAGTGAGTCAGGCAGGTGATGGCAAGGATAAGGAATCTCCAAGTAAAAAACTTACTGAAGCGATGGGATCCTAGCTGACAGTCTACAGTCTCTGTGTTCAGTACAGATACCTGAGGGCGTAACTCAACATCAGCATGGGGGTCTACGAGCTCAAACATGGTGGTTCTTGTCGTGCTGGACTTTGGTCTATACAAGAACGTAGGTCCAGTAAACCACATTGTGTCTTTGAGGCGATTGGCAGCAACGGATCTGGTTGCTAGATCTGCTGGGTTGAAATGTGTAGGCACATACTGCCATTGTTCGGGAGAGGTAGACCTTCTGATCCTTAGCACTCTGTTGTTGACGTACACGTAGAAGCGTCTAGCGTCATTATAGATGTATCCTAGAACTATCTTGCTGTCAGTGTAGAACTCGGTTTCTTTAATCTCCAGATTCATCTCTGCTGTGATCAATTCAGCCAACTCTACTGCTAACACAGCGGCACAAAGTTCCAGACGTGGTATCATGTGTTCATGGAGCGGCGTCAGCTTTGCTCTGCTCATGACGAACCCTACATGGCATTGTCCACTGGTGTCTATTGTCTTCAAATAAGCTACGGCAGCAATCGCCTTGACTGATGCATCAGAGAAGACACAAAGGGTTTGTGATGCAACCTTGACAGTTGATACTGAAACATAGGAGCGACCAATGTGAAGATTTGATAAGGCTGATAGGGAATTCCTCCAGGACAACCAGTTGGCTTTTTCCTGTATGGGGAGAGGAGTGTCCCAGTCCGACACCTCTTTGGTGAAGTCTCTTAACATAGCTTTGCCTTCGATGATTACTGGAGCTGCAAAACCCAGTGGGTCGTATAGACTGCTTATAGTCGATAGCACTCCTCTGCGTGTGAAGGGCTTCTCGTCTTTCCCAACCTGGAAGGTAAAGGTGTCAGCTTTAATGTCCCAGAGTAGGCCAAAACTTCGTTGCATAGGAAGGGGATCGACACCTAGATCCAAATCCTTTAAATCATTTGAACGGTCCTGAGAAGGAAAGGCTTCCATCAATTTCTGGCAGTTAGAAGCGATTTTGTGTAACCTCAAGTTAGATAGAGCAAGTGTTTCCTTGGCTCTCTTTAGAAGACTAATCGCGGACTCAATTGTGGGCATGGATTTCAAACAGTCATCCACATAGAAATCCTTTTCTACGAAGAGTCTGACATCTGTTCCGTACTCTGCTTCGACTTCCTGAGCCGCGCGTCTCAGCCCGTAGATGGTGACCGCAGGAGAAAGGCTATTACCGAAGATGTGTACCTTCATCCGATATTCCGTAATGTCTTTAGACAGGTCGTTATCCTCGAACCACAAGAATCTCAGAAAATTCCTATGCTCTTTCTTGACAAGAAAACAATGGAACATCTGTTGGATGTCGGCTGTAAATGCAATGGAATCTTGGCGAAAGCGTAAGAGTACTCCTATGAGCTTGTTGTTCAGATCCGGGCCTGACAGCAGGATGTCTTTCAATGAGACACCTTCGTATTTGGCGCTTGAATCAAACACCACTCTGATCTGACCAGGCTTCTTTGGGTGATAGACCCCGAACATGGGCAGGTACCAGCGTTCCTCAGAGTCTGGAAGAGTAGGTGCTAACTCTGCATGACCATTCTGGAATATCTTTTCCATGAAGGTAAAGAAATGATCTCTCATCTCTGGCTTGCTTCGTAGTCTATGCCTGAGGGAGACGAATCGTTTGTAAGCTTGTCCTCTATTGTCCGGTAAGCGTTGCCTCTGAGGCTTGAATGGTAGGGGTGCAACCCAACTCTTTGTTTCATCTTGCACCATTCCGTTATCCATTATATCAAGGAACAGTTTATCTTCAAATGACATTGCTATATGATCGTCTTTCCTTGTCTTGTGAAAAACTGTGCACCCTAAGTGATCTTGATTGCTGTCCCACATGCAGTCATCACAGGCAGGACTACACATGATATTTGGTGGTGAAGTGCTATGTGGCAGTTCCTTCATGAAGAAGTGATTTTCGCATGGTTGGAGAAGAGATGGACGTCCACACTCGAGTGTATTGGTAAGCATGCTGTTGACTGTTGTGGGTTTGTGTAGACCTCCCAAACAGACCTCTCCTACGATGACCCATCCTAGGTCCAGTCTCTGGGCATAAGGAGTGTTGTGGGGACCGTTGATCTGTTGTCTAACCTTGTGGACTTGAAGAATATCTCTACCAAGGAGCAAGACTATCTGAGCCTCTGGATCAAGGTTCGGAATCAGGTGTGCAATATGCTTCAGATGAGGTTGATGCACTGCTGCCTCAGGGGTGGGTATCTCAGGGGTATTGTCTGGAATTTGGTTGCATTCCAGTATAGTTGGCAGGGGCAGACACACCTTGCCATCTATGGACTCTACTACGTAGTCTCTTGCTCTCCTTCCAGCCGTCTGTACCACACCGGCACATGTTTTCAGAGAGTAGGGTGCACTGGGTCCTTCAATATTAAAGCTATCAAAGAAGGCAGACTTGGCTAACGACCTATTACTTTGATCGTCCAGAATTGCATACACTTTGATGGCCTTGTTCCGGTCACTTGCTGGGTAGACTCTCACTAGAGAGATTTTAGAGCAGGACCTGCCTCCTTTGAGGCCTCCACATACCTCTGTACATTTAGAAGTGACTGCTGGAGTGTCCGTATTAACGTCTTTTGACTCCCCGCTATGCTCTTGGGTTTGGGGAACAGTCCACTGTGGTGGTCCAGGGTGTAAAGCTGAGTTATGTTCTGAGCTGTCACATTCGGAACACTTTGGATTGACCTCGCAGTCTCTAGCGAAATGTGAAGTTGAAGAGCAGCATTTGAAGCAGATGCTGTTCTCCTTAAGGAAGGCTTTCCGGTCCTCCAGTGACTTTTCCCTGAAGGTTCTACACTTAAGTAGAGAATGTGGCTTCTTGTGTAAGGGACACTGTCTGCTTGGGTCCTTGTCTAGACGTGGGCTAGACTCTTGGCGGACTGAACCTGTGGAGGAAACGTTAGTTTTGTGCACTTCTACCAATGCTCTACGAGGTTTACTAACATGGGTGGTACCACATGACAACATGAAATCAAAGCTTGGATCATTTCTGATTTTTGCTTGTTAAGAGACAAAATCTACAAATACATTAAATGGGGGAAATGGCACTTTGTGAACCTGTTTATAGTGAGAACCATGCATAACCCACTTCTCTTGTAAATTATATGGGAGTTTCTGAACTATGGGGTTAACACCTCTGGCAGTATCAAGAAACGTCAATCCTACCAAATCTCCTTCTGCCTTTGCTACACACAACTCCGATAACAAGTCACTTAACCCCCTAAGCTTTGGATAGTCTCTGTTAGCTATCTTAGGAAAGTCCTCGATTCTTTTGAATAAGGCACTTTCTATGACCTCAGGTGAGCCATAGCACTCATTAAGTCTATCCCAGACCATTTTGAGACCGACATCTGGACGATTTATATTGATGTCTCTGATTCTCTTAGCATGTTCTGCAGATTCATTTCCCAACCACTTTACCAGGAGATCCAGTTCCTCACTACATGATAGACCTATGTCTCTGGTGGCGTTTTGGAAAGAGGCTCGCCAGGCTCTGTAGTTTTCAGCACGATCAGTGAACTTTACAAGTCCCTTGGTGACCAACTCACGTCAAGCAAGGAACCTGGCAAAGTCCATGGTGGCTGGAACAGCATTAGAACCAGCTGCTGGTGTGTTGTCAAAGTACGTGCGTGGTGTGTGGTCATACCTGGTGGATGTCTCTGGTTTAGTCCAATCTGTGTAGTACCTTTCAGAAGCGAAGGGTGTCTCTCTAAGTTGGGAAGTATTTCGGATCTTTCGTTCTGGGGAGCAGTTGTTGTAGCCAGTCTTGCATTGATGTGTGTGCTCTGGTTTGTAGTAAGCAGAGTGGTAATAGTCTTCCTGCCGATTTGTATAATCAGGTTCACTTGGTCTGTTGATGACGGGCTTTGTATCACGCTCTGCATCTAAGTCGTCATCTGACTTGGAATATTGATAGACGTATTGTGAAGTACGTTGTTCTGGATCTTGGAGTTCGAGTTCTGGCTGGAGAACGTCGCGACGAATCTCGGATTCTGAAAGTTCTGCGGCTTCTAAGAATTCGGCTTTTGCTAAGGCGGTTGCCGTCTCTTTCTCAGCATCAAGGCGTGCTTTCTCCATCTCATACCTTAGCCTCAACTGTATCTCTTGTTCTGTGAAGCTGGCTTTCACTTTTGCTGCTTCTGCACGGGCAATGGTGGCAGCATCTTTGATAGATGTCCTGCTAGAGCCATTTGTCAGGGATCTTGTCTTAACTGAAGATGCTCGGCTTTGAGACATGATGTGACCGTTAGGAGGTAGCTGTGTTATCCGTATGCTGACTCTGCGTGGATAATGGCGGGCTCCGTCTGGTCGGATCTCCTCAGCTTGTAATCAGCAGTCGTTTCACTGATCCCGTGAGTCTGTTATAAGCAGTCGTTTCACTGATCCCGTGAGTCTGTTATAAGCAGTCGTTTCACTATACTGTCCTCATACACGTGACTGAGGTGTGTAATAGACATGTAGCTAAACCCCCTGTCTTCTTAAGAAAAAGGCTTGTGACGTGGTAAACCTCTTTATTGGAAGTTGATGGGAAGACAGGAAAGGTGAAACTATAGGAAGAAATAATGGCACTTAGAATACAATCTGTACTGTGCATATACAGTATATCAGATACATATACAGATAATCTCAAGTATGGTATACATGAGTCCCCCTTTGACAACAATAACAAAGGATTAAGTCCCGCCCTTCCTATTTCCGGTCGAAGATCTCTTTCCGGTTTTGAGAGTTTGCCATGTCTAGCAGGGGTATAGGCATACTGTTTCGTGGTTACGACGAGCCTGCTGCAGAACCTCATTTGCTAAATGCTATACAGTATATATATTCATTTGCCGAATGTTATATATATGTATAGCATTCGGCAAATGAACACTGATTCTGCAGCAGGCACGTCCTTGCTACAGGCAGGCAAGAGTTTTTCTCATTGGAATGAATAGTCCGATGTTAGACTCCGCCTCCTCAGACGAGCCTCTGGCAGAACCAGCGTTGATTGGCCAAATCACTGGCAACTGGCCAATCAACGCTGGTCTATTCATTTCAATGAGAAAAAGTCAACTGGTAACAGCATACTTACCTGCTTGTAGCAAGGACGAGCCTGCTACACAATCAGCCTTCATTTGCCGAATGCTATACACTGTATAGCATTCAGAAAATGAGGTTCTGCAGCAGGCTCGTCGTAACCCGAGGACCATACCCTGAAGTACATACCCAGCCCTGGTTAATTCACTAAGGAACAGGAAGTCTTCTTGCCGCCCTTCCATTGCGCATGTGCCAACCGGAAGTTCGCAGGGGGACTCATGTATAACATGAGGTAGTAATACAGGCTATGAACAGAACTATGTAATGCATGAAACAAACAGTAAAACAAGGCATAGTGACATACATATAACTCTCTTACCGACTATGCTTGAAACAGGCTTGAGATAGCAAACAACATGGCACAGGTGGAATGGAGTGACCTCCTCACTCTGAGAGATGATGTAAAATGGTGGCTGGAGAGGAAGGAAGTAGAAAAAACCCAGGCACTACCCATAATGCATAGGGCTAGAGCTGAAAAAAGGTTACAGTGAATGACCAGTAGATGGTGCTGTTACCACACAATACAAATTTTGCCTATGAGGGCAGAACAATAATACTATCTATCCCTAACTAAACTTCCCTCTCTCACTCACTTCCCCCCTCCCATTTTCCCTAGCTGGGTCATTCCATATCAAGTGATCCAAATATTAATTTTTTTTTTTTTACCTGACGTCTTTAGATTTTGTATTTTTTTATGAAGTACAACTTTAGTTAATTACAAATTAAAAGTTTTGAATAATTTTCTTCATCAGTTAATTTTTTACAGACTTAAAAACTATTTGAAAAAGCGCAAATTTTGGCCTGGTATGGCTTTACATTTTTTATCATATCTCGGGCTAGAATTAAGATAAAGAGGTAGGAGAGGCATCATTTTTCTCAGAACGGCACCGGCATTCATTTCATATGTCACAAGACTGTTTCTTTATATTTTGTTTTGGAGAAATGAAATTCAAAATTTTGATGCGCAATTGTGAAAAAAACGTATGTTTTAAAATTGTGAAAAAATGCATGTGTGTTACTTATGTTCTTGGTTATACTTGTACAGGGATTCAACTTGGGACCAAATTGGGATCAAATGTTTTTGTTTTTTTTTAAGCCTTGAATCATCTGATTTTATGTTTGTGCGAGTTTCTTCCTTTTTTCTTTTCAAATTACAACTTAGAGTTCAACATTTATATTCAACAATAAAGAAACACATAAAACAAATAATGTAAGTGCCAGAATAAATACATCTTAATCATCATAACACAACTTGTTCAGTATTTCCAACCTGAATGTATTGAACAAACCAAAAGAAAAAAGGTGATCATATCCTCAAGTGGGATTTTTTTTTAAAATACAGTCTCACCCTAATTACATGTTAACAAGATAAAAAAAACTATATTTTCAACAGCTATTTATACATGTAACAATTTTTTTTTATTATATCATTAAACATGTCATTTATAGCCTCGTTCTATAAAATATGAACTAATAAAACAATAGTAGATTTTTAAAGTGGTCTTTTATCATCAATTTGTCCCTTCTACTGGGTGCAATGTAATCTTGTCCATAAGCGCTTACTAGCAATGGCCATTTCCTTTTGTGTCAAAGAGTATGTCATGGTGTTCGGTCCACCTGAGTTAATGTCTGATTTTTGTTAAGTTTTAAAATGTCTGTCTGGTTTTCTTGTATACACAACGGATGGCCCTGGACCAGAAAGATGCAAAAAAGTCAATTCTACGTCTTAATTTTCACAATCTTTGGAGAGTACAGTAGCCAGCCACCAGCGCCGATCATATTCACAGGACACACAACCAGTTATGTCTTCCATTGCCAACCTTGTGCTGCCTTCTACCACTTCATGGACTTCACTGTCATTGCTGAATGAAAAAATCCTTGTTTTTATTTCTGCTTCACTACATGGAATGAAAGTGTGGTATTGCTGAGTCCCTTTGATGGGTTCTGCTTCCTGTAACCGATGTTTTAACAAACTCTCCTCTTCTTCATATTCCTGGTTTGTACAATACATGAACTGGATGTTAAGAATATTTTTCTCACCATTTGAAAAGTTGCATAGGTGTTTAAAATTTGGTCTGAATGTGGCCTCTGGAGGCTAGCTCAAGCTGCAAGGCGTTTCACAGTGTTTCCTAAAACCATCACATACACCCTTGCCATGAGCAGTGGCAAAAAAGTGCCATTCAGATTCCACTCCAAAATCTGTCTAGTGGTGGCATACATTCATAAAGTTTTTCCTTGTTTTTATACTGTGCAGAAGAGCCATCCGAGAAGTAGTAGACCTTGCTCAAACTTGGTAGCATGTCCATTTTTATCACTGAAATCAATTTTTTTTGGAACAAATGAACAGCTATTGAATCGTGAAGTAAGCAGTCAGATATAACTACACTTTTGCACTTTATTTCTCCATTCTCATTGTAATAGATCGCAAAAGTGTGCACAGTTGTTTGATCATTGTTCCATTGAAATGACTGTGCTTCATCCTGAACAACAAAGGAATAGTTCTCTGAAGTCTAAGCTAATTACTGCCTCATTCTGTTTGATGCTTTCTTTGAGGTGATTGTAGTAGTCAGACTCTGCGGAGGGCAGATACATCACATGATTGACAGAGCTGCTGGAAGTCATGTGCTCTGCATTAACTGTCTACCCTTGTGGGAAGAATATGCAAATGTGTTTCCCAGGATATAAATAAGGAAACACTGCCTCGGTATGCTGCCCTCTATTGGAAGCAGCTCCCTTGAACATCATGCCCAAATTTCCAACAAGCCTTTAATTGCAATGATGTGGGATTTTGCAAGTCCGTATCATCCCAACTGTGGACGTCCGTTTCGATCTGATTGGATCTCATCAGCACAGTCTAGGGAGAACTGACTGGGCTAGAAGTCTCTCACCTCTGCCAAGTCAGTTCTCCCTAGACTGTGCTGATGAGATCCAAATGGATCCACAGTTTCAAATCGAAACGGCCGTCCACAGTTGGGATCAGTGGCATAACTACCACCATAGCAGCGGTAGCAGCTGCCACAGGGCCCGGGACATTAGGGGCCCGGTGACAGCTGCTACCGCTGCTATCATTAAGGAGGTCTTTTCGGACCCCCGAGTATAATGATCGGGGCCCCCTGTTGGTGGAATACTTTCCACCAACAGGGGGCCCCGAAGCTGCAGCAACGGCTGAGACACAGGAGCTGCATGCAGGTCTGGCTCCTCTCAGCGCTGCAGGACGATCCCCCTCTCTCCCCCCTCCCTTTCTCTGCTGTCCTCTGCCCACCAATGAGAGGAGGAGGCGGGGCTTATCCCTGCCGTCCAGCACAGAAGAGAAGAGGAAGAAGCTGCTCTAGGAAAATGAAACTGAAGCTACACAGGTACGTATTGGGGTTACTATACTTATTACTATCAGGCATTTGGGGGGATTACTTGTGTTTTAGTAACTCCATGTGCCTCATAGTAATAGCAGTTAACCCCATCATCTCCCTCACATTAACCCCTGTTTGCCTCACCATAAGAGTTACTGATATGTGAGACATTTGGGGGTAATAGTAATGAAGATACTTTATTATTACCTCCATGTCTCTCACATATCAGTAACTCTTATGTGAGGTACACAAGGCTTAATGTGAGGGACATGATAGGGTTAACTGTTATTAATATGAGGCACATGGAGTTACTAAATTGTAATGCACAGGACCAGATTTTTTTTTATCCACAATTTGTCCTGGTATAGCGGTCAGCGGTTACAGTATTTAGTCCTGTAGGGGCCACTAAGGGACATAATACTGTGTGCAGGGGGCCACTATTGGGTATAATACTGTGTGCAGGGGCCACTAAGGGACATAATACTGTGTGCAGGGGCCACTAAGGGACATAATACTGTGTGCAGGGGCCACTATGGGACATAATAGAGCGCGCAGGAATGCGTAGGAGGGACTCGGTCAAGATCTTCGGTGTCGGGGGGGCCCCATGTCAAAAGTTCGCCACGGGGCCCCGCCATTCCTAGTTACGCCACTGGTTGGGATGATACTGACTTGGCAAAATCCTTCATCATTGCAATTAAAGGCTTGTTGGAAAGTCGGCATGATGTTCAAGGGAGCTGCTACCAATAGAGGGCAGCATACTAAGGCAGTGTTTCCTTATTTACATCCTGGGAAACACATTTGCATATTCTTCCCACAATCCCCTACAGTGGAGTGAAAATGGTGGTCTCTCCCTAAGGAGTGACAATATCCCCTTAATCTTGTCTACCTCTGTTCATTCTCAGGTTGAGCAAAGCGGTCTCCTCTGTCCTCTCCTGCTTCTAAGCTCTAACATAATAAAATAATGCAGTAATATCTACAAATCATGGATTATTTGGTAAATATAGACCCCACACTTTTAGACCACAGACTGAACAGATCTGAATTCAAGATTTTCGAATTGACACTGTAATAGTTATATTTTTAAATATGATCCCGTCGCAGTCCCAACTTGAAATTTGGTACAGATGTGACTATGAAAATAGCAGGCACATGTGCATTTTTGGAGACTTTAAAATTAAACCTTTTTTTTCGGGAATGCGTTTTAAAATTTTGCGTTTGCATTCGCATGGGTAAAATATTAACAAACATACTCTTGACATATCCGGGGAAAGCCTGTACAGTTCTGAGTAAAATGATGTTTATTTTGTTTCTTTTTCCAAACTTTGAAAATCAAATTAAAAAAAAAAATCTAGAATTTATTTTCCTCACTTTTTGCATTCTCTGACACACTATTACCAGCTAACAAAATCTCAAAATAATTAAAAATATAGAGGTAAAAATCATTGGTTCACTTGACATGGAATGACCCAGCTAGCTGGCTCACACATGCGCAATTGTTCGCCTCGCCCACGTCATCGATGATGCAACCAGAGAGGAGATGGCAGGAAAGAAAGGTAAGTATGCCGAGTCTGGTGTAGTGAGGGGAGAAGACAGGAAGTGAGGAGACGGGAGGGCAGGACTGGAGACAGCAGCTGTGTAATGAGGGGAGGGGACGAGAAGTAAAGAGACTAGAGGGCAAGGTTGGAGACAGAAGAAGTGTAGTGAGGGAGAGGAGACGGGGGGAGGGCTCAGGAGGAGAGAGAGAGAGTATAGTATGTGATTCCCATCTCCAAAACTGACGAGAAGGGAAACTGAAAAAATCTGCCTGGGGTGGTCATGTGACCGCCCCAGCGATCAAGGTAAATATATTTCCTTCTGTTAATAAAAGTGAATTATAAAGTGGATGGGGGGAATGTTTATTTTAGGGTAAAAATTTATTTTTATCTCGGACAACCCCTTTTAAATGGGTTGTACATTTTTGCCTGGACAACCACTTTACTGTCCAGATGTCACACGGCCACTATTCACTGCCATGTGAATGTAGCTTAAAGGGATTCTACCGCTAAACCAACATTTTTTTTTTCTAATTACCACGTCGGAATAGCCTTAAGAAAGGCTATTTGTCTCTTACCTGTAGACGTGGTCACCGTGGCGCCGTTCCTTAGAAATACCGGTTTTAACTGGTATACAAATGAGTTCTCCACAGCAATGAGGGTGGTCCCCAGCGCTCAAAGGGCAATGGGGGCGTCCCCACTGCTGCCGGAGAGCTCTTTCCAGCGACGCCTCCATCTTCAGCTGCAACCCCGCCTCTTCTGTCTTCATCTGTCGGTCCAACTTCTGACGCCTGCGCAGTACGCTCCTGTATTGAACTACAAGAGCAAGAGCGGCCTCCCAAAATATTGTGCAACCCACATTGCACAATAATATTGAACGTCTATGGGCCACTTTACACACAAAATCCTGAATTGGCTAAAGTGGCCCATAGACGTTCAATATTATTGTGCAATGTGGGTTGCACAATATTTTGACGGCGGCCCCCAGATGGTCAATATTATTGTACAATATTTTGGTTTGTACAAAAGATTGTTCCGTATGGAGGCGATATTGCATGTTGTGCAATACATTGCGCAATCTCGAGCACAGACGTACAACCACATTGTGCAAACAGTCCCTGCCAGAAGTCAACTGAATTGTGTTGCGTGATAATTGCTGTGACCGCAAGTTGTAAAAAAGGAACGAAAAAAGGTTCGCAGAAAAGTAGAAAATGGGCCAAACAGTGGTTTATTAATAGGGAGAAGTTCACCCACGACAAATTAATTGAACCAAATGATTCCCACATTTTTGTACGAATGGACGGAGAATTATTTGATGAACTCCTTGCTTTGGTTACTCCTGAAATCGGTAAAAGGAACACGATCAAGCCCAAATACCCATGCATATGCATCACTAACACAAAAAAAATTGCCTAATATTGCCAACAGACGGCACAATATTATCCCATCTGCACAATATATTTTCAAGATGGTGAACATCACACAATATATTGCACAACCATTCTATATTGTCCACATACGATCAATTATATTGCACAAACCAAAATATTGCGCCATAATATTGATGGTCTAGGGGCCCCTTAAGGCAACGATCATATCTGCCTTGGAGGAGGACTTTTTCTTCCTCCGGTTTGTTTTAAAAGGACGGACACCTGTCGGTACCTATTATAGTCAAAGGGGTGCATCGGGCGCCATGTGTTTCCACTGTATCACCAGTCTTCCTCCAATGTATCAGAAGAACAGAGAGGTAACGCTAATGTGAATCTAGCATTTGCTTGTCTTTAAAACAGTAGGATTTATACAGGGTATACATTAAAATGGACATTTAAGGATTGTTTGATGATGGAAGTACTATTATGGTAACTATGGAAAATGGCAACATTAAACATTGCATAACAACTTTTAGTTTACTAGCAACTTAAAGAAATACATGTTTAATAGCTTTTTGTTTTCAATTACATACAGAGGAGAAAATAAATGTTTGACACACTGACAATTTTGCAAGTTTTCCCAACTACAAAGAACGGAGAGGTCTGTAATTTGTATTGTAGGTACTCTTCAACTGTGAGAATGAATCTAAAAAAAAGCCAGAAAATTACATTGTATGAATTTTTAAATAATTAATTTGCTTTTTATTGCATGAAATAAGTATTTGATCACCTACCAACCAGCAAGAACTCTGGCTCTGGATTGTTAGTTTTTCTTTAAGAAGCCCTCCTACTCTGCATTCATTACCTGTATCAATCGTACCTGTTTGAATTCGTTACCTGTATAAAAGACACCTGTCCACACACTCAATCAATCACACTCCAACCTCTCCACCATAGCCAAGACCAAAGAGCTGTCTAAGGACACCAGGGACCAAATTGTAGACCTGCACAAGACTGGGATGGGCTTCAGAATAATAGGCAAACATCTTAGTGAGCAGACAACAACTGTTGGCGCAATTATTAGAAGACACGAGATGACTGTCAATCTTCCTCAGTTTGGAACTCCATACAAGATTTTGCCTTGTAGGGTAAGGATGATTCTGAGAAAGGTCATAAATCAGCCCAGAACTACACGGGAGGACCTGGTCAATGACCTGAAGAGAGCTGGGACCACAGTCTCCAAGATTATCACTATACCAGGGCACACAAGCTCCCAACATGTGTCCAGACCCATTTGAAGTTCTGTTTTTCTATTATATCAAATACTTATTTCATACAATAAATTGCACATTAATTGTTCAACCACTTCCGGACCATCCATTGGGTATATACTGTACATCTGGAAGCTGGCTGCCTTGTTCTGACAGGACGTATTGGTACATACAAGCATGAGATCCTGCAGCTGCTGAAACTGGAAGCCGGCTGGAGCTCCCAGAGAGAAGGCAAGGAAGGTGTATTACCTTCTCGATCGCTGTGTACACAGAGCGCAATGAGCGCTGCATACAACGCTATTGGCGCTGCCATGCTGAAGCCGCCCTCTGACACGGCGGTCACGTGATCTGCCGGGCTCAGCGTTTTGCAAGAGCTGTTGGGTCCTACAGGAGCCAGATCAGCTCTATAAGATGTGTATATTACCATGCAGTAAGCTGTATTCCTCCTGCAACTGGGGCTAAATGTACCAGCCCCAGATGCTGGGGAAATCAGTCTCCAACACAACAAAAAAAAAGTCATCACATGTGGCAACACGGTGGGTCAGTGATTAGCACTGAAGCCTTCCAGCGCTGGAGTCCTGGGTTCAAATCCTGCCGAGAACAACATTTGCAAGGAGTTTGTATGTTCTCCCAGTGTTCACATGGTTTGCATGAAAAAAAAATAAAAATGTACATTGTGATCCCAATATGGGGCTCACAATGTACATTTAAAAAAAAAAAAAAAAAAAGTGATCACATGTCCCCAAATGTCTATTATGACCTTATGAGGACACAATGTAAAAAAATAAATAAATGTAAATAAAATAATTTAAAAAAGTAATTAACTAATACGCCAATAAAACGCCATTATTAAAGGTTATAGCCCCACCCCTGTCACCACACAAAATATAAATTACCATAATGGAAAGGAACATCTATTTTATAAAGTTTTTTTTTTTTTTTTTAGTAGCACTTTGTGTTATTTAAAAAAGTAAATAAATAGTGAAAAACAGACACAATTTCTCTCCTAGTTTGTTTATATTTTTACGGATATAAAAAAAATTAAAACACATGCAAAGATAAAAACAACATGAATATAAAGCCCTATGTGTCACCAAAAAAAAGACACAGAAATTAGTTTAATAACACATATGAAAAAAATGTTACAGCCTTGAAAACAGCACATATATATATAAAAAAAAAAAAAAAACCTAAAATGTGTCTAGTCTGGAAAGGGTAAAGGATCTGGTATGGAAGTGGTTAAAAATCTTGGCATGTGATTTGTTTTTCGTTACTGTCTCTCACAGTTGAAGTGCACCTACAATAACAATTACAGATCTCTCCATTCTTTGTAGGTAGGAAAACTTGCAAAATCGCCAGTATATGAAATACTTATTTTTCCCGTAATATATCTTACCTGAAAAGATCTGCTAGCATCTTTATAAGAGTATTTTTTTTTCTTCTTTTTGAAGGAACACTAATCTGAACAATGCTTGTTCTGAGTTTCTTTGTCACTTATGTAGCATTGTTTGGGAAGCAAAATCAGCTAATGAGACAAATTCTCAAGCAGGTAACTAACGGTTCATTACACAAAAATTGTAAACACTTAAATTATATCAGACCCTTAAATATTCAACAAGGTAAAGCTAGCTAAATCCTCTGTTCTACTTTTATTAAGGTTGGATTCATAGCTAGGTTGGAGTATCAGTTTGCCATCTCTTTTTCATTATGTGCCCAAATTGTGAAATGAGAAACTTTTGCACAACTTTTTCGTTCATCGTTTCAGTTAAAAACAACAGACCTGATGGATTCTATTATAGTCAGTGGGTTCTGTCAGTCTCCATTTGTGTACTCTTTTAGTGGTCCGTTTGTCTGTTGTTCTGGCCCACCAACAGACTAGAACGACCGATACTCCAACAAAGGTGTGAATGTAGCATAAGCCTTTCCTGCCTGAGTCAGTCTCTATCCAAAATGAAAAGGCTTAGGCTAGGTTCACAACT
Organism: Leptodactylus fuscus; assembly: GCF_031893055.1. Classification (NCBI taxonomy): domain Eukaryota; kingdom Metazoa; phylum Chordata; class Amphibia; order Anura; family Leptodactylidae; genus Leptodactylus; species Leptodactylus fuscus. Next base: position 43,926,070 of record NC_134273.1, on the reverse strand, counting down.
GCGCTGGGCTGGAGGTTCTGATCGACTGAGATCCTGACTGTTAAAACAGCAGTTACCCGCGGACACAAGCAGACTTTAGAGACTGTAATGGGATTTGTCATGTATCCGCTGTTTTTATACTGAAAGCGGTGGAGTGTACATACAGGACTTTTCTTTCTGCCAATTTCTGGCAGATTCTTTGGCAGAAACGTTGGCACAAATATGAACTTAGACCAACAACTATTATGGCGAATCCCTCATCCACCCCTTCAAAAAGCAACTATTAATAATAAATGGGGTGTTATAAGGACAATCTATTGTTAATAAATCTAGGGGAACCCCCTCCCATACTTATATAATAGTTCCCTAGGGTTATTAAAGGGGCTCTATCAGCAAAATCATGCTGCTAGAGCCCCACATATGCGTGAATAGCCTTTAAAAAGGCTATTCAGGCACTGTAAATGTTATATTAAACTACCCCCCAGTTTTAAAATAATACCCTAAAAAAGAATGTGATCTACTTACTCATCGTGCACGCTGGGCGGGCATTCAGGGTGCGCCATCTTCTTCATCCACACCTCCTCTTCCTCCGATGTCCCCGCTCGCGAACTGACATTGATTAGAAAAAATGGCCTGGGCGCATGCGCAGTAGCATGCGGCTTCTACTACGGCTACTGCGCATGCGCCCAGGCCATTTTTTCTAATCAATGTCAGTTCGCGAGCGCCGAAGGAGGACGGGACCCAAGGACATCGGAGGAAGAGGAGGCGTGGAAGAAGAAGACACACCCTGAATGCCCGCCCAGCGTGCACGATGCGTAAGTAGATCATTCTTTTTTAGGTTTTGCTGATAGAGCCCCTTTAACAATAAACCCTCCTTATAAATAGCCCCATCCCCTTATAAATTACACTGAAATTATTAAAACTAATCCCTTTTAGTAAATATGTGCCCCTCTTATCAGTAATAAAGATTAGAGATGAGCGAACAGTGTTCTATCGAACTCATGTTCGATCGGATATTAGGCTGTTCGGCATGTTCGAATCGAATCGAATCGAACACCGCGTGGTAAAGTGCGCCATTACTCGATTCCCCTCCCACCTTCCCTGGCGCCTTTTTTGCTCCAATAACAGCGCAGGGTAGGTGGGACAGGAACTACGACACCGGTGACGTTGAAAAAAGTAGGCAAAACCCATTGGCTGCCGAAAACATGTGACCTCTAATTTAAAAGAACAGCGACGCCCAGCTTCGCGTCATTCTGAGCTTGCAGTTCACCGGGGACGGAGGTTTCCGTCCAGTTAGCTAGGGGTTAGATTCTGGGTAGGCAGGGACAGGCTAGGATAGGAAGGAGAAGACAACCAACAGCTAAATTCCAGGGAGAAGCTTGTCAGTGTAACGTGGCATTGACGGGCTCAATTGCCGCAACCCAGCCTTCCGCGGATCCAGAATGGAATACACTGACAGTGTATTCCCATATACCCGATATATACCCCCGATACCCATTCCAATGGTGTGCCCCCCCACCTTCACCCCAGAAATACCCTGCAAGTCCCCTAGCAATAGAATTGGGGCTATATACACCCACTATTTTTGCTACTGGTATATAGTGCCATTGTCTGACTGGGAATTCAAAGAATAAATTGGGGTTACAAATACCCTCATTTCTTGCTACTGCCATATAGTGCCAGTTTCTGACTGGTAATTCAAAGAATATATTGGGGTTACGTGCACCCACAATTTTTGCTACTGGTATATAGTGCCATTGTCTGACTGGGAATTCAAAGAATATATTGGGGTTACAAATACCCTCATTTCTTGCTACTGGTATATAGTGCCATTGTCTGACTGGGAATTCAAAGAATATATTGGGGTTACAAATACCCTCATTTCTTGCTACTGGTATATAGTGCCATTGTCTGACTGGGAATTCAAAGAATATATTGGGGTTACAAATACCCTCATTTCTTGCTACTGCCATATAGTGCCAGTTTCTGACTGGTAATTCAAAGAATATATTGGGGTTACGTGCACCCACAATTTTTGCTACTGGTATATAGTGCCATTGTCTGACTGGGAATTCAAAGAATATATTGGGGTTACAAATACCCTCATTTCTTGCTACTGCCATATAGTGCCAGTTTCTGACTGGTAATTCAAAGAATATATTGGTTATAAATACCCTCATTTCTTGCTACTGGTATATAGTGCCATTGTCTGACTGGGAATTCAAAGAATATATTGGGGTTATAAATACCCTCATTTCTTGCTACTGGTATATAGTGCCATTGTCTGACTGGGAATTCAAAGAATATATTGGGGTTACAAATACCCTCATTTCTTGCTACTGCCATATAGTGCCAGTTTCTGACTGGGAATTCAAAGAATATATTGGTGTTATAAATACCCTCATTTCTTGCTACTGGTATATAGTGCCATTGTCTGACTGGGAATTCAAAGAATATATTGGGGTTACAAATACCCTCATTTCTTGCTACTGCCATATAGTGCCAGTTTCTGACTGGTAATTCAAAGAATATATTGGGGTTACGTGCACCCACAATTTTTGCTACTGGTATATAGTGCCATTGTCTGACTGGGAATTCAAAGAATATATTGGGGTTACAAATACCCTCATTTCTTGCTACTGGTATATAGTGCCATTGTCTGACTGGGAATTCAAAGAATATATTGGGGTTACAAATACCCTCATTTCTTGCTACTGGTATATAGTGCCATTGTCTGACTGGGAATTCAAAGAATATATTGGGGTTACAAATACCCTCATTTCTTGCTACTGCCATATAGTGCCAGTTTCCGACTGGTAATTCAAAGAATATATTGGGGTTATAAATACCCTCATTTCTTGCTACTGGTATATAGTGCCATTGTCTGACTGGGAATTCAAAGAATATATTGGGGTTACAAATACCCTCATTTCTTGCTACTGGTATATAGTGCCATTGTCTGACTGGGAATTCAAAGAATATATTGGGGTTACAAATACCCTCATTTCTTGCTACTGGTATATAGTGCCATTGTCTGACTGGGAATTCAAAGAATATATTGGGGTTACAAATACCCTCATTTCTTGCTACTGCCATATAGTGCCAGTTTCTGACTGGTAATTCAAAGAATATATTGGGGTTACGTGCACCCACAATTTTTGCTACTGGTATATAGTGCCATTGTCTGATTGGGAATTCAAAGAATATATTGGGGTTATAAATACCCTCATTTCTTGCTACTGGTATATAGTGCCATTGTCTGACTGGGAATTCAAAGAATATATTGGGGTTATAAATACCCTCATTTCTTGCTACTGGTATATAGTGCCATTGTCTGACTGGTAATTCAAAGAATATATTGGGGTTACGTGCACCCACAATTTTTGCTACTGGTATATAGTGCCATTGTCTGACTGGGAATTCAAAGAATATATTGGGGTTACAAATACCCTCATTTCTTGCTACTGGTATATAGTGCCATTGTCTGACTGGGAATTCAAAGAATATATTGGGGTTACAAATACCCTCATTTCTTGCTACTGGTATATAGTGCCATTGTCTGACTGGGAATTCAAAGAATATATTGGGGTTACAAATACCCTCATTTCTTGCTACTGCCATATAGTGCCAGTTTCTGACTGGTAATTCAAAGAATATATTGGGGTTACGTGCACCCACAATTTTTGCTACTGGTATATAGTGCCATTGTCTGACTGGGAATTCAAAGAATATATTGGGGTTATAAATACCCTCATTTCTTGCTACTGGTATATAGTGCCATTGTCTGACTTGGAATTCAAAGAATATATTGGGGTTACAAATACCCTCATTTCTTGCTACTGCCATATAGTGCCAGTTTCTGACTGGGAATTCAAAGAATATATTGGGGTTACAAATACCCTCATTTCTTGCTACTGGTATATAGTGCCATTGTCTGACTGGGAATTCAAAGAATATATTGGGGTTACAAATACCCTCATTTCTTGCTACTGCCATATAGTGCCATTGTCTGACTGGGAATTCAAAGAATATATTGGGGTTACAAATACCCTCATTTCTTGCTACTGCCATATAGTGCCAGTTTCTGACTGGTAATTCAAAGAATATATTGGGGTTACGTGCACCCACAATTTTTGCTACTGGTATATAGTGCCATTGTCTGATTGGGAATTCAAAGAATATATTGGGGTTATAAATACCCTCATTTCTTGCTACTGGTATATAGTGCCATTGTCTGACTGGGAATTCAAAGAATATATTGGGGTTATAAATACCCTCATTTCTTGCTACTGGTATATAGTGCCATTGTCTGACTGGTAATTCAAAGAATATATTGGGGTTACGTGCACCCACAATTTTTGCTACTGGTATATAGTGCCATTGTCTGACTGGGAATTCAAAGAATATATTGGGGTTACAAATACCCTCATTTCTTGCTACTGGTATATAGTGCCATTGTCTGACTGGGAATTCAAAGAATATATTGGGGTTACAAATACCCTCATTTCTTGCTACTGGTATATAGTGCCATTGTCTGACTGGGAATTCAAAGAATATATTGGGGTTACAAATACCCTCATTTCTTGCTACTGCCATATAGTGCCAGTTTCTGACTGGTAATTCAAAGAATATATTGGGGTTACGTGCACCCACAATTTTTGCTACTGGTATATAGTGCCATTGTCTGACTGGGAATTCAAAGAATATATTGGGGTTATAAATACCCTCATTTCTTGCTACTGGTATATAGTGCCATTGTCTGACTTGGAATTCAAAGAATATATTGGGGTTACAAATACCCTCATTTCTTGCTACTGCCATATAGTGCCAGTTTCTGACTGGTAATTCAAAGAATATATTGGGGTTACGTGCACCCACAATTTTTGCTACTGGTATATAGTGCCATTGTCTGACTGGGAATTCAAAGAATATATTGGGGTTACGTGCACCCACAATTTTTGCTACTGGTATATAGTGCCAATTTCTAACTGGGAATTCAAAATGCGCAAGGCTCCCGGAAAGGGACGTGGACGAGGCCGTGGGCGAGGTCGGGGGAATGGTTCTGGGGAGCAAGGTAGCATTGAAGCCACAGGGCGTCCCGTGCCTACTCCTGTGGGGCAGCAAGCATTGCACCACTCCACAGTGCCAGGGTTGCTTGCCACATTAACTAAACTGCAGGGTACAAACCTTAGTAGGCCCGAGAACCAGGAACAGGTCTTGCAATGGCTGTCAGAGAACGCTTACAGCACATTGTCCAGCAGCCAGTCAGACTCTGCCTCCTCTCCTCCTATTACCCAACAGTCTTGTCCTCCTTCCTCCCAAAATTCCCAAGCTTCACAGAACAATAACCCCAACTGTCCCTGCTCCCCAGAGCTGTTCTCCGCTCCTTTCATTGTCCCTCAACCTGCCTCTCCACGTCACGATTCCATGAACCCAACAGAGGAGCATCTGTGTCCAGATGCTCAAACACTAGAGTCTCCTCCATCTCCGTTCGATTTGGTGGTGGATGACCAGCAACCCACCCTCATCGACGATGATGTGACGCAGTTGCCGTCAGGGCATCCAGTTGACCGGCGCATTGTGCGGGAGGAGGAGATGAGACAGGAGTTGGAAGAGGAAGTGGTGGATGATGAGGACACTGACCCGACCTGGACAGGGGGGATGTCAAGCGGGGAAAGTAGTGTGGATGTTGAGGCAGGTGCAGCACCAAAAAGGGTAGCTAGAGGCAGAGGTCAGCAGCTTAGGCGAAGCCAGGCCACACCCGGAATCTCCCAAGATGTTCCAGTTCGTACCCAGCCCTGAAAAACTCCCACCTCGAGGGCACGTTTCTCGAAGGTGTGGAGTTTTTTCAAGGAATGCGCCGAGGACAGATATAGTGTTGTCTGCACAATTTGCCTCTCGAAATTGATTAGGGGCTCTGAGAAGAGCAACCTGTCCACCACTTCAATGCGCCGTCATTTGGAATCCAAGCACTGGAATCAGTGGCAGGCAGCAACGGCAGGACAAAGGCCGCCTGCCGTTCACGCCACTGCCACTGCCTCTGCCACTGCCTCTGCCACTGCCACTGCTGACTGTGCTGGCGATGCACTCCAGAGGACGAGCCAGGACACCACTTCATCTGCCTCCGCCACTTTGTTGACTTCTCCCTCATCCTCCCCTGTTCCTGTCTTATCTCCTTCTCCTGCACCATCAAAGGCACCATCAGGCGCTTCTTTACAACAACCCACCATCTCTCAGACATTGGAGCGGCGGCAGAAATACACTGCTAACCACCCACACGCGCAAGCCTTGAACGCCAACATCGCTAAACTGCTGGCCCAGGAGATGTTGGCGTTCCGGCTTGTTGAAACTCCCGCCTTCCTGGACCTGATGGCAACTGCGGCACCTCGCTATGCCGTCCCTAGCCGTCACTACTTCTCCCGGTGTGCCGTCCCCGACTTGCACCAGCACGTGTCACTCAACATCAGGCGGGCCCTTAGTTCCGCGCTTTGCACAAAGGTCCACTTGACCACCGACGCGTGGACAAGTGCATGCGGACAGGGACGCTACATTTCACTGACGGCACACTGGGTGAATGTAGTTGAGGCTGGGACTGCTTCCCAAACTGGCCCGGTGTACCTCGTCTCCCCGCCTAACATTCCTGGCAGGGACACGAGAAGAACACCCCCCTCCTCCTCCTCCTCTACCGCCTCCTCCTCCGCCACCGCCTCCTCCTCCGCTGTTAGATTGACCCCAGCTACGAGTTGGAAACGTTGCAGCACTGGCGTTGGTAGACGTCAGCAGGCTGTGCTGAAGCTGATCAGCTTGGGGGACAGACAGCACACTGCCTCCGAGGTGAGGGATGCCCTCCTCGATGAGACGGCAATATGGTTTGAGCCGCTGCACCTGGGCCCAGGCATGGTCGTTTGTGATAACGGCCGGAACCTGGTAGCAGCTCTGGAGCTTGCCGGACTCCAACATGTTCCATGCCTGGCCCACGTCTTCAACCTAGTGGTGCAACGTTTCCTAAAGAGCTACCCCAATGTTCCAGAGCTACTGGTGAAAGTGCGGCGCATGTGCGCCCACTTTCGCAAGTCGACAGTAGCCGCTGCTAGCTTAAAATCTCTCCAGCAACGCCTGCGTGTGCCACAACACCGGCTTTTGTGCGACGTCCCCACACGCTGGAACTCAACGTTTCAGATGTTGAATAGAGTGGTTGAGCAGCAGAGACCTTTGATGGAATACCAGCTACAAAACCCTAGGGTGCCACAAAGTCAGCTGCCTCAGTTTCACATCCATGAGTGGCCATGGATGAGAGACCTTTGTGACATCCTACGGGTCTTTGAGGAGTCCACAAGGAGGGTGAGCTCTGAGGATGCGATGGTGAGCCTTACAATCCCGCTCTTGTGTGTTCTGAGAGAATCCCTGATTGACATCAGGGATAACTCAGATCACACAGAGGAGTCAGGGATAGCATCCGATCCGTCACAGCTGGAGAGTAGGTCCACACATCTGTCCGCTTCACTGCGTTTAATGGAGGAGGAGGAGGAGGAGGAGGAAGAAGAGTTGTCCGATGATGTGATGGTGATACAGGAGGCTTCCGGGCAACTTCGAATCGTCCCATTGTTGCAGCGCGGATGGGTAGACATGGAGGATGAGGAGGAAATGGAGATTGAACTTTCCGGTGGGGCCAGAGGAGTCATGCCAACTAACACTGTGGCAGACATGGCTGAGTTCATGTTGGGGTGCTTTACAACCGACAAGCGTATTGTCAAAATCATGGAGGACAACCAGTACTGGATCTTTGCTATCCTTGACCCCCGGTATAAAAACAACATCTCGTCTTTTATTCCGGTAGAGGGGAGGGCCAATCGCATCAATGCTTGCCACAGGCAATTGGTGCAGAATATGATGGAGATGTTTCCAGCATGTGACGTTGGCGGCAGGGAGGGCAGTTCCTCCAGTAGGCAACCAAGTTCTCACCGGTCCACACAAACGAGGGGCACACTGTCTAAGGTCTGGGACACCTTGATGGCACCCCCTCGCCAAAGTGCCGCCACGGAGGGTCCTAGTGTCACCAGGCGTGAGAAGTATAGGCGCATGTTGCGGGAATACCTTTCTGACCACAGCCCTGTCCTCTCCGACCCCTCTGCGCCCTACACGTATTGGGTGTCAAAGTTGGACCTGTGGCTTGAACTTGCCCTATATGCCTTGGAGGTGCTGTCCTGTCCTGCCGCCAGCGTCCTATCTGAGAGGGTGTTCAGTGCAGCCGGTGGCATCATCACTGACAAGCGCACCCGTCTGTCAGCTGAGAGTGCCGACCGGCTCACTTTGATAAAAATGAACCACCACTGGATAGAGCCTTCATTTTTGTGCCCACCTGTGTAAAGCACCCCAACATGAAACTCCATGTCTGTACTCAACCTCTCCAATTCCTCCGCATCCTCATACTCATCCACCATAAGCGTTGCACAATTCTGCTAATACTAGGCTCCCTCCACCCTGATTTCCCCCAACTCTGCTGGTTAGAGGCTCCCTCCACCCTGATTTCCACCAACTCTGCTGGTTAGAGGCTCCCTCCACCCTGCTTTCCCACAACTCTGCTGGTTAGAGGCTCCCTCCACCCTGCTTTCCCACAACTCTGCTGGTTAGAGGCTCCCTCCACCCTGCTTTCCCACAACTCTGCTGGTTAGAGGCTCCCTCCACCCTGATTTCCACCAACTCTGCTGGTTAGAGGCTCCCTCCACCCTGCTTTCCCACAACTCTGCTGGTAAGAGGCTCCCTCCACCCTGATTTCCACCAACTCTGCTGGTTAGAGGCTCCCTCCACCATGAATTGGTCCAAACTGGGCTGTTTAGAGGCTCCCTCCACCATGAATTGGTCCAAACTGGGGTTTTTAGAGGCTCCCTCCACCATGAATTGGTCCAAACTGGGCTGTTTAGAGGCTCCCTCCACCATGAATTGGTCCAAACTGGGGTTTTTAGAGGCTCCCTCCACCATGAATTGGTCCAAACTGGGGTTTTTAGAGGCTCCCTCCACCATGAATTTGCCCAAACTCTGCTGGTTAGAGGCTCAATCCACCCTGATTTTCAAAACAAATGTTGGTGCCAACCTCAACTTACTACAAGGGCCAAATTCACTGCTGGTGACAAGCTCTCCTCACTGCAAGTGCCAAATACACATGTTTCAAGGTGTTTTCCTACTGTCAGAGAGGTGGTATTGAGTGTGTAAAGTGTGTAGTTGTTAGGCTGTGATGTTGGGGTAATAGAGGGTCTTTGGTGTGTTAGATGCCCCCAGACATGCTTCCCCTGCTGTCCCAGTGTCATTCCAGAGGTGTTGGCATCATTTCCTGGGGTGTCATAGTGGACTTGGTGACCCTCCAGACACGGATTTGGGTTTCCCCCTTAACGAGTATCTGTTCCCCATAGACTATAATGGGGTTCGAAACCCGTTCGAACACACGAACATTGAGCGGCTGTTCGAATCGAATTTCGAACCTCGAACATTTTAGTGTTCGCTCATCTCTAATAAAGATATTTAATTTCTCAGAAAATAATAAAACTTACCTTACTGGACACCCGCTGAGTCCTGAGGCTGATGTGTGTCTCCATGCTAGAGGCCTCTGGAGCAGGACCTGTGATGATGTCACTACACCACGCCCCATGCACAGGTCCTGCTCCGTCTTCTATGCAGTGACATCTACTAAAGCTCCCTGCTCTATAATAAATGTCCATGACCACAGTATTGGCGTGTGTAGCACGTCAATTCACTTGTATCTAGGGCTCCCCTGATCCGGATCATCAGACCAAAGGGAATTGCAAGCCCTTGCTTCCTATAAATATTATTTCCACAAGATGAATGCTGTATTGGGTAAAAAAATTCAAGAGGGAAACCATTGTTTTTTTCACTTCACATCCCATAAAAATTTGGATAGAAAGGTATCAAAGCAACAAACTTTCACCACAATGGTATAAATAAAAAATACATCTGGCCCAGTAAGAATGGACACCTTATGAAAAATAAGACTCCTTATTAAATAATGAAAATTGAAAAATGGCGGCGACGGGAAGCAGTGAAAAGGCAGGGTGAAATTTTGACAGTTAAAGTCCAGTTATAATAACATATAGAGGCGTTAAACTCCCTTGCTGTCCCCCTTCTTAACCACAGCTGGATGGATATTGTGGGACTTTCTGCACCCACAGTTTAATCAGGGTACCCTAGCTGTTAGCCCTGGTTGCATGGTCAGTGAAAATAAAGAAACACATGCCAAATTTATTTTTATGTTGAACCCTGTAGATTGATGAGAGTTGTGCACTACACAGTGAATAGTGTCTTTTTTTTTTTTTTTTTTTTAACCATATAGGGACAAAAAATTTCCTAATGGTGATTGCCATCCATGATGCCAGCTGCTACCTTCTACCAGTGCGTGGCACAAGAGCCACCATATCACGGGTGTTAGGCATTCAGGCATATACTACACTAGAGTACAGGTCACCCTGAGACATACTGTGGGTACTAGAAGAAAATCAGAAAAAGTCCTTTCTCTTTGACAATGTGGCAGAGAACAGAGAAAGTTCTACCTCTGAAATTGTATAGTTCCAGGGCAGTACTTGCCTGGTGATGTGCCACTCACTTAGAAAAAATTCCATCTATAGAAAAGGTATGCTCAAAAACCACAATATACACTTCCAAACATGGTCTTTGTACAAAGGAGTGCTTCCACATATATTACACCATTTCAAAATAATAAACTTTTAAATTAATTTAACCCCTTCCCGCCGATGGCACTTTTTGACTTCCTGACCAAGCTCGATTTTTCAAAACTGACATGTGTCACTTTATGTGGCAATAACTTTGGAACGCTTTAACTTACCAAAGTGATTTTAAGATTGTTTTTTCGTAACACATTGTACTTCATGTTAGTGGTAAATTTTGGTTGATATGTTTTGTGTTTAATTATAAAAAAATTGGAAATTTGGTGGAAATTTTGAAAAATATGCATTTTATAAAGTTTGAAATGATGTGCATTGCATACAGATAGTCAGACCGCCAAAATTATATCATAAATCTCATGTCCCAGATCTCTGCTTTATGTCGGCATCAAACTTTAGTCACCCTTTTAATTTTTACGGACATTATAAGATTTACAAGTGAAACAACAATATTCAAAATTTTCAAGAAATTTCCATAACCCATTTTTTAAAGGGCCTAATCCAGTTATGAAAGCGTTTTGAAAGACCCTTGTATTAAAGCCCCCCATAAATCACCCCATTTTCAAAACTGCACCCCTTAAATAAGCCAAAACAACATATACCTAGTAATTTAACCCTATAAGTGCTTAACAGGAATTAATACAAAATGGAGGTGAAATTTTCAAATTTGAATTTATTTTACTAATATTTTCGTTTAGCCCTAGAATTTGCACATTCACAAGGGGTTAAAGGAGAAAACGCATCCCACAATTTGTTAGGCAAGTTCTCCCGACTACCATAGTACCCCACTTGTGGGTGTAAACTAATATATGGACGCACAGCGAGACGCAGGAGGGAAGGCGCGCCAAAGAGCTTTTAGAGGGCAGATCTGGCTGTGATCAGTTTCAGGAACCATGTCGCATTTACAAAGCCCTTGAGGAGTCAAAACAGTGGAAACCTCTAGAAAGTGACCCCATTTTGAAAACCGCACCCCTCAATTTATCAAGTGATGTAGTGAGCATTAGTAACCCCGAAGTGAATATGTAAGCTGTGCGGAGTAAATTGGGTACACCAAATCCCATTCTATTTTCCCACCAGCTCCTATGACGTGGATGGGGAAGAGGGGCATTCTGGGGGATCAGCGCTGCTATATTATCTCTCATAAGCTCTAAATATGGGGTGTCCCCTGAAAACGCTCGCACAGCTTACACATTTCCTTCTAGTCGCAGCCACTTATGTCCTAATGATTTGGCGACTTTTGGGGTTTTTGTCTTCACATTGTACAAGGTAGATTTTTAATCTTTATTTTCTGGCAATGTGGCCATATGAGGGCTTGGTGTTTGCGGTATTAGATGTACTTTTCAATGCCACCATTTTGGGGCCTGTAACTTATTGACTACATTTTATTAACTCTTTCTGGGTGGGATGTAAAAGGAAACATCAATTCTGGCATTGCTTTTTAGCATTTTTTTTTTTTCCCGTGCAGCGTACAGCATAAGTAACATGTTACCTTTATTCTGCGGGTCGGTACGGTTACGGCGATACCTCATTTATATGATTTTTTAATGCGTTGCTATTTGTGCAGAATAGAATTCAATTCAGGGAAAAAAATCTATTGTTTTTGCATCGCCATCTTCTGAAAGGCATAACGTTTTTATTTTTCGCTAGACAGAGCTGGTTGAGGGCTTATTTTTTGCGGGAAGACCTCTTCTTTTTATTGGTACCATTTTGGTTTTCATCTAACCATTTGATTACTTTTTATTGAGCATTTTGTAAGGGAAAGGTGGTGAATAATCATTATTTTGTGCGGTTTTCTACGTTTTTTTTTTACGACATTCGCCGTTCGGGTTAAATAATGTTTTAATTTTATTGTTCAGGTTATTACGGACGCGGCAATACCAAATATGTAATGTTTTTTTCTATTTTTCTTTATTTTACATAATAAAACATTTTATATGGGGAAAAAGGGATTTTTGGGGCATTATTTATTTATCATTTATTTTAAACTTATTTAAACTTTTTTATTTTGACTTTTTTTTCACTTTTTTTTTCTGTCCCCATGGGGGATTGAAGCAGTGATCGGCTGATCACTGCTTCAATAGAGATACGCTGCAATACACGTGTTACACGTGTATTGCAGTGTATAGGAAGCTGTCAGCCTGTGTAGACGCACAGGCTGACAGCTTCATTTACGGCAGGATCGGCCAGGCGCGAGGACGGGGTAAGTGAAGGGGCAGACCCGGGGTCACTGATCAGACCCCGGGCTGCCCCCTACGAACACCGGCACCCCCCGAAACCGGCGCGGGGGGTGCCGATCGGCACCATATGACATTGTAACCCCGGAGGTGCCGGTGGTCATGTTGATCACCGGCATCTCAGGGGTTAACACCCGCGATCGGACCCGGTTCCGACCGCGGGTGTTACGGGGCATTGTCAGCCGTGTATTACGGCTGACACCCGCTGTGCATGGTGCGCACACAGTTTCTGTGTGCGCACCATGCATCCGCAGTAATAGTACGGCGGTTTGCGGGAAGCCCTTCCCTGCAGCGCCGTACTATTACGGCGAATGTCGGGAAGGGGTTAATCAGTACTATTAATTTATCATTTCATTTTTAAAATTTAAATATTGGTGTTTTTTTCTGCACAATTTTCTGCTAAGGCACATGCCTTGGTTCTTAGAAATCATCCATGTAGAATAAGGCTTCAAAGTCCCTTCACTTCCAAGCCCTAACGTATTTAGTCAGCAGCATTATTGCTACTTGGAGAGAATTTTAATTACAGGAGAATAGTCCAATAAAAGTTGAGGTGTCTTTCTCTACTTTTATGCTCTGTGTGAAAAATGACTGCACTGATGGGAGCTCCTAGGACAGTTGAATGAGGAGCTCCTCCTTAAAATGGTTATCTGGAATTAGAAAACATCACTGCTATATTTCAGAAAGAGCTCCTTTTCCTTTTCTGAAGTAGTGACATTACGTCTCTTGCCATGCTGCTGTTCATCACCTTCCAGTTGTGTTTGATGTTAGGAAAATATTCAGAGATAGCAAGAGTTAGGGTTAGTTTATTATCAGTTTCTGTTTACAAGCATCTCCATCTTGTGAATGCCATCACCATCATCCATTGTTTCCATCTTCAATATACTGAACCATCCTGGTATCACTTCAGTCAACGATTGGTAGGTTCCAATTTTCTTGTATATTATTTGATAACTGATATTACTGTGATATGTGCACTATAAATTCCTGTTTTATTGGCTGTCCAGTTGTTGCATAATTTAGCCACAATGTAAGCTCTGGGGATAGCTAACCACTGGCAGACAGTTAGTATACCTTCTAAAGATGATAGCTATATTTGAAGTGGAGTTGTGCCATCTAATATAAAAAAACAAAACAACTTGAGAGTCTTCAGTAGTTGATACCTTTTTTAATGGCTAACTAATAATAATAAAAAAAAAGGTATCAACTACTGAAGACTCTCAAGTTTTTTGTTTTTCATATTTCATATCCACTGGCTAACACGGTACAAAAATATACTTTTGCCATCTAGTGATTAACTGGCATGTTTACACCAGCATGCTTTCTAAGCTCCTCAAAAAAAAAATCCCTTTAAGCCTTAAGTCTCTCCTAAATGGGAGTATTCTGCTTTATATTTTCCCTCAGTATTTGTAAGCCAAGGAACGGAACCTAAGCATGGAACAAATCATAGCATTAAAGTTTTCTCTGCGAGTTCCACTATTGGGTTAGAAGTATTGATGGAAAATACTGAACAGAATACTGCTGTCTTAATGGGTCTTTAGGCTGCTGTATACCATCATTTTGATACTTCCAAATTGGCTACGTGAATAAAAAGTTCTTACTAAATATATACAAAATGACTTTCTAAAGCATTTTGAAATAGTAAAAGAAAATAGCAATAGTGAAAAAAAATACTAACAACGTGTTAAAATCGTTGTCTGGGAATTTTTAGGAGCTATCCTTATCATACTATAAATATCTGGTCAGTGTAGAAACATAGGCAGTGGCTGCACAGATCAGATGTTATGAGGTAAGTTTTTGTGGTCGGGCAGTGTTCTCATATCACACTGTGGTAAGGATTATGATCTTTGATATTCAATATAGTCTGTCTGTTGGATGGCTAGAAATAGTTAACCAACTTCTTTTTTCCCACAGAAATCTTTGATATTTTGAAAAAGAGCGTAATCCACATTGAAGGAACTGTAGAGGGCTTTATTTCTGTTTTACTAGAGTCACCAAATGTCCAAGCTGATAGAGATGTATTAAGATGCAAGCAAGAAGCACTGCTAATTATTGCTTGTATTGCTTACCTTATGGAAGACAAGTAAGTTTTTCTTGAGACGTTGGGTTGCCCCATGTAGTGCGATAAAAGAGCCCAAATCAACTTGTCCCCTTACATATTTTCCAATCTAGTTTAAAAAATCCTTTGAAGAGGAAACCTGCATATGGCTCCACCTTAAACCCCTTCTGAGTGACATTTTTTTATTTTCGTTTTTGACTCCCCACCTTCCAACTTAATGACGGCTTATTGTTTGCAGTGTAAATTGTTCTTCATAGTTGTACCATTTATTATTCTGTACAATTAAGCTTGGATTGTCTCTTGCCTTTAATGGGACCTACAGGACCGTTTGTTTTATAGGCAGTGGAGGTCTAGTAACAGGAGGTGTAACAATCATGGTCGCAGGAGGTGCGACCACAGTGGTACGGGGCCCTGGAGCAATGTGATAGTGATTGTGGAAAGCCTAGTATTATGTGATGGCTGTATGTGCCAGGCCACTTTCCAATGGGAGGTGATTAAATATAACTAATATTTATACACTCCTGGAGCTCCAACGGCTCTCAGCATCTTCTTTGGGGCTCTTCCAGTTAGTGACTGAGGTCAAACATCCGAGATGTCACTGCTGGGGCCTGTGATTGGGCCCCAGTAGTCACGTGGGGGGCACACCAGCATATTGATGTCAGTGCATTCTGTGTGATGGTAGAGGAGAACCGAAGAGAATGCTGAAGACAACCGGATGAAGAGAATGCTGAAGACAACCGGATGAAGCGAGAATGCCCAGGAAAGGTGAGGTAAGTATGTGGAGCATATTATACTCTGTGGTGGTCACTGTGGAGCATTATATTGTGTGGGGTCCACCATGGTCCATATTATACTCTGTGGGGGCTACGGTGAAGCACATTAAACTGTGTGGGGCCCCTTCATTATTTACATCAAACCCCATCTGTTTTATAGCAGATATGTGATATTATCACAGGCTGTAATTACATTACAAGGTAACTATAAAACAAATCTGTGCCAAGTGGTGAGAGCGCTCTCAAAAGCACCATGGACCCTTCAAACAGTTGATCAGCAGGGGCCCTGGGTGTTAGATCTCCACTGATCTCCTAGAACCTTTAGGGGATGTTTACACTTTCCACCGTGCAAAATTCCGCACGGCTAGCTGCAACGGGATGCCAATGAATGCATCGGCATTTCGTTGCGGCATCCAGCTCCTGATTAGGCCCAAATGAATAGGCCTAAACAGCATACTTTCTAAGCTCCTGAAAAAAATCAGGAGCATTTCTCGAGCCACAGACACTGTAGCTGAATCAGCCACAGAGTGTGTGACAAGGTAGGGAATTTTGCTTCTATTTTCCACTACTAGCTAGTTTTTGCTGGTGGATTTTGAGACGGATTCCGCATCAAAATCCACCTGCAAAAAACTCTGTGTGAACGTACCCTTAGACTGTTAGGACCTCACAGATCCCAGTATTGATTACGTGCTGGGCACTGTTCACTCACCATATTCTTGATAACCACAGTTGTGGGTATTATAGTTGTATGGGCCATGTTAATTTTAACAATTCCAGGGGCCATGCCTCCCACTTGCCATACATAGCGTACAGGTGGGTTTATGTAGTGTAGTATTGTGCATTGTATGAACATTTAATTTAATTAAAAATATAACTCATCACAAAAAGAAAATAGCCCTCATATGTCTGTGTGAATGTAAAAATAATAAAGTTATAGCTCTTTAAAGGCATAGCATAAAAACTTGAAATGATTAACAATGTTCACAGTGGGACAGTGGAAAGGTTTTAACCTCTTCCCGACATTTGCCGTAATAGTACGGCGCTGTCGTGTGTGCGCACCCTGCCTTGCGGTTGTCAGCCGTATATTATGGCTGACACTGTTCTGTAACACCCGCGGTCGGAACCGGGTCTGATCTTGGGTGTTAACCCTGAGATGCTGTGGTCAAACATAGCAGTGGCATCTCAGGGGTTTCTGTATGTGCTGGGACCCGATCAGCATCCCCCGTGACGTTTTCGGAGGGGTGCCGGTGTTTCTAATGGGCAGCCCAGGGTCTGATCAGTGACCCCGGGTCTGTCCCTTCCCTTCCCTGCTACGTACCTGATTAATCCTGCCAGAAATGGAAGCTGCCAGCCCATGCATCTGCACAGGCTGACAGTCTCCTATACACTGCAATACATGTGTAGTGCAGGGTATATGTAATGAAGCAGCGATCAGAAGATCACTGCTTGAATTCCCCATAGGCCACAACAACCAAAGATATGTGGCCATAAATAGTTGAACAATAATAGGTAAAATACAAAATATTTATTTAGTCATATATCATAAAATAACAGCAGATGGTAAAGAACATGATCCGGACAACACAACACCAGAGAAACATATAAGGCAGGTGAAAATATAGATAAATATCATGCATAATATATCATAGAATATATAATTGCAGACATAATAGGCATAACAGGTACAAAAAATCAAATCTATGCACACACAAAGTCAGACAGTAAAATACTGGACAGATGGGTGTAAAATAGATGAATAGTAGATGAATATATAGCTAGCTCCAGAGACAAACACCTGGACATATATCTAACTCCTTCAATAGCTAAGGATTTTAATCCACAACAAGTAACAGAAAGTAAATAATACCAAATGGTATCTAAGCCAAATAACAAGGAGTAAATACATGTACACACTATATCTTTTTAAATACCATGCCCATAAGTGGCATGGTACCCTCCGGGTACCCGCATTTGTGGTGCATCTCTTTCAGGGCAGGTGTTGCAGATATGGCTACAGGTACTTAACCCCTCAGTACTTTGGATCTATGTTTGTTATGCTGGCTCTTTTTTGACTAGGCATGTATACTCTTATACCACTTATGGGCATGGTATTTAAAAAGATATAGTGTGTACATGTATTTACTCCTTGTTATTTGGCTTAGACACCATTTGGTATTATTTACTTTCTGTTACTTGTTGTGGATTAAAATCCTTAGCTATTGAAGGAGTTAGATACATGTCCAGGTGTTTGTCTCTGGAGCTAGCTATATATTCATCTACTATTCATCTATTTTACACCCAGTATTTTACTGTCTGACTTTGTGTGTGCATAGATTTGATTTTTTGTACCTGTTATGCCTATTATGTCTGCAATTATATATTCTATGATATATTATGCATGATATTTATCTATATTTTCACCTGCCTTATATGTTTCTCTGGTGTTGTGTTGTCCGGATCATGTTCTTTACCAACTGCTGTTATTTTATGATATATGACTAAATAAATATTTTGTATTTTACCTATTATTGTTCAACTATTTATGGCCACATATCTTTGGTTGTTGTGGTGTTTGAGTGCTGCTTTTGTGGCCTATTGGTGTTGATTAGAGATGAGCGAACACTAAAATGTTCAAGGTTCGAAATTCGATTCGAACAGCCGCTCAATGTTCGTGTGTTCGAATGGGTTTCGAACCCCATTATAGTCTATGGGGAACAGATACTCGTTAAGGGGGAAACCCAAATCCGTGTCTGGAGGGTCACCAAGTCCACTATGACACCCCAGGAAATGATGCCAACACCTCTGGAATGACACTGGGACAGCAGGGGAAGCATGTCTGGGGGCATCTAACACACCAAAGACCCTCTATTACCCCAACATCACAGCCTAACAACTACACACTTTACACACTCAATACCACATCTCTGACAGTAGGAAAACACCTTGAAACATGTGTATTTGGCACTTGCAGTGAGGAGAGCTTGTCACCAGCAGTGAATTTGGCCCTTGTAGTAAGTTGAGGTTGGCACCAACATTTGTTTTGAAAATCAGGGTGGATTGAGCCTCTAACCAGCAGAGTTTGGGCAAATTCATGGTGGAGGGAGCCTCTAAACACCCCAGTTTGGGCAAATTCATGGTGGAGGGAGCCTCTAAAAACCCCAGTTTGGACCAATTCATGGTGGAGGGAGCCTCTAACCAGCCCAGTGTGGGCAAATTCATGGTGGAGGGAGCCTCTAAAAAACCCAGTTTGGACCAATTCATGGTGGAGGGAGCCTCTAACCAGCCCAGTTTGGGCAAATTCATGGTGGAGGGAGCCTCTAAAAAACCCAGTTTGGACCAATTCATGGTGGAGGGAGCCTCTAACCAGCCCAGTTTGGGCAAATTCATGGTGGAGGGAGCCTCTAAAAAACCCAGTTTGGACCAATTCATCGTGGAGGGAGCCTCTAACCAGCCCAGTTTGGGCAAATTCATGGTGGAGGGAGCCTCTAAACAGCCCAGTTTGGGCAAATTCATGGTGGAGGGAACCTCTAAACAGCCCAGTTTGGGCAAATTCATGGTGGAGGGAGCCTCTAACCAGCCCAGTTTGGACCAATTAATGGTGGAGGGAGCCTCTAACCAGCCCAGTTTGGGCAAATTCATGGTGGAGGGAGCCTCTAAACAGCCCAGTTTGGACTAATTCATGGTGGAGGGAGCCTCTAACCAGCCCAGTTTGGACCAATTCATGGTGGAGGGAGCCTCTAAACAGCCCAGTTTGGGCAAATTCATGGTGGAGGGAGCCTCTAACCAGCCCAGTTTGGACCAATTCATGGTGGAGGGAGCCTCTAACCAGCCCAGTTTGGACCAATTAATGGTGGAGGGAGCCTCTAAACAGCCAAGTTTGGACCAATTCATGGTGGAGGGAGCCTCTAAAAACCCCAGTTTGGACCAATTCATGGTGGAGGGAGCCTCTAACCAGCCCAGTTTGGGCAAATTCATGGTGGAGGGAGCCTCTAAACAGCCCAGTTTGGGCAAATTCATGGTGGAGGGAGCCTCTAACCAGCCCAGTTTGGACCAATTAATGATGGAGGGAGCCGCTAAACAGCCCAGTTTGGACCAATTCATGGTGGAGGGAGCCTCTAAAAACCCCAGTTTGGACCAATTCATGGTGGAGGGAGCCTCTAAAAAACCCAGTTTGGACCAATTCATGGTGGAGGGAGCCTCTAACCAGCCCAGTTTGGACCAATTAATGGTGGAGGGAGCCTCTAAACAGCCAAGTTTGGACCAATTCATGGTGGAGGGAGCCTCTAAAAACCCCAGTTTGGACCAATTCATGGTGGAGGGAGCCTCTAACCAGCCCAGTTTGGGCAAATTCATGGTGGAGGGAGCCTCTAAACAGCCCAGTTTGGGCAAATTCATGGTGGAGGGAGCCTCTAAACAGCCCAGTTTGGGCAAATTCATGGTGGAGGGAGCCTCTAAAAACCCCAGTTTGGACCAATTCATGGTGGAGGGAGCCTCTAAAAACCCCAGTTTGGACCAATTCATGGTGGAGGGAGCCTCTAAAAAACCCAGTTTGGACCAATTCATGGTGGAGGGAGCCTCTAAACAGCCCAGTTTGGGCAAATTCATGGTGGAGGGAGCCTCTAAAAACCCCAGTTTGGACCAATTCATGGTGGAGGGAGCCTCTAAAAACCCCAGTTTGGACCAATTCATGGTGGAGGGAGCCTCTAAAAACCCCAGTTTGGACCAATTCATGGTGGAGGGAGCCTCTAAAAAACCCAGTTTGGACCAATTCATGGTGGAGGGAGCCTCTAACCAGCCCAGTTTGGACCAATTCATGGTGGAGGGAGCCTCTAAAAACCCCAGTTTGGACCAATTCATGGTGGAGGGAGCCTCTAAACAGCCCAGTTTGGACCAATTCATGGTGGAGGGAGCCTCTAAAAACCCCAATTTGGACCAATTCATGGTGGAGGGAGCCTCTAACCAGCCCAGTTTGGACCAATTCATGGTGGAGGGAGCCTCTAACCAGCCCAGTTTGGGCAAATTCATGGTGGAGGGAGCCTCTAAAAACCCCAATTTGGACCAATTCATGGTGGAGGGAGCCTCTAAACAGCCCAGTTTTGGCAAATTCATGGTGGAGGGAGCCTCTAAAAACCCCAGTTTGGACCAATTCATGGTGGAGGGAGCCTCTAACCAGCCCAGTTTGGGCAAATTCATGGTGGAGGGAGCCTCTAACCAGCAGAGTTGGTGGAAATCAGGGTGGAGGGAGCCTCTAACCAGCAGAGTTGGGGGAAATCATGTTGGAGGGAGCCTAGTATTAGCAGAATTGTGCAACGCTTATGGTGGATGAGTATGAGGATGCGGAGGAATTGGAGAGGTTGAGTACAGACATGGAGTTTCATGTTGGGGTGCTTTACACAGGTGGGCACAAAAATGAAGGCTCTATCCAGTGGTGGTTCATTTTTATCAAAGTGAGCCGGTCGGCACTCTCAGCTGACAGACGGGTGCGCTTGTCAGTGATGATGCCACCGGCTGCACTGAACACCCTCTCAGATAGGACGCTGGCGGCAGGACAGGACAGCACCTCCAAGGCATATAGGGCAAGTTCAAGCCACAGGTCCAACTTCGACACCCAATACGTGTAGGGCGCAGAGGGGTCGGAGAGGACAGGGCTGTGGTCGGAAAGGTATTCCCGCAACATGCGCCTATACTTCTCACGCCTGGTGACACTAGGACCCTCCGTGGCGGCACTTTGGCGAGGGGGTGCCATCAAGGTGTCCCAGACCTTAGACAGTGTGCCCCTCGTTTGTGTGGACCGGTGAGAACTTGGTTGCCTACTGGAGGAACTGCCCTCCCTGCCGCCAACGTCACATGCTGGAAACATCTCCATCATATTCTGCACCAATTGCCTGTGGCAAGCATTGATGCGATTGGCCCTCCCCTCTACCGGAATAAAAGACGAGATGTTGTTTTTATACTGGGGGTCAAGGATAGCAAAGATCCAGTACTGGTTGTCCTCCATGATTTTGACAATACGCTTGTCGGTTGTAAAGCACCCCAACATGAACTCAGCCATGTCTGCCACAGTGTTAGTTGGCATGACTCCTCTGGCCCCACCGGAAAGTTCAATCTCCATTTCCTCCTCATCCTCCATGTCTACCCATCCGCGCTGCAACAATGGGACGATTCGAAGTTGCCCGGAAGCCTCCTGTATCACCATCACATCATCGGACAACTCTTCTTCCTCCTCCTCCTCCTCCTCCTCCTCCTCCATTAAACGCAGTGAAGCGGACAGATGTGTGGACCTACTCTCCAGCTGTGACGGATCGGATGCTATCCCTAACTCCTCTGTGTGATCTGAGTTATCCCTGATGTCAATCAGGGATTCTCTCAGAACACACAAGAGCGGGATTGTAAGGCTCACCATCGCATCCTCAGAGCTCACCCTCCTTGTGGACTCCTCAAAGACCCGTAGGATGTCACAAAGGTCTCTCATCCATGGCCACTCATGGATGTGAAACTGAGGCAGCTGACTTTGTGGCACCCTAGGGTTTTGTAGCTGGTATTCCATCAAAGGTCTCTGCTGCTCAACCACTCTATTCAACATCTGAAACGTTGAGTTCCAGCGTGTGGGGACGTCGCACAAAAGCCGGTGTTGTGGCACATGCAGGCGTTGCTGGAGAGATTTTAAGCTAGCAGCGGCTACTGTCGACTTGCGAAAGTGGGTGCACATGCGCCACACTTTCACCAGTAGCTCTGGAACATTGGGGTAGCTCTTTAGGAAACGTTGCACCACTAGGTTGAAGATGTGGGCCAGGCATGGAACATGTTTGAGTCCGGCAAGCTCCAGAGCTGCTACCAGGTTCCGGCCGTTATCACAAACGACCATGCCTGGGCCCAGGTGCAGCGGCTCAAACCATATTGCCGTCTCATCGAGGAGGGCATCCCTCACCTCGGAGGCAGTGTGCTGTCTGTCCCCCAAGCTGATCAGCTTCAGCACAGCCTGCTGACGTCTACCAACGCCAGTGCTGCAACGTTTCCAACTCGTAGCTGGGGTCAATCTAACAGCGGAGGAGGAGGCGGTGGCGGAGGAGGAGGCGGTAGAGGAGGAGGAGGAGGGGGGTGTTCTTCTCGTGTCCCTGCCAGGAATGTTAGGCGGGGAGACGAGGTACACCGGGCCAGTTTGGGAAGCAGTCCCAGCCTCAACTACATTCACCCAGTGTGCCGTCAGTGAAATGTAGCGTCCCTGTCCGCATGCACTTGTCCACGCGTCGGTGGTCAAGTGGACCTTTGTGCAAAGCGCGGAACTAAGGGCCCGCCTGATGTTGAGTGACACGTGCTGGTGCAAGGCGGGGACGGCACACCGGGAGAAGTAGTGACGGCTAGGGACGGCATAGCGAGGTGCCGCAGTTGCCATCAGGTCCAGGAAGGCGGGAGTTTCAACAAGCCGGAACGCCAACATCTCCTGGGCCAGCAGTTTAGCGATGTTGGCGTTCAAGGCTTGCGCGTGTGGGTGGTTAGCAGTGTATTTCTGCCGCCGCTCCAATGTCTGAGAGATGGTGGGTTGTTGTAAAGAAACGCCTGATGGTGCCTTTGATGGTGCAGGAGAAGGAGATAAGACAGGACCAGGGGAGGATGAGGTAGAAGTCAACAAAGTGGCGGAGGCAGATGAAGTGGTGTCCTGGCTCGTCCTCTGGAGTGCATCGCCAGCACAGTCAGCAGTGGCAGTGGCAGAGGCAGTGGCAGAGGCAGTGGCAGTGGCGTGAACGGCAGGCGGCCTTTGTCCTGCCGTTGCTGCCTGCCACTGATTCCAGTGCTTGGATTCCAAATGACGGCGCATTGAAGTGGTGGACAGGTTGCTCTTCTCAGAGCCCCTAATCAATTTCGAGAGGCAAATTGTGCAGACAACACTATATCTGTCCTCGGCGCATTCCTTGAAAAAACTCCACACCTTCGAGAAACGTGCCCTCGAGGTGGGAGTTTTTCGGGGCTGGGTACGAACTGGAACATCTTGGGAGATTCCGGGTGTGGCCTGGCTTCGCCTAAGCTGCTGACCTCTGCCTCTAGCTACCCTTTTTGGTGCTGCACCTGCCTCAACATCCACACTACTTTCCCCGCTTGACATCCCCCCTGTCCAGGTCGGGTCAGTGTCCTCATCATCCACCACTTCCTCTTCCAACTCCTGTCTCATCTCCTCCTCCCGCACAATGCGCCGGTCAACTGGATGCCCTGACGGCAACTGCGTCACATGATCGTCGATGAGGGTGGGTGGCTGGTCATCCACCACCAAATCGAACGGAGATGGAGGAGACTCTAGTGTTTGAGCATCTGGACACAGATGCTCCTCTGTTAGGTTCGTGGAATCGTGACGTGGAGAGGCAGGTTGAGGGACAATGAAAGGAGCGGAGAACAGCTCTGGGGAGCAGGGACAGTTTGGGTTATTGTTCTGTGAAGCTTCGGAATTTTGGGAGGAAGGAAGACAAGACTGTTGGGTAATAGGAGGAGAGGAGGCAGAGTCTGACTGGCTGCTGGACAATGTGCTGTAAGCGTTCTCTGACAGCCATTGCAAGACCTGTTCCTGGTTCTCGGGCCTACTAAGGTTTGTACCCTGCAGTTTAGTTAATGTGGCAAGCAACCCTGGCACTGTGGAGTGGCGCAATGCTTGCTGCCCCACAGGAGTAGGCACGGGACGCCCTGTGGCTTCACTGCTACCTTGCTCCCCAGAACCATTCCCCCGACCTCGCCCACGGCCTCGTCCACGTCCCTTTCCGGGAGCCTTGCGCATTTTGAATTCCTAGTTAGAAATTGGCACTGTATACCAGTAGTAAAAATTGTGGGTGCACGTAACCCCAATATATTCTTTGAATTACCAGTCAGAAACTGGCACTATATGGCAGTAGCAAGAAATGAGGGTATTTGTATTCCCAATATATTCTTTGAATTCCCAGTCAGACAATGGCACTGTATACCAGTAGTAAAAATTGTGGGTGCACGTAACCCCAATATATTCTTTGAATTCCCAGTCAGACACTGGCACTATATGGCAGTAGCAAGAAATGAGGGTATTTGTATCACCAATATTTTCTTTGAATTCCCAGTCAGACAATGGCACTGTATACCAGTAGTAAAAATTGTGGGTGCACGTAACCCCAATATATTCTTTGAATTCCCAGTCAGACACTGGCACTATATGGCAGTAGCAAGAAATGAGGGTATTTGTATTCCCAATATATTCTTTGAATTCCCAGTCAGACAATGGCACTGTATACCAGTAGTAAAAATTGTGGGTGCACGTAACCCCAATATATTCTTTGAATTACCAGTCAGAAACTGGCACTATATGGCAGTAGCAAGAAATGAGGGTATTTGTATTCCCAATATATTCTTTGAATTCCCAGTCAGACAATGGCACTGTATACCAGTAGTAAAAATTGTGGGTGCACGTAACCCCAATATATTCTTTGAATTACCAGTCAGAAACTGGCACTATATGGCAGTAGCAAGAAATGAGGGTATTTGTATTCCCAATATATTCTTTGAATTCCCAGTCAGACAATGGCACTGTATACCAGTAGTAAAAATTGTGGGTGCACGTAACCCCAATATATTCTTTGAATTCCCAGTCAGACACTGGCACTATATGGCAGTAGCAAGAAATGAGGGTATTTGTATTCCCAATATATTCTTTGAATTCCCAGTCAGACAATGGCACTGTATACCAGTAGTAAAAATTGTGGGTGCACGTAACCCCAATATATTCTTTGAATTCCCAGTCAGACACTGGCACTATATGGCAGTAGCAAGAAATGAGGGTATTTGTATTCCCAATATATTCTTTGAATTCCCAGTCAGACAATGGCACTGTATACCAGTAGTAAAAATTGTGGGTGCACGTAACCCCAATATATTCTTTGAATTCCCAGTCAGACACTGGCACTATATGGCAGTAGCAAGAAATGAGGGTATTTGTATTCCCAATATATTCTTTGAATTCCCAGTCAGACAATGGCACTGTATACCAGTAGTAAAAATTGTGGGTGCACGTAACCCCAATATATTCTTTGAATTCCCAGTCAGACACTGGCACTATATGGCAGTAGCAAGAAATGAGGGTATTTGTATTCCCAATATATTCTTTGAATTCCCAGTCAGACAATGGCACTGTATACCAGTAGTAAAAATTGTGGGTGCACGTAACCCCAATATATTCTTTGAATTACCAGTCAGAAACTGGCACTATATGGCAGTAGCAAGAAATGAGGGTATTTGTATTCCCAATATATTCTTTGAATTCCCAGTCAGACAATGGCACTGTATACCAGTAGTAAAAATTGTGGGTGCACGTAACCCCAATATATTCTTTGAATTCCCAGTCAGACACTGGCACTATATGGCAGTAGCAAGAAATGAGGGTATTTGTATTCACAATATATTCTTTGAATTCCCAGTCAGACAATGGCACTGTATACCAGTAGTAAAAATTGTGGGTGCACGTAACCCCAATATATTCTTTGAATTCCCAGTCAGACACTGGCACTATATGGCAGTAGCAAGAAATGAGGGTATTTGTATTCCCAATATATTCTTTGAATTCCCAGTCAGACAATGGCACTGTATACCAGTAGTAAAAATTGTGGGTGCACGTAACCCCAATATATTCTTTGAATTACCAGTCAGAAACTGGCACTATATGGCAGTAGCAAGAAATGAGGGTATTTGTATTCCCAATATATTCTTTGAATTCCCAGTCAGACAATGGCACTGTATACCAGTAGTAAAAATTGTGGGTGCACGTAACCCCAATATATTCTTTGAATTCCCAGTCAGACACTGGCACTATATGGCAGTAGCAAGAAATGAGGGTATTTGTATTCCCAATATATTCTTTGAATTCCCAGTCAGACAATGGCACTGTATACCAGTAGTAAAAATTGTGGGTGCACGTAACCCCAATATATTCTTTGAATTACCAGTCAGAAACTGGCACTATATGGCAGTAGCAAGAAATGAGGGTATTTGTATTCCCAATATATTCTTTGAATTCCCAGTCAGACAATGGCACTGTATACCAGTAGTAAAAATTGTGGGTGCACGTAACCCCAATATATTCTTTGAATTCCCAGTCAGACACTGGCACTATATGGCAGTAGCAAGAAATGAGGGTATTTGTATTCCCAATATATTCTTTGAATTCCCAGTCAGACAATGGCACTGTATACCAGTAGTAAAAATTGTGGGTGCACGTAACCCCAATATATTCTTTGAATTCCCAGTCAGACACTGGCACTATATGGCAGTAGCAAGAAATGAGGGTATTTGTATTCCCAATATATTCTTTGAATTCCCAGTCAGACAATGGCACTGTATACCAGTAGTAAAAATTGTGGGTGCACGTAACCCCAATATATTCTTTGAATTACCAGTCAGAAACTGGCACTATATGGCAGTAGCAAGAAATGAGGGTATTTGTATTCCCAATATATTCTTTGAATTCCCAGTCAGACAATGGCACTGTATACCAGTAGTAAAAATTGTGGGTGCACGTAACCCCAATATATTCTTTGAATTACCAGTCAGAAACTGGCACTATATGGCAGTAGCAAGAAATGAGGGTATTTGTATTCCCAATATATTCTTTGAATTCCCAGTCAGACAATGGCACTGTATACCAGTAGTAAAAATTGTGGGTGCACGTAACCCCAATATATTCTTTGAATTACCAGTCAGAAACTGGCACTATATGGCAGTAGCAAGAAATGAGGGTATTTGTATTCCCAATATATTCTTTGAATTCCCAGTCAGACAATGGCACTGTATACCAGTAGTAAAAATTGTGGGTGCACGTAACCCCAATATATTCTTTGAATTCCCAGTCAGACACTGGCACTATATGGCAGTAGCAAGAAATGAGGGTATTTGTATTCCCAATATATTCTTTGAATTCCCAGTCAGACAATGGCACTGTATACCAGTAGTAAAAATTGTGGGTGCACGTAACCCCAATATATTCTTTGAATTCCCAGTCAGACACTGGCACTATATGGCAGTAGCAAGAAATGAGGGTATTTGTATTCCCAATATATTCTTTGAATTCCCAGTCAGACAATGGCACTGTATACCAGTAGTAAAAATTGTGGGTGCACGTAACCCCAATATATTCTTTGAATTACCAGTCAGAAACTGGCACTATATGGCAGTAGCAAGAAATGAGGGTATTTGTATTCCCAATATATTCTTTGAATTCCCAGTCAGACAATGGCACTGTATACCAGTAGTAAAAATTGTGGGTGCACGTAACCCCAATATATTCTTTGAATTCCCAGTCAGACACTGGCACTATATGGCAGTAGCAAGAAATGAGGGTATTTGTATTCCCAATATATTCTTTGAATTCCCAGTCAGACAATGGCACTGTATACCAGTAGTAAAAATTGTGGGTGCACGTAACCCCAATATATTCTTTGAATTCCCAGTCAGACACTGGCACTATATGGCAGTAGCAAGAAATGAGGGTATTTGTATTCCCAATATATTCTTTGAATTCCCAGTCAGACAATGGCACTGTATACCAGTAGTAAAAATTGTGGGTGCACGTAACCCCAATATATTCTTTGAATTACCAGTCAGAAACTGGCACTATATGGCAGTAGCAAGAAATGAGGGTATTTGTATTCCCAATATATTCTTTGAATTCCCAGTCAGACAATGGCACTGTATACCAGTAGTAAAAATTGTGGGTGCACGTAACCCCAATATATTCTTTGAATTACCAGTCAGAAACTGGCACTATATGGCAGTAGCAAGAAATGAGGGTATTTGTATTCCCAATATATTCTTTGAATTCCCAGTCAGACAATGGCACTGTATACCAGTAGTAAAAATTGTGGGTGCACGTAACCCCAATATATTCTTTGAATTCCCAGTCAGACACTGGCACTATATGGCAGTAGCAAGAAATGAGGGTATTTGTATTCCCAATATATTCTTTGAATTCCCAGTCAGACAATGGCACTGTATACCAGTAGTAAAAATTGTGGGTGCACGTAACCCCAATATATTCTTTGAATTCCCAGTCAGACACTGGCACTATATGGCAGTAGCAAGAAATGAGGGTATTTGTATTCCCAATATATTCTTTGAATTCCCAGTCAGACAATGGCACTGTATACCAGTAGTAAAAATTGTGGGTGCACGTAACCCCAATATATTCTTTGAATTACCAGTCAGAAACTGGCACTATATGGCAGTAGCAAGAAATGAGGGTATTTGTATTCCCAATATATTCTTTGAATTCCCAGTCAGACAATGGCACTGTATACCAGTAGTAAAAATTGTGGGTGCACGTAACCCCAATATATTCTTTGAATTACCAGTCAGAAACTGGCACTATATGGCAGTAGCAAGAAATGAGGGTATTTGTATTCCCAATATATTCTTTGAATTCCCAGTCAGACAATGGCACTGTATACCAGTAGTAAAAATTGTGGGTGCACGTAACCCCAATATATTCTTTGAATTCCCAGTCAGACACTGGCACTATATGGCAGTAGCAAGAAATGAGGGTATTTGTATTCCCAATATATTCTTTGAATTCCCAGTCAGACAATGGCACTGTATACCAGTAGTAAAAATTGTGGGTGCACGTAACCCCAATATATTCTTTGAATTACCAGTCAGAAACTGGCACTATATGGCAGTAGCAAGAAATGAGGGTATTTATAACCCCAATATATTCTTTGAATTCCCAGTCAGACAATGGCACTGTATACCAGTAGTAAAAATTGTGGGTGCACGTAACCCCAATATATTCTTTGAATTACCAGTCAGAAACTGGCACTATATGGCAGTAGCAAGAAATGAGGGTATTTATAACCCCAATATATTCTTTGAATTCCCAGTCAGACAATGGCACTGTATACCAGTAGTAAAAATTGTGGGTGTATATAGCCCCAATTCTATTGCTAGGGGACTTGCAGGGTATTTCTGGGGTGAAGGTGGGGGGGCACACCGTTGGAACGGGTATCGGGGTATATATCGGGTATACGGGAATACACTGACAGTGTATTCCATTCAGGATCCTGGGAAAGCTGGGTTGCGGCGATTGAGCCCGTCAGTGCCACGTTACACTGACAAGCTTCTCCCTGGAATTTAGCTCTTACAAGAGCTGTTGTGGTTGTCTTCTCCTTCCTATCCTAGCCTGTCCCTGCCTACCCAGAATCTAAGCCCTAGCTAGCTGGACGGAAACCTCCGTCCTCGGTGAATTGCAAGCTCAGAATGACGCGAACCTGGGCGGCGCTGTTCTTTTAAATTAGAGGTCACATGTTTTCGGCAGCCAATGGGTTTTGCCTACTTTTCTCAACGTCACCGGTGTCGTAGTTCCTGTCCCACCTACCCTGCGCTGTTATTGGAGCAAAAAAGGCGCCAGGGAAGGTGGGAGGGGAATCGAGTAATGGCGCACTTTACCACGCGGTGTTCGATTCGATTCGAACATGCCGAACAGCCTAATATCCGATCGAACATGAGTTCGATAGAACACTGTTCGCTCATCTCTAGTGTTGATATACGAGGAAAACGTTGGTGTGTTGTGTAACAATGAATTCCCCATAGGGACAGGAAAAAAAAAGTAAAAAAAAATGTTTTAAAAAAATAAAGCCCCAAAAATCCCATTTTCCCATATAAAATGTTTTATTATGTAAAATAAAGAAAAATTGAAAAAAACATTACATATTTGGTATCACTGCGTCCGTAAAAACCCGAACAATAAAACTAAAACGTTATTTAACCCGCATGGTGAACAACATAAAAATAAACCATAGAAAACCGCACAAAATAATGATTATTCACCCCTTTGCCTCACAAATAGTTCAATAAAAAGTAATCAGTCGGATGAAAACCAAAATGATGCCAATAAAAAAGCAAAGCCATCCTGCAAAAAAAATAAGCCCTCAACCAGCTCTGTCAACAGAAAAATAAAATTGTTATGCTTTTCAGAAGATGGCAATACAACATAATTCATTTTTTTTCCTGAATTGAATTTTATTCTGCACAAATCGCAACGCATTAAAAAATAATATAAATGAGGTAGCCCAGTAATTGTACCGACCCACAGAATAAAGGTAACATGTTACTTATGCTGTACGCTGCAAGGAAAAAAAATGCTACAAAGCAATGTTTTCTTTTACATACCACCAAGAAAGAGTTAATAAAATTTAGTCAATAAGTTACAGGCACCACAAAGTGGTGGCATTGAAAAGTACATCTCATATCGCAAATACCAAGCCCTCATATGGCCACATCACCAGAAAATAATTTTTTTTTATAGCTTGTACAATGTGAAGACAAAAACCCAAAAATCATCAAACCATTAGGAAATAACTGGCTGCGGCAAGAAGAAAATGTATGTTGTGCGAGCAGATATATCAGGGACAACCCAGATTCACAGCTTATGCGAGAGATTACACCATCATTGATCCCCCAGAATGCCCCTCTCCCCTGTCCGTGTCATAGGAGGTAGTGGGAAAATAGCAGGGGATTTGGTGTACCCACTCCTAGTCCAGTCATGTTTCAAACCCATTCATTTGAGTAGGTTTGAAAAGTGTCCGGCCGTGAGTGCCGGTTAGCGTTATATGCTCTGCGCGACAAAACCGTTTTTTTTTTTTTACTGGACACAGTCGGACATGCAGGACTTTGTGTCCAGTTTAAAAAAAACGTTTTGCCACGGAGAGCATAAAGCACTCACCTGCGCTCACGGCCAAACACTGTCTGACAGGTTTCCGTCTTCTGCTGGCAGAAGATGGAAACCAGATTCGGAGACCCGAACGCTGATGTGAACCCAGCGTAAGACGAAATACAATGTGTCACGAAAAAACAATACCAAAATTACTTTGGTGAGTTAAAGTGTTCCAAAGTTATTACTGCATAAAGTGACACGTCAGATTTGAAAAATCGAGCTCTATCAGGAAGTCAAAATCTGGCTTTGGCGGGATGGGTTTAACCCCTTCCCACCGATGGCACTTTTTGACTTCCTGACCAAGCTCGATTTTTCAAAACTGACATGTGTCACTTTATGTGGCAATAACTTTGGAACGCTTTAACTTACCAAAGTGATTTTAAGATTGTTTTTTCGTAACACATTGTACTTCATGTTAGTGGTAAATTTTGGTTGATATGTTTTGTGTTTAATT